>NW_023596470.1:0-113597 GCF_011947565.3 Pollicipes pollicipes
TTATGACAATTCCGCACGCCGCTGAGATCAAGCCAAGCCCAGCTCCGGCTGGCTGATCCCAGCTCCATTTTGGGCCATAGACGCTTGTGCTAACCCATGGTCCATTCATCAGGGTGCGCGTAATCTTCTCAAGATGGACTGGTGGCAACAATATAAATTTATTGGCTCGTTGGAGGTCTGGGATTGTCACAGGCGCTCTTCTCTGACCACCAGGGGCGTCCAACTGCTTCGTATTAGGGTGGGGTGTGGGGGGGGGGGCAATCCTTTGATCCATTTTCACTCCTCGGCCAAGCTTCTCCCGTACGCCAGTGCCACACTTCCTTTCGGCGCGGTTCTTGTGGGCCTCGACTCCATGTCTTCCCGACGGAATAGGTCGTGTGGCATTCATTCCATCTATATCACAGTACCTTCCATGCGCCAAAGGACGCTTGCCTTCCACTTACTGTACCTACCATTCCACATTTTTGCTTACCTTCATCAGGTTCAGATACTCTTGCTACGCGCTCAATATAACGTGAACGTAATGGATTTGAGGCCCATTGCTGTGTAACAGGGACTTCTGCGACTTGCGCGTCTGTGGTGGACCGAGTTGTAGCAACATCGTCCGTTTAATGCGGGGGCTTCTAAAGCGGTCAGTTATGTCTAGTAACAAAGATAGGTTTACCGAATGGGTCTTTTTGGTGAGGTGAGGACTTTCCAGACGGGATTAAAAACTTAGGGAAGTTGTCATTTTTGTGCGCAGAGTAGAGAATGCCAAGAACATTTAGCATAGGAAGGCCGCTGAAATGGGCGGTTTCAATGGGAAAATAATACACCTAAAGTATGCCAGACATCATGAAAGGTACTACATTCTCAATGACTGGAAGGCCAGGTCCTCCACCAGTGGTTGAAAATGTTTGGTCACCAACAAGCACTTTCTTAATGGTGCAGTCAGTCACGATAAGTGTATACTCAACACAAAATCTGATTTCATAACGAACTCTTTCTTGAGGTCAACCATCTCCAGCCGCTCCATCATCCGGCTGCATCTAAGGCGTTTGCCGCCGCTCCGGTCGCACTGCCGCCTGCTTTTTTTCATCCAAATGATGATCCAAGTGATGATTTCATCCGAGTGATGCCGCCCAAATACAAGTGGGCTGACCTGTTACTCCCTCGAACCCACATTTGAGATCGCTCAGGGGTATACTGTCCATGTTTCAATGTTCTCTGCATGGCTGTCGAATTCTTTGAAACAGTCCAGTGTTGCTACAGCAGGCGTCACCAATGCTTTGTTCAGCACCTATCTAGCATGGAGTCTGTCTCATTAAATCTGCCACCCCCCGGGAGAGGACATGCCACTCCCGCGCGATTTTCGGGGAAGAGGGCTCTAAACAATCCCACACCAACTCCCAACACAGAAAGCGTAGGCGCTAATGCTTCGACTTTGAAGGTAGTCGGGAAACACTTTCTTGGCCTAACGTTGTTTGGACGCAATCCTGGACATCCCAAACAGGCAGTTCATAAGGTCAGTCGGGCACTCACTGGCGCAAACCAGCCATCCACCTCTCCTGGATCCATGCGATAGTCACCCGCATCAGACTGTCTCTACACTCCTCCTGGATCCATGTGGTAGTCACCCGCACCAGACCGTCTCTGCAACCCTTCCTGAATCCATGCGATAGTCACCCGCACTAGACGCGTCTCTGCAACCCTGTTGGATCTATGCGATAGTCACCCGCACCAGACCGTCTCTGCACCCATCCTGGATCCATGCGATAGTCACCTGCATCAGACTTTCTCTGCACCCCTCCTGGATCCATGTGGTTAGTCACCCGCACCAGACCGTCTCTGCACCCTTCCTGAATCCATTCGATTGTCACCCGCACCAGACTGTCTCTCTGCACCCCTCCTGGATCCATGTGGTAGTCACCCGCACCAGACCGTATCTGCACCCATCTTGAATCCATGCGATAGTCACCCGCACTAGACGGTCTCTGCAACCCTGTTGGATCTGTGCGATAGTCACCCGCACCAGACCGTCTCTGCACCCCTCCTGGATCCATGCGATAGTCACCTGCATCAGACCATCTCTGCCCTCCCCATTCCCCGGCGGACACGTGCCAGCCGCTGAGACAACTGTGGCGCGCCGAGAAGACAGCGCCGCCTGTCAAACAGCTGAGCGCGAGCTCTCAGCGGCCGCCAGCGGCGCGCCGCGTTCGCCACCGCTTTTCTTGAGCGCGCGCCAAGAATGGCTCGTGCGGATAGTGCGCAGCGGAAGGCGGCGCGCGCGGCCTGCCGGCGCGCTCCGCCGGCGGCGGCAGCGACCGCGCGCGCCGCCGCGCCCGCATACACCGCGCTCCTGCGATGCAGGGGGAGGGGGGGGGGGGGATGTGAGCGGTCATCACCCCCGGCATCGCTCGTCTGGAGGTATGGCCGGAACGCCCGAGCGCGGTGGGTATGTGCGCTCAGGGGCGGGTGACATGGGGATGGGGATGGGGATGGGGATGGGGATGGGGATGGGGTAAAGTTAGTCGGGATGGATATAGTCGGCGGAGCGTGTGAAATGTCGGTGGTGGCGTCAGGGGCGCATCGTGGAGGCGAATGGGCTTTGATCGCAGTTTGGGTGTCGGGCCAGGCTTTGATCGCGATTCGGGTGTCTGGCCAAGCTTTGATCTGGGCAGGGGTCCGCGATCTTAATCTCCTGAAGTGTTGATGTGTCAAAATATGGGTCAACATGGATTGTTGTTGATCACAACTTGGGGTCGATGATCGCGCCGCCTGGTTCAGCTCTGCCAATTTCGCTCGCGACAGGAGCTGCTAGTTCAGCTAGTTCAGATTGCCAGCCTTCCGAGAGCAGAAGTGTTTGACGGATTGGCAACTACTACAAATAAATTCCGTCAGATGGTTAAATGTGATCGAAAGGATAAGCGAATGTTTGTAACTGCGCCAAAATGCAAGTGCTCAAAATTTTGACGCAAATAGTCTAGTTTGTGTTGTGTTGAATGACGGTCAAATCTAGTTTTATTGGTACGTTCGATTTCGCAAAGCGCGGTGTCTTTTCTTGATGCGTTTTTTTTTTGGCTTCATCGGTCACGAGCTCAACGGCAACGACGAATCCTACGAGTCCAATTACATCAACGGCATTGAGTCCTGTTTTAGACTGAAAACGATCGTTTTGCCCATGAAACTACGCCTGGCTTTAAGTCATGTAAATCCGCCCTAACACTTGTGTGCACAGGCCCATGCTTGAGCAATCAGGTCACATGACTCCCGCACTTCTTCAGCACAACGCTCGCTTGCTGCGCTTCTGTAGAACCGTTGGCTAGCATTGGCAATTCCAGGTGAAATATCGCGCCATACATCAGCGCTGTAAACAACCACGTCGCTAAGGAGACTTAAAGGATAGTGGCAAACCCCACACCGATTACGGTCCACCCGGAAGTAATTACTCTGCGCACGCAAATGCCGGCGGCTTTGGTCGGCCGGTCGCCGCGATGTCCGGCCGGCCGGCTTATCGTGCCCTGGCTGTGGCAGTGGTGGGATGCCCTGCGTGGCGTGCCTGAAAGTACAACACCAACGGAATGTTGTCTGGTGGTGCATCTAAAGAGAAGGACGCCAATAGAGAGCTGTCTCCTCACTAGTTGGCGCGCTCCTGCCGTGCGCAGCAGGACAGGCGGTACGCCGCGTGGTTACCCAGGAGTTTCGTCTCTATCGTCGGTGGCTCTTCACCTCAGCCTCTCCCGCCCTCATCTCAGTAGCAGCAGGTGCTGCCCAGCGCAGAAAGACAGGCTCAGAGATATTTCGCAAAGAGGGAGCGGGTGGGGGGGGGGGGGGGACCATCACGTGGGTCTTGGCACGGAAGCGCGGCCATCTCGAGCCAACCGTCGTCGCCGCCGCCGCCGCCGCCACGGCCGCCCGGGAACAACAGCCAATCAGCACGTGCCATCTGGCCGTGGGCTGGCTTTGGCACGGCTCTGGCTTTAGCGCCGCGTTTTTATGCGCTCATTACTCCCACCCAGGACCCATTACATCGATTGCACTAAACCGGCCGTAATTGGTACTAAGGACGCCCTCTGCAGCGGGCGATTGCACAAATGGCAAGCCGTGTCCCGATGCGAAAAGTGGCACTGATACAGGCTCTGACGGCCACGCTGTCATTTGTGGAGCAAATTACCGCCAGTCAGTCGGCCGATGGACTTGGTCCTTTGATTTGTCCCTGATGGTCATTTCACCGACAAACAGCGACGTCACAAATCGGGACAGCGAATTGTCATCCGCTTCATTGCACGCTAGTATATGACTGCACTACTTTTGAGGCTGGGAGGAGTTTTTTCCCAGTTATTTCATCGACAAACAGCGGCGCCACAAATCGGGACAGTGAATTGCCATCCGCTTCATTGCACGCTAGTATATGACTGCACTACTTTTGAGGCTGGGAGGAGTTTTTCCCAGTTATTTCATCGACAAACAGCGGCGCCACAAATCGGAACAGTGAACCGCCGTCTGCTTTATTGTACGCTGGTGTATGACCGCACCACTTTTGAGGCTGGGAGAAGTTTTCCCCGCTGCTGACGCATCGGAAGGATCTGGCTGCCGCACCATCGCGTACAAGTTGGCGCTGTTGTAGCCGCCCGTGCTGTGCCGCCCGTGCTGTGCCGTCCGTGCTGTGCCGTCCGTGCTGTGCCGTCCGTGCTGTGCGCTGTATGCAGGCGTATTCGGATATGACCGGCGCCTCCTCTCCGTTCCAGGGCTCGCCCTCGCTTCTGCCGCCGGCGTCCGCTATCCAGCAATGTACGCGTGAGTGTGTGCCTTTCTTTCCCACCACCGCATGCCGGGACCGTGCTCTGAACTAAACCGCCGTCGCAGGGACGTCACGCCGACGTCACGCCGACGTCACGCACACGTCACGCACCCACTCACGCGTGGTTTGGTTTCTGGGTGATGGGACACGTCACGTCGTTGGCTGCATGGACGGTTGCGGTGCGGTGCTCTTGCTAGTCAGTAGTCGATTAACCGCGTGCCGTTTCAACGTTAAGACAATGCGGGGACTGACTCGCTATCTCCGCAACGGACACCTCCACATGCCTGGCTGCCCTAGTCGTTCCAAGCGTTTATCAAGTAATCTAATAGCGATTAGTAATCAGAAATAAATCCATTTGTTTGCTACTGTGTTGTCCTGAAGCGCACGGTTATTAGCGAACTATACATGGGTTGTCCGCCTGTGTGCGTGTGTCGGGATCGCTGGCTGATAAGCGTGTTTAATGCTGTGGGGCGTAGACAGCACAGAACATGAGAGGCATGGTGATGCCCATGTCACCAAACAGCGTGTGGTATTTTGACACGATTCGACCGGTTGTCATTATGGGTAGGTCGAGTAATCAAATTCGTTATCGAAAAGTGCAGAAAAGATGACGAATGGGCGAAGGTTGCATTCACTTCACGTACGAGCAAAAAGGCTGTTGAGACCCTTTCTAGCTGGGAAGAGAGAAGAATGTGTAGCGCTGTTTTTTGTCCAACTGTTCCAGCTGTAATCAGCCAGAATTCTCTGGCCGCTTCACAGTTAGCGATGTTGCTCGCAAGATAGTGCGGAAAATGAAACGGCATGGAACATAACACAATAAAAAAGGTTCTTGTGCCTGGCAGAAGTGTCACGAATACCATGATGCTGGTTAATTGAGGACAAGGAACGTGTGCTCTGGCACAGGCAGCTTTCGCTAATAACGGATACCGTCTTATAAAGCACAGCGGCAAATAAAGCAGCGCCTCGTCATAACACCGGGGGCGTCTATCTCGCCAATTCGTGACGAACTTGCTCGCGCAAGTGATCAGCCTCGCCTTCCACCCCTCCCCCTCTACCCCGCGTCCGGGTCTGGCTGCCGAAAGCGGGGTCACGCGCCCGCGCCGGCCCGCCCGGCACCCGACGATGCGCCGACGCCGCTCCTCGGGCCGGCGAGGGTCGATGTCGACGCTCGTCCCCCGGGGCCGGCCGGCCGGCGCGCCAGCAAGGCTCGCGCGCCACGCGCCGGCCGCTGGCGCCGTTTTTGCCGTCGGTCGCGGCGAGACACGCCCCGGTCGTTGGCGGCGTTTGGCCGGATTGGCGGGCGACGATCGCGGGGGCGTGAACGTCCGTCGAGAGGTTTTTGCGCGCGCTGGGACGGACAGCGGCCGTCACGCTGGACGTGGATGACCCGGCCAATCTGGGCATGGCACTCTCTGGCTGCCGCGATGCCCTAGCGGCCGCGATGCTCTAGCGGCGCTCTAGCGGCCGCGATGCTCTAGCGGCGCTCTAGCGACCGCGATGCTCTAGCGGCGCTCTAGCGGCCGCGATGCTCTAGCGGCGCTCTAGCGGCCGCGATGCTCTAGCGGCGCTCTAGCGGCCGCGATGCTCTAGCGGCGCTCTAGCGACCGCGAGCTCTAGCGGCGCTGTAGCGGCCGCGATGCTCTAGCGGCGCTCTAGCGGCCGCGATGCTCTAGCGGCGCTTTAGCGGCCGTGATGCTCTAGTGTCACTCTAGCTGCCGCGATGCTCTAGCGGCCGCTATGCTCTAGCGGCCGCGATGCTCTAGCGGCGCTCTAGCGGCCGCGATGCTCTAGCGGCGCTCTAGCGGCCGCTATGCTCTAGCGGCCGCGATGCTCTAGCGGCCGCGATACTCTAGCGGCCGCGATACTCTAGCGGCGCTCTAGCGGCCGCGATGCTCTGGCGGGCGCGATGCTCTAGCAGCTACGATACTCTAGCTGCCGCGATGCTCTAACGGCTGCGATACCACTTGTTCTGCGGCCATATATCCTGAGCCAGGTGGTCTTACAGCCAACGTCCCGGTTTCTCCTGAATCGCCGGGACTGGGGACCGCTGAGCACTTCCTCGGTGGGAGCTGGTCGCGATCATACCGTCATCTAGGGTGAAATTGCCGATCCGTCTGATGCCGAAATGTGAGCAGATGCAGCTTGGATTGTGAATAGAGCTGTGCAGCTCTTTGGAGGTTCCCTGGCCTTCCCCCCCCCCCCCCCTAATCCCCACTGTTTGTCTCTGTCTGGTTAGTTGTTTGATGAAATCATCGCAAATCTGCAAAAAGGGCGTACAAGCGGGAAAGCGTCGATATGTGTTTGGAAACAGCTGGTTGTCGACCTCAATTATTTTTACGAGGCTCCGCAGGCTTGGGCGCGCACTGTCAATGGACAACATTTTTATGGTCACTCGGGTTGTTTGGGCTGAAACACGGGACTTGTCCGCTGTCGACCCCCTCCTCGCCAACCCGCTTTTAATTAGAGAAGCAAACTATGTCACACTTAGAGCGCGTGACTCGTCGTGCACGTTGGAAAGAGCGTTTAAAGCCGGCGGGGCGTAAGGTAGGCATAAGGTATGGTCTGCCAAAGGAAGGGAGGGGGGGGGGGGAGGAATGTGCCCCAGGACTTCCCGTAATTGCCCGTTACGCCGATGGCATTGCATGAAAATGATCGCTTGACATTTGCTCCGAGATAGAACCGGCGCTAGAAGGCAACCGTTGACATCACAGCAGCCCCTCTTTCCGTGGTCATCCCTGACAGGGAGTGTCATCGGGTTACCAGGTCAGAGATCAGAGGTCAGGGTAGACGCTAAAGGATGCTGCAGACACCGCAGTAACCATCCGCGGCAGCAGCACTTCTGATGCACAATATCTACTGCGACTACCAGAATAACTGCTAAAGAGATGGTAAAGAGCTGCAGATGGTGTCATGGCTGGATGCTAGTTGGATTACTAGTTGGATACTAGATACTAGGCTGGATTTCACTAGGTATGTCATGTCCGTGCGAGCCTAATTTCTGCTTTAGAGCTTCAGATGTCAAGTAATGATGGTGCCTTTAATCCTTACACATTGCCGGCCGTGCTTTTTGGTTCGTTGGACCGCGAGGCGAGTTTGCTAATTGCGTGCTGGTCACGTAGAAATTCCCATCGGTTGTTCTGGCCGGAATCCTGCATGTAATGGGTAGTATACTCTGAGGCTGCAAATAATTTGGTTGTTGTTGTTGCCACGGTAACTATGAAATCCTAATGGACGTTTCAAATGCTTGAAACGCGGGTACTTAAAAATGTCTACAAGTACATTGCCTTGGCAAAGCTGAGCGTAACGAACTGTTCTAGACCATTCGCAGAGCCGTGCTTCAAGTAGCCTTGTGCACAAATCAAACACGAAAGAAAGCAACGACCCGTCACGTTGGTGTCCAATAACAGGGTTTAACAAAGGGCCTGCGGACAGCAGCGACAGCTTGAAGACACGGAAGTGAGGGGGGGGGGGGGGTCAGGGTCGAACGAGGCGCGAGCATCAAACGCGGCTCTGGCTTTGGACACCCTCGCGACAGCGGGGCCTGTCTGGCCGCGCCGGCCGCGCCGCCGGCCCCCGCTGACCTGGTGCTGACCGGGACAGGTGGCCGCCGCCGCCGCCGCCGCCGCCGCCGCCGCCGGCCGGGCCGGCCGCAGTCGGTACGGCCGCAGTCGGCCGGCCCGCCGCTCCAAAATCAATAGGCGGCCGCAGTTGGCTCCGTTTATTCGCGGGCGGCCCGGGCCGCTACAATGGCGGGCGGCCGGCGGCGGGCTGCGCTTGGAGCGGGTGGCGCGGCGCCGGCCGGGCGCGGCCGCGCGGCGGGCGCCTCACGATAAATCACGGCCGCTCGCCGCGCCGGCTTTGTGGCCGCTTTGTGTGCGGCCGGCCGGCGGTCATCGCCACCCGCTCTGCAGCGGTCGCCGGCCAATGGCCCGTGGCCGATGGACGGCTGGAGAATACAGGTGGCGGCCGGGCCGCCGGCCGGGTGGATGGATCGGTGCAGCCAGGCCTTACGACTGCGGCCGCGCGGGTCTGGCGTGTATGAAAGCATGCGGCCGCCGGCTGGCTAGCGTGGCAGGCACTACTTTGTCGGCATTGACGTGCGCTGGAAGTCGTAACGTCACGCATCCTCTGTGGTTCGGTTCCTGTTCAGAAAAAGAAACAATGCATATAATGCTTGAAACGCTGCACGCTGGATCTATTTTTCGCTTGGTATTATGCTGGGTTTTCTTCCTCCCTACCCCTCCCTCTCCATCTTTCCTTCTGCCTTTCCTTGCTCCCTCCCTCCGGAGGCGAGAGCTCAGCGCGCGCCCGCTCGTTCGGCCACGGCGCCGCCTCGCTGCTCCGAGTCGTGTCGACTGTGGTGCTGATCCCGGGGCCGAACGGCTGGACCAGCCGGAGCGCCAGCCGGACTACCGCAGGACCGCCGCAGGACCACCGCATACCGGCGCATACCGGCGCGTACCGGCGAAAACTGCCTCAGGATCGCGGTGCGGCCGTTCATCGACGCCTGGCGCTGGGAGAGGTAGTCTGGTGTCGGCGACCATCACGACCATCACGTGCGAACGGCCAGGGTCGTGTGCCGGATGCTGGGAGAGGGAGGCGCTTGCCCTCCGCTTCCGCAGGACACGCGAGAGGTTCTGTAACCCGATCGCCGGTGGCGTCTGCAGGCTCCAACAAGCAGCGGGAATCCCACATGCACGAAAGCGCGCATTTCTGACCCAAACCGGCCGTACGTCAGCTGCGAATGGATCAGGAGTGTCGTTGCGGTCGCATGCATTGCTGAGCCTTCGCGTCAGCTCAAGGAGCGGCTCAAAGACGGCCATCGGTCGCTCGCCGTAGTCGCGCCGGTGTCTGTTACAGATGCGCCTGTCGAGCTGGGCAGTTGGCAGCGCCTGTGCCGGCGCCGAGGCCAGATGCGTGTGCTGCCGCTGGGGCAGGGGGTCACTGGCCGGTTCACTGGTGGGCGATTGTCGGACCGTCGGTCAAACGATGCGGCGACTGGCCGGAGGCTCTGGCCGGCCCCCGCCGCGCGAGTCAGCCCATGTCGCCCCCGGGCACGTGGCGCGTGGACACCGGACGGATTCAGCTTGGTTGTTGTGCGGTGGCGTGTAAGGTGATGGAAGGGCGTGGTAAAGTCCCAGATTGGCCACGTTAGGAGCGACAGCACGGGAGGTTTCGGGGACGGTGGAGCGTCGCACAAATTGATATTTCTTGTGGACGTTAAAGCTTTTGAGGAAGTGGGAGAGCCTTGGGAGATTAATTCTTTCCTTGTATGTGGTTGAGCACGGCTGCTGTCTTTTGTTTTCACTGGGTATATTTTATAGATTTCACGAAGAGTGGGAAAACTGGCTACTTGAAACCTTGTTCCTACAGCTATGGATTATTTGTTCTTTTGTGGAGTTTCGACATCGCCAGCTTTTCTGTTCTGATTGTCAATGATACAGTATTTTTATATGGATATTCCGTCGTATTCTGTCACAAAAATGAAGCTACCCATTTATGTATGCATTTTCCGAAATACTGGTCGTGAATAATCATAGTGCGATGATATTCGTTTTTTAGGGGCGCTTGGGCTGCTGTGGCAACTTTTGCGCGAATACTCACGGTACAACAACCCGGAAACTGCATGCACTTATGTGATAAAAAGCTGACGCTGCCTCATGACGTTTAAAGCCATGCCATTTTAATCACCCTGGTACGTTAACTTCGTTTCACCGGGGTTACTGGCACAGGGATCGTGGTCACGACGCTCATAGTCGATCATAGGAATTCTGTACGCGAGCCCAGAACGCATTTCCACGCACGCGGTCAAGATAAATGACCGCTTTTGTTGGCGCAGACGACTCGCGAACGACGCGGACCGCCCGGTCGTGACTGAAACCACTGAGACGGCGCCCGGGACGCGTCTGATGTATGCGCCGGAACGGCACGGTCCACGTGGCGCGAAATCACGTCTAATTGCCCCGGAACTGGCCGCCAACGGCGCCACGGCAGCCAACATGGCCGCCGCGGCCTGCGTCGCAGAAGCCGGCGCCGGCGTCAGTCGGCCACGCGCCGGCTAGGCGTACTCGGAAGGGAGCTTTTAAACGGCCGTTTTTGCTGTCTGAATACTTTTGACCGATACGGGCTTCACGATTGCCGTGTTGTTTCGTCATGCCATGAGGGTGTCATTTCCCTGGGTGAAAAGGGAACACGCCCTTGTCTGCAGCGAAGGCACACATCTTTCACGGAATGTGGATCCCAAGAACGAGAAAAACACCTGGCTTCGGTGCTCAGCCGACGCTGTGAGAACTTATCTCAGTTTCAGTTGCATCACTTTACCCCACGCTTCTGTGCATATTCTAGCATTGCGTACCATCAGTGATCCAATAGACATGCACGCCGTCAGCAGTTTCTCAAACACCATGTCCTTTCTCGGTTTATTGCTCCGCGGCAAGTGATCGCCGGTAGTAGCTGCCACTAGTGTTGCCTGCATTTCAACTACAGAGCACGTTTCCAAGTCGCGATAGAATCAGCCCAACTAGGCTCCGCTGCGTTCTCATTCAAGCTTACGTGCGCATCATAAGTAATGGAAGCTCTGCTGATACCATGATTAGGCGACGGTTGACTTTGTTGTGCAAAATTCATGCTGTTCAAACATCGGAGTGCCCTAGCGGAGTCTGATCCGACGAAGCGTGACACTAAGCAAGCACCGCGCGGAGTTGCCCGCCGGCTTAGCAAATAAGCCGGTATTTTGTGTCTGGGACCTGTCAGAGACAATCTCCGTCTCGTGGAGGGAGGGGGGAGGGGGGGGGGTCGTGCAATCGTGGTGTGCAATCGCCGCTGGCGGACGGCTCGGTCTGCTCGGAGACCCGTCAGGTGGGGGAGGGGAGGGGGGGGGGGGGCTCTGGATGGCGGCTGGCGGACCCACCGCCGGCGGGGTGTCACCACGCGTCACCGGGCGCACCCGCGTGGCTGCAGAATGAGTGTTGTCGTGGGCAGCGCACGAATTTCACTGGTACTATTTCAATAAGCGGTTGAGAGCTGTGACGCGTAGTGAAGAGGTGGCAGATAACCACCGATGGGACTTGCGTGCTGAGAAAGAACCCAACGTTTCCTCTAGTACAAACAGGCCGTGACGCACCGTCGGCTATTTCTACCATTACTATGCGGCAGCGACCGAGCTGGGGTGGCCCCTGCCCGCCACCAGTTCCGTCAGTGACGCTGGCAGGATTGCCCTGGTTTGGGACCAGTGACTGCTGGCGCCGCACTGTCAAAAGTCCTACCTCGGCTCGCGTCCGCGCTCCCGCGCGTCAGCAGTTCGGGTGGGCCCGTCGCGTCAGCCCGACAGGCGTGACCGCCGCTGACAGGTCGGTCGGCCGCCGGGCCTGCAGCGACCAGTGCACACTGTGCACGTGCACAGCGCAGTACGCCGCGGTGCACCGCTGTATGTAAAGCGCCGGCGTCTCCGATCGCCTGCGTCGCCGCGGAACTGATCCTGCGGGGTATGCTGCGCCGGCGAGCGGCCTGGAGCGCCGGCGCAGCCTACCCGGCATCGGCCAGGGGTCGGCGGCGATTGGAATGTCCCTGGGCGCTCGCTGAAAGGAAATAATTCATCAGCGTTCTCATACCCGCCTTCGCACGCGACTTCATTAATTATTCCCGCCTATCATTAGAACGAGGGAGAGCAAATTACGCTTGCGCTAATCTTGCATTTATATTTTCCGCTTGGGAGACAATAATACCGGCACGGGTCCAGTCCATGGGTATCCAGTACCGTGACTGCCTGGCGCACAGCTGAGCGTCCAGCCGGCCCAGCGGTACCATGCAAGTCCTCACCCCGCTGATGAGGCGCAACCGCCGGCTCAAAGCCCTGCGGCGCGTGGAGCGCGGCGCGCGCCCGGGGCCCTCGGGTCCCGTAGTCGTGCCCAGGTGTGTGTGGGGGGGGGGGGGGGGGGGAGGAGGGGACGGGGTAGGCGGCCGGCTGGCCGGCTGGACGTCCGCTGAGGCCCGCTCTCCCACTCCATAATGCATGCGGCGATCGATGGTGGTTGTGTTATTGAGCCGCGATCATGGGAGAACAGACAAGTGACGTCCGTGCGGAGAGGCCAATGGGGCCGGGGACGGCCCCCGGGGAGGGGCCCCTTCCCCGGCGGGGGGGGGGGGCTCTGCCTGACGAACGCACGCGCCGGAGAGATGACGGCACGTCGGTGATGGCGAGCGGCTTGTTCTGGACAAGGGAAACAACATATGTAGGAGAGCATGATGCCCACCGCTGCGCAGATATGAAACTTAACGAGCTTGTCTGTTGTTGGATTGGCCGTGACCCTCCGTCTGCCTTGGCATAGACGAAGCGCGGCTCACTGGACCGTGATTAGGGGCAGGATGGCGCAGACACCTCCACGTTTGGGATCTTGCTTTCCTGGCTTAATTACAGCAGGTAGACTACTGCCATTTGTCACCAACATTCTACGTCACATAATTTTATTTCACTCCTTCAAGTAGCGAGATTGAACCAAATAAATGGCAAACAACAGAACAACTAAGCAAATGACAACTGCGCTTTTACGCCATGACTCCTTCATCTGGATTGCAAGCTCTGGAAATGGGCTCATATGCCGTGCATGTTAGCAAACGCTCATCAATCAGTGCTCAGCGAGCGTGCAACGCTTTCTATGGTACGCGACGGCGTGCTCTTTCGGCTTACATGATGGTGGTGTCACAGCCCGCTACCGCCGTGTGTGAAAGCGGAATAGGGATTAAGTGAGGCTCAAGACTTTGAGCATTTTGATGCCAAATTTACGAGCATCATTCGCCGTTCGTAACGCAGTGAGTCGCTGCCACTCATAACCATTAAACCAGACGACGGTACGTGGACGTGGTGACCTCTGACCCGAGCCTACCGAAGACGGGCATTCCTGCTGGGTGAGTTCGCTTTGCTCCCCGAATTATACGGAATTTCTGGTCGTGGATTTAACGTCATGCATATGCCTGACGAGGAAGTCGTGTGCTTTCGCGGGGCTGTAAATCTATGCACACGCCACTTTCCGCTCCAGGTGGGGGCTAGCGCCAATGCTCCTGGTCCATATCGGCGCCCATGGCCCAGTTCTGCAATGCTGATCCATCTACCAAACGACTCAGTCCGATTCAGGTCTGCAGTGAAAAATCACGACACATTTTCGGCCCTGCTTCGGCGGCCATGATGAATGACCTGCACACGGGCCGCCGCGCATGCACCATTGATAGCTTGGCCGGCGGGCAGTTAGCGGCGAATGGAGCATTGAAACTAACCAGCCCGGCCGAGCGCCCGCCAGACCCTATGGGACAAACGCGACCCTGGTTTGCAGTAACAATGACCATTATTCGCGCGGTCCACTAGCCGGCCAAGATTAATGCCGCCGCGTTGCCATCGATTGCCAGGCTCCGTATGTGATTGTGCAAGCGGCCGAGGTGTGTTGCTGCCGCCGCCGCCGCCGCCGCGGCCGCCGCCGCCGTCATCGCTGCCGTCGCCGACGGCGCATCGATTGCGGGCGGTGGGAGCGGCGGCCGCCGGACCGCCCCCGTCACTGGGAGCGATGTGACCGCGTCACGGGACACGGTGCGTCACGTGACGTGACCGCGCGCGGCGGCTTCACAAATCTTGAGCAAATACCCTGATTGGTTAAGTGTGGCCGTCATGCGAGGGGACGAGCCGGACGGCGCACGGCGGACCTCCCGCGCGAAACGGGGCGGGGCGGCTGGCGCGTGATGGATTGCTCTCGCGTGTGCAGGCGCGCAGGCTGAGGATTAAAGTTAGCGCGAGGTGCTAGGTTGATGTTAAAAAGTGAACAATGTACACGTGCCAAAGCATGTACCTACCACCCCAGCTGTCACGCATCGTGTGTTGGATGGCCTCGCTGGGGTGCCCTTCTACACACTTGCCGCTATCGGTACTCGCGCGCCTACACCATGACGCACCGGTCATTAAGTGGCGGCGGGGTCGGATCGCGGTGTCCTGATGGCGCCGTCAAACGCAAGCAGAGCGAACAGTTTCTTTACAAATTTATTTAAGTTCTGAGGGAGCAACTGTTGGGACCAGTAGGTGCACAACCGGTTCACGTTCACACCTGAAACCAACTGCCCACTGTAGCTAAACTGACGGGCGAGCCGGAACACGCGTGAACAGGTCTGAACAAGCCAGAGCTGACGAGAACAGGTCGGAGCGAAGCGCAAGAGCCGGCGTAGGTTGCTCTGGCTGTCGCTGCTGACCCGTCAAGTTTCGAGGAATCACCGCACCCTGTTATTAGCTGCGTATATATATATATATATATATATATATATATATATATATATATATATATATATTATACGACGGGATCTGTTTCAAGTGATCATGTGTGCCGCGATCCGCTCTGACCTGTGCTGGTCCGCCTGTCAGTTAAGATGCGGTGGCCAGTGAGTTAAGTTGCGTGCCTGTGCACCGGTTGTGGTGCCACTGATCCCAACAGCTACTCTCTGTAGAATGGGTTTGTTTAGCTCGTGTTTGTCAGCGTCGCCAGATTTTTGCGACCCGCCCGAGTACCGGCAAGCGAGCGGTGTGTAGAAGTGCGCCTTCAGCAAAGCCATCCAACATACGGTGCGTGACGGCTGGAGTGGTTGGGACATGCGTGGGCGTAAATGCTTCCCGTCAAGGAAGACACAAACTGCGTCAATTCCCCAAAATGTCAGCCGGCGGTCCGGTCCGCTCCGGCACTCAGGGATCTAGCCCGCAGATACCCGCCGCGGTTCTTGCGAGTCAGATCAGGCCGGGTTAAAAAGCTACATTCGTAGGCCCGATATCCAACATCTGAAGATTGGCAGACGCGTCAATGGTGATGGCTTGTTGCGGTATTGGTTTGTGATGGTTTACGCTGTCGCAATTTCTAGTTTCGTGGTTTCTACTTACGCCAGATTTGGCTCAGGTTGTTACTCTCGATCATCACTCCTGTCATCTCAGCGTTTCACTTAATTCATCGTTTCTCCAGCAAGCTCTCACCAGGCCGCTTAAATCACCGAATTTCACCGCCTGACCGATCACGCTCAGGCGCTGCCTTTGACCCGAACTTGAACTTCGCGACGAGTCCCGATGCAGAGCTGACATGCACCGCCGCGCTGTTGGGTGCGCCGCTCACCGAGTGGGCGGAATGCTCCGCGCACGCGACCCCCATGAAAGCCGCGATGGCGGCGTGCATAATTCAGCCCGATATGCCCGGATTGGTGTCATTAATGCCGGCCGGTGCGATCGGTCATTTATTTATGGCGGCGGATCAGTGGCGGCAATCAGCGGGGCATCCTGCGCCGTAAATGCCCGCCCCCAGCTGATTTGTATTGGTCTTCAGCATAGCTGGTGGGGCTCAGGCGTCGGCGCCGGAGAGTGTGGCGCGTGCCCTCGTGACTGATGTGTGGTGGTCACTGGCTCGGCTGGTGCCCAGTGACTGCTGGGAACCCGGTGGCAGAACAGAGTGCGTGCATGATTTGTGGTGGAAACTTCCTGCCGTTGGTAATGTATCGTTCATCAGCTTCACTGTTGACACCAGATGCCATCATAGTGTCCCTTGGACGATCTACATTGTCTTTGGGGCTCGAACATGGGGAGGGAGGGAGGGGGGGGGGGGGGGCAGGAATGCGCCAAACGGCAGGCTCCGCTCTCCACGCGGTTTTTATGGTGGACCGCGAGGCCGCGCGCGTGCTGATGTGGCGCCCAGCACATACCGGTGGAGCCTGCGTGCGCTGTCGCTGGTGGGTGGGGGCTACTGTGACCAGCCTTCCGGTGGCTGCCAGCAGCGGCCGGAAGTGGCCCGCTTCCGGTCTGGTCTGGGCGCTGCAGGCTTGCAACAAACCACCGCGTATGCTCGTTGATGGGTATGTGGCGAAGGCCATCGTGGTTTGGCACGGAATGGTTGCAAACAGATGTAAGAGAGTAAGAAAATGCTCCGCATTATGGGAGCCATATGCGGCCCTAACAATGAGGACGACACTATGGGACTTTTGTTTTTGGATGCTTTAAGGACTTTCCCAGCGCCAGGTAGCGTTGAATGCTCTCTAGGGGGAGGACAGCGAGCTCCTAGGGCTCTTTGACTGTCATTTGAGGCCTGACTCCTGAATACGACCTCCAAATTGTGCGCTTAAGTCGTGCGAGGATGGAGAGGGTCAGTTTCATCCCGAAATATTTCCTAAAATAATTTCCGAACAGCGTGACGTAGCCACGTCAAACTTTGTTTACATGTAGGCGATTTAATAGCCCGTCTTTTTGTGTGAGAAATTGTAGGTACCCCTCAAGGTCGCTGACCTGTGAAAGGTAGAAGCCAGGCCATGGCTGCTAGGGAGAATGGCTGCAAGAAAATCGCTCAATGTAATACGGTACGGAGTGTTGGAGGAAGCCATGCATTTCTATATTTTTAGACAAGAAGACGATTTAGTGTGGGATTACGACCGATTGGGTTTACATTGGAATAGGTGTGAAGATCAGACAGAGGTCAACAACTTATCGGTTTTATTGCAGAACCTTTTACTTTTTCACTTTTTAAGAGGTATTTTTTGACACTCATATAGAATCTCAAGGGAATTTCAGATTGACCCCAATTCAATGGCGTCACATTCAACCCGTTCGCCTGGGTGCGTGTTAATGATGGGCCCCGAGGGGCCGGACGTCCCCTCTGGACCTAAGGCGGCGGGGCACGTTCCCCCTGTGCCTTCTCCTGCCCTACGCCACTGGGAGGTATCATCATGTGAAGAGAGTCGTTACCTGCGACCCGCATACATCACCCATGGCGACAAGAGCCGCACATGTACTGCCCGGGCGCCCGTCGCCTGCTCTTGACGCCCCGTGTCTCCTCCGGCAGGCTGCAGCCCCCGCAGTACATGTACCAGTCACCGTACGTGTCGCAGAACCCGGCGCTGCTGGCCGGCCTCTCGGCCAGCGCGCTGAGCCCCAGCGCCGGCCAGCAGATGTACGACTACCAGCCGTACGCGGCCAGCTTCCAGGCAGCGGCCGCCGCCGCCGCCGCCGCCGACCCTTACTCGTCACAGGTGGCAGCAGGTACGGCCGTCGTAGACATGCGCGCTGTGGGAGGACAGGTGACGAGTGACGATGGGGGAGCGTGGTGGCGACAGTGTGGGAGGCCAAGTGACGAGTGACGGTGGGGGAGCGTGGGGGCGACAGCGTGGGAGGACAAGTGACGAGTGACGGTGGGGGAGCGTGGGGGGCGACAGTGTGGGAGGACAAGTGACGAGTGACGGTGGGGGAGCGTGGGGGCGACAGTGTGGGAGGCCAAGTGACGAGTGACGGTGGGGGAGCGTGGGGGCGACAGTATGGGAGGACAAGTGACACAAATAGGGGCGAGGGTAGAAACCGGTTTGGGGCTATGGCTTTCCGCGCGTTATCATGAGTTGATGTGAAAGTTGTGTCGTAATGTGGAAAGCGGCAGCCCTGCTGAATGACGCCGTTCCTACACCTCCGCGAGTTGCGTTTGGTCCGTAAAGAGCCGAGTGCGTCTTCCTAGGATTGGCATTGATGTAAGTTAATGTGGTGGGCGTTTCAAAGGTGACCATGAGCAGACCCGTTCCACCCGACAAAAACGATTGTCTGCAACAGGCGTGCCCCTTTTTCAAATCGGTTGGGGTTCATTTGGTAAAGACGACCTAACCTACCCGAAAAGCAGACGTATCTCCTTATTTCGGCCAGTTATGTTCAGGATCTCAGTGTCAATATTAAAAAACAGGCCTGCGGCACGCTTAACTTGGTTTCCATTCTTGGGCTGTGCCCCCTCCCTCCCCACCCCAACCCCCACGCCGGTTGTAGAATCTTACGTGCGCCCTTATTCAACAGTATCTACATCAGGCTCGCAAATAATTGGTAGAAATCTGAGACAAACCGATTGCCTTTACGTGAAACTCCGGTTTTAGATGGGAAGCTGCGCAGACAGGCGGGTGTGACCAGCCACCGTTTACTTGAAAACTGCCACATATTTCAGTGCATTTTTTGTCTCAATCCGGGCGTCATTATTGCGTGAAAACTCTGCCAATTATTGCAGACTGGTCTAACATGGGTGTAGGTCAAGAAGGTATTTGGGAGGAATGCTACCCCCCCCCCCCCCGAAATTATA
The DNA here is from genome assembly GCF_011947565.3 of Pollicipes pollicipes. Taxonomy (NCBI): domain Eukaryota; kingdom Metazoa; phylum Arthropoda; class Thecostraca; order Pollicipedomorpha; family Pollicipedidae; genus Pollicipes; species Pollicipes pollicipes. The sequence continues at coordinate 18,883 of NW_023596470.1, forward strand.
CAGAGTGACCCCCCTGACGTGCAGCGAAACGCCGCTCGTAACCAAACGAATTATTTGAATGCGCGGCATTGAATGCATGTAATTTCCCCGTTTGTTTGGAAGCTCTTGAGCAGGCCCACTTGACTGCGAAAACCGGCTTTGCCAATGACACCCGCGCTTAAGATCTGACTTGTGAGGCGTTTTGTTGTGGTATGCAGCAGGTCACCCGTGGCGGTGGCGGCTGCTTTAGCGTCAGGTTGCGTCACAAGTTTAACTACCTCGAGTGCCATCCATCCCTTCGCCGTCCACCACGGAAACGACACTCGCTGCGTCGCAGTGGCGTCGAGACCATTCGACACCGCGATTTGAGCGGTGGTGATATCCGTCCAACGCCGGCAGCCTGCACCGGGCATGCCTGGCCTCTCCGACCCCCGTCACCCCTGACGACCGCCATTAGCGCGTGCCACCGCCGCCGCCACTCGTGTATAGATTTAAGCACCGCCGCGCGCCACTAAAGCCGGCCTCCATTACTTACCGCCATGTAACTCGCCGGCCGTACTTAAAAACACATTGGGCGGCGACCGAGCGGCGCGTGGCCGTCAGTTTCCCGAGTCGGCCGCCAGGGGCGCTGCCAGCCGACGAGTGCTGGCCGCGACACAGATGTTGCTTTCAGCGGCGTTTTGAAGCTATCGATCGGGATAGGCGTAGGGCGAGGGGAGGGGGGAGGGGGAGGGGAGGGGGCTGTGGTCGGCCCTGCTTGACTGCCGAGAGGCCACTCGCCATTGATTGGGCCGGCTGCTCCGCAGAAGCGGCAGGAGCTTCAGGTGTGCTGACGACTCGGTTACACCTGTAATGACGGCTTTGTATGCATAATGTATGCACACCGATAATACTAATCAATTCTTTGAATTTATTTCCCTTCGTTTAAAGGCTGTGTGGCTTCATGCGCAACATAATCTTCGGATGATTTTGCACTGCACAAACCATAATGCGCGCTGGGTTCGCAAAGTCACGGCTAGAAAAGAACCGGTCGCTGCTAAATTTGGGATCTTTGTGATGACGGGACGTGACGGGAAACTGCTGTGCCGTTCGACTGCTCGACTTGTGCACCTCGTCTTAAAGATGTCGCCAGTCGTCTCCCGTATGCCGCCATCTTGTCCCTCGCATTCTAACGTGGCGCCCCCCGTTGCAGCGAACGCGTTTATGCCGCAGTACGCTGGGTACCCGGTGCCCGTGAGCTCGGCTCTGGGGGCGCAGCAGATCTCGCTGGCCAGCTCGCAGTACGCAGCGGCCGCCGCCGCCGCCGCCGCCGCGCAGGAGGCGCGCATGCAGTGATGCCGGCCATCGCTAGAGGCGCTGGCATCGCCGCCGGCCGCGGCGGTCCGGCCGGCGCGGCGGGGGCAGCGTCGCGCGGCGCGCCTCAGGGCAGGTGCCCCGGACCCGCCAGCGCCGCCAGCAAGACATCGCCGACACAGGGCGGCTGCCCCGCACATGGCGGCGCAGTGCCCCGCGGCGGCGGGGGCTAGCGTTTCCACGGCAACGGCCCAGTCGGCCGCTGGCCGCGGGACGAGTCATCCTCTAGTATAAGATTCCCCTCACAGATGTCGCCGCAGTGTCGGCAGCGTTTTGTTCGGCAACTCCGAAATTTCCATAGTCCTCTATTGTTGGTGGTGTAGGCGTTACCAATCCTGTTAATTGTTAACGGAGGTCGCGACTGTGGTCAGTTATACAAAATACCGAGGGATGCGGCACGGTCAAAATAGGACATTTATTCCACTACTTTTTAGAGTCCAGTTTCTAAAGCCTTTGACTTCTCTTCATGTACCGATTCGCGCAGATGCTTTGCTTTTTAGCTTCTTTTTCTACATTGCTATCTGTATTTTTTAACTGTGATGTTGTGGAGGGGCCTTGGCCCCTACCACCTGACCTGCAAGGTCAAGGCCACTGCTGACCTCAAGCACACCGTCAGGGCAAACGGGGCGGACATTACAGCTTCCCCGCCAGGCATTGTTCATAATGTTGATATACACACACACATCTACGCGTATGTTACGTGCCAGGCGATGGCGGCGCGGGTACAGCGCATGCGCAGTGCAGCGATACCGCCGGAGGCAGCTCGGCCCGTCCGGAGTCGGGGCCTGCCTCGGCCACTGTTTAACGTTACCGATCATGTGTACTTGTTAGAGTAGGCAACTAGCGTTTAAGGCGGGCGACGCCGCGCGGCGTCCGGCGCGGCGGACGACGGCAGTCGGGCGCGCGCGAGAACGAATGGCTGGGACAACAGCAAGCGATGTACATAGTTGCACACACACACGGTGAGACACGCGCGCCGGGACGCAGGCGGGCGTGCACCACGTTAGGCTAGACATGAGGGGTGGCGATGCGGCGCGGTCGGCACAGTCTTGGCCCGGCTCGCCGGACGTTCTAGTCAGGCCGACGGCGCCGCACGCGCCGCCGGCACCTAGAAGCCGCCTGCCGCTTGTTGACGCGACGAAACCGCTGCTCCAAACAGTGCCTTCGACAGCGTGGTGCCTTACAAGTGCCTGTTTTTACCGAGCGACTGCGGCCGTCGGCAGGCAGCGCTGTTTTCGCGTCCGGCGCGGTCAAAACACATTTCCCATTTCCAGCGCGCGCTGTTTTGAATATGTTTTCGGCCGGCGACGGTGCATTGATTCGACGCCGCCGGGCAATGCACGCCTGTTCGGCTCTCAAAGCTGCAATTACACGCCGTCTCCCATGAATAATAGAGCCGGTGGTCGGCTAGACCGGCGTCCGGAATCAGTGCGCGCCCATCGACCGCTCGAAGCTCAACAATATTTGTGCACTGTGCCACTTTGGCCGGCGATTGGCCGCCTCGTGCCCACTGTGCCACTTTGGCCGGCGATTGGCCGGCCGCTCGGCCGCCTCGTGCCCACTGCGCGCCGCGCGTGGGGCGTCTTTCACGCAGACACCGCCGGGGCAGCGAAGGAGGGGTGCCGCCGGGCGCGGCGGGTCGCGCCCGGCGCCGGCACCAGCCGCACGCCACACCTGTGTTCTGTTGCTCAATGCGAGACTGGCGCAGCTGTCTGGTGCAGGCGAGGCGAGGCGGGGCGTGCGGTGGCGCGGCGCCCGGCGGCGCTGACGCCTGCCGACCTTTGGCCTTTGTCCGGCGCCGGTGCAGCGCGGACCGTCCGGGAGGCCGCGCCGGTCCGGGCCGGTGCGGTGTCGGTCCGGTCGCCTCCGGTGTCCGTCGCTAAGTCCGGGCCCCCAGGTCACGTGGGAGGGACGCCTGGGACTCGATATCGTTTATTGGGCGGCCCCCGGTGTCCGCTAGATAGGTGACTGGTTCAGTGTAAGCAGACAGACAGGTTTATGATCTGTGTAAAAATGTAGTAAATTAATAGGCATCAATAAACGGAGGAAAAAGCGTGTGTTTTCCCTGCCTTGACGGGCTATATGCGACAGCCGTCATGACGTAGACGAGGCAGTGCGCTGCACGCAAGTGTGGTGGGGACGATGAGGAGACTGCAGTCATGAACAGCGCCTGGTGACTGTAGAACGTCAGCAGAACTCGAGCGCCATCAGGCTGGTGCCACGACAAGTGCGGACAGATGGTGGTCGGGCGGGGCGATGATGGGCCGTGGGCACCGCGGCGCCGGTAATGGCGGCGGCAAACGGCGCCCCAGAGCGTCACAGTGCGGCATGAGTCACGCCGTGAGGGGGGGGGGGGGGAATCGATCGACTGCGATCGATTTTGGCACTGGCTTTGGCAGCCGGACCAGAGCTACATTCTCTCCCACAGGACCTGCGACGGTGAGAGCTGAGCAGCACGCACGGGGTGAGCAGGACGGCTAGGCGATGATGACGAAACGAATTAGAAGGGTCACAAGCAGTGAAACACATTGGGTCTGTTAAACATCAAATTATGTGTTTTTTCTAGATACCAATTCTTTTTTAGAATGTTTCCATCGCTAGAAATGTTTATTCTTAGCAAAGACGTATTCAACTGAGGAAGGACATGAAAAACAAGTACGTGATTTCACTATTCTGACAACAGCACTGCTAGCTTTGCGAGTAAGACAGTACGTCAAGCAATATATGGAAGCCGGTTGCATTGTCCACCCACAGCGCTTAAGCTAAGGCCAACAAGTCGTCGAGCTCATGTTTGAAGAAGCACACGACTAACAAAACGATCGATAACCTATGAATCAGGACGGAATGTTGCAACTTTCCACGCAGTTCACACAAAATTGTCCTTTTGTTGGGGCCAATGCCCTTAGACGAGGCGTCGCATTGGAAAACGCAGATAGACAGACAACCTATACCTGCGCCAAATATCACGGACTGTTTTTGCTTCGCCCAGGACAGATCAGAAGGTGGAAATCTGAAATCGTCGTCAGATCTGTAGGTAAGTTTACGAAATCCAAGGTCGCTGCAGTTTTTCGATCATCAAAGCTGAGAATCGTTTGCAATTTTATGCGTGAAATTCCGGCAAGTAAAGCCTGGTCGAAGAATCACTTACCGGAGGCTTCCACTGCAAAATTTCGCTGAAAGATTCCGTTGCCAAGCTTCACGCTGTTCGCTCTCCGGAAAGTTCTACGCACTCATGCGCGTTCCGTGGAAAATGCCCAAACCACCTGAACTATCCGGTAAGTTCCCAGACGGCTTCTAAGTACTAACGCCGTAAACGTCAACTCGGAAGACAAGGAAGGAGAGCTGAAATCTGCTTTTGTGGGACACTTCAGCTACCACTGTGAGTGCACATTTCGGTGAAAGATAAATGGAGGGATTCTAAACATAGACCCACATTCCTTTCCATTTCATTAGAGACGCAGGCTACAGCAGTACGGGAGTACCTTCATGGCAGGTAAATCCGCGACTAAGGGGCGGAAATGCTCATGTTTAACTTGCCGCCCAGCTCACGTTAACATACTTAAGTTAGGCTGCTGCACCGACATGACCTCGGTCTTTTCCATGCAGCATGATTACAATCCCCAATATCTGACCGTGCTGCGACAAAACTTCAAGGATCGCATGACTTATAACCGGGCCACCCTACACATCAAACCTGATCAAATGTAGTATGTCTATATTCTACCACACTATTCTTGCGCCTTGTAGCATTAGTGGTATTACGGTCGTCACACCGCGTCACATCGTCAATAAAGCTTTGGCGGCGGTGCTCGATCACCTGCGAGAGAATCTACAGCTCTACAGCTACAGCGCTCTACAGCTACAGTTCTACAGCGCCGGTTCGACCAATAATATCTCTCATTCATTATTTCCGCACGATTCCCGCGAGCTGTCGGCTGGCCCGGGGCCGACGATCCGCATGTTTCGTGTACTCTTCGAGGTCAGGGTTGAGCAGGGGCGGATTTTGAGCTGCGGGGGGGGGGGTGGACCTTTCCAGTAGGCCTCCTGAGCAAAATGGGTCTCTTTGCTGGGAGGAGGGGGGGGGGGGGGGGCTCCTGGGCAGCGTCATATTTAACGGAGGGAGCGTAGAAGAGAGGCATAACGAGCATGTACCCCTGATATGATCAGTATTGGATGCATCAATATCCAAGTGGATAAATGTTGACAGTCAAAAACCCGGAACAGGGGCCTCTTAATTGATAGAAGGGCATTTCCGACCCAGCAAAGGATCGTCCTGTCCAAACACAGAGCGCCCAGTTCCATAAAAGAGCCTTTTAATGCATAGAGGAGCCTCATAAATCCGGAACAGGATCCTTTCTATTCACGAATGTGCCTCCAAATCCTGCAAAGGACCTGGATACTCCAGAACAGGGTACCATTATTTTGAATAACGCCTGTTCATTCCAAAACAGGAGATTTTTATCCGGAGCAGCGCACTGGCCCACGGACGCATGAGCTTTGCCCCCCGGAAGCTAAGAATAACGGCCTCTTGATATATATATATATATATATATATATATATATGGACAGAGCCTCCTTATTTAGAACGGGGGTTTCTTATTCCAAATGGCGGCATCTCGAGCCAATGAAGGGCCTTCTTTATACTAAACAGAGCCCCCTGGACCAGAAAACGGACCTCTTGGTGCAGGAAATGGGCATCTGGGTGGGGGTGGGATTAGTGCTTCGTGAGTCAGTCATTGGTCCTTCCTTCACATGAGTTTAGGTAAGATGTGTGTAATTACAACACCTCAGTTTTGATCAAAGGTATCTGTCAAAAGTTTAGGGGGCAAACACATACCACAAGCGGCTGGACGCCGCACCAGCGGTCTGTTGCATCAGTCAGTTCTGGAGATCGCAAGGCGATCCCGCTCTCTGTGATTGGTTAAGCCTGGTAGCTCCGCCCAACATACGATGTGGTATTCGTTACTCATTGCTTAGTAATGACGCGATATTGCACAATTTTTCGTAACACGTGTTCATGACTCGTTGCCGTTTGTAGGTAGTATACGAGGCGAATCGTTTGCTATCGTGCATACTCATAATGCTTACTTGATCTGAAGACACAATATTGCTGTTGATTGAGTGCGTGGACACTGGTGTGGAGTGATTGTTGGTGAGTGTGTACTACTCGCAAATAGAAGCTGTAACCTGGTATGATCTATCCTTGCCTAACTCAACAGGACCAACACGAGCGAGGCCGTCACTGGTCCTCACTATCACGCAAGCAGTTATAAATATGCTACAACGCGTGCTCGTAGCTCGCAAAGCAAGAAAGGATCTGCGGGGGGGGGGGGTATGCGCCCGCTCTTGCGCTACGAATAACTCCGATGCACAGGCAGTCCGGAGAGGTTAGGGTTATTGCATCCGCGCTTTGGATTGCAATGGAGCGTGAAAACGTGCATGGTGGGGACAAACTGGGGAAACAAGATCCTATTTTGGAAAATTAGGGGAACATATGGCTCTCCCGTAGTGGTGCACCCATACCCCTGCCGATGATCCTTTGTTCCAGGAGAGACCAAAGACATCGCGTTTGCGAAGAAAGGGCTGCGAGTTGGTTGCAACAACGATGCGTTGTAGACGAGAGATAATCTCTCATGCAACACTAAAATTCGACAAAAAAATACCGGTACACTTACCGCACACACACAGAATACCCAAAACACTGAAAAATACAAGTGTCAGAGGTACAGCCATGGTGCAGATGTAAGATCACCCGCTGTAGTTGCGTATGAAAGCAGGACGGGTGTTGGAGCTGTGCCCCCTCTCCTGGACGGGGCGGTGGCCATGCTCTCCCTAAAGCCGAAGACCTCAAAACCTTTTGGCAGCTTAACACGGCCGTAGGGGTTCTAAAACATCAAAGGATGGACTTCAAGGCATCATAATGGGATTTCATAATGGGAGCTGAAAAAGCCATCGAATAAAAACAGAGTCCGTTTAGCCGCAAAGTGGGGGCCAGAACGGGCCCCAATTTGGAGCCCGCATGGACGAAGCCCTGGCTGCACCACTGCCCAACCGCTGCCCGGATGGTTTCTCCGTGACAAGAGACAGCCGCGACAGCAGCATGTCACCATCCTATCCCCGTGATCCTGCTCGGAGGCGGCGGGAACCATGACAGCTGATGAACGCAATGAGCGGACCGGAAATAGCGATGCAATGAATCCACGGATTCACCAAACACGCTGGCAGTGAAGACCAGCTGCAGGTTCTGCTTTCGTGTCAACAACTAACAAACGATGGACGGACTCTGTCGGAATTCCACCCCGGAATCCCGCACATCTCATGCCAGCTTGTTCATAAGTTGCAGTGATAACATGACGTGCATGACGGAAAAACCGTTAAAATCTGAGTGATAGCATGATCTGTCCGTTATCTGCAGCATAGTATTACTGCTTCTGTTCATGACCCAGCGGCGGCTAGCGCAAAAATATTTTTAAAAAAATATGCAGGCTGGAAGTGCGGTGATCCATCAACTTAACTGCCCTTTTTAGGTGTCTTACGCTGAATCGAGCTCATGAGACTATGAAAAACCGGCGAAGCCAACGAATTTTGACTTTTTTCGGTTGTCGGTATGATTATCAGACTTGCCGAAGATTAGAGGTCAGAAGATTAGAGGTCAGAGGCCGTCATGCCCGCGGGCTACCGGCTGCCGACATTCGCAGACCATCTAAAAGCGTGAAAATTCGGGGCAATGCTCAGCTTCTGTGTTCTCATATTTTTTCCAGGTGGTCGCAGACCTGCTTTAGAAAAGCCGCTCAGCAGTATCAGATCCGCCTGCTGACGCATGGCGACGGGCGACGCGCCAGGAGCATCATTCGCCAATACGCCATCCGTTTTATTCGCAATCATCATGAGATCCGCAAAGCGTAAGCAGAGCAGCCCCTGCGAACATGATCATGCCAGGGACTCATGCCTAACCATTGATCACAGTTTGATCGCAGCTGCTCTGACGTCGCCCTGACAGATCAACCAACCAGCAGGCGGGCCCGGGTACGCCGCAGTGTGCTGCTTGGCTGGGTAACACTGGCGGAGGAGACCTGTCAGACGCCAGCATCGCACAACACTGATCTGGCGGCACTGTCTCACAAAATGCAATCATGGCCGGTCGCAATTCTGTTTAAACGTCCTGCACAACTGCTCCACTTATCGAAGGGAACACTCAAGCAGCCGCGACCCTGAGCTCACCCAGCGCCACCTACAAAACACGCGTGTGCGCGACAGCGCCACCTGTCAAAAAGACCCTGGCTACAGCCATTCCAGAAAGGTCGGAGCAAAGTCAGAAGACTGGTAAATATTAGAAATGCAGCCAGAGATACACCTGTTCACAGCCGTCCTCATTCTGCCACTTTGGCTACGGATCTCTGAGGAGGGTGAATGGTCCATAATGGTGCAACCATGTACTGAGCTTAAACACCAACTTCATCAAAATGTCCAATGTTATGTAACGAACTTTTCATAGACGTTTGCCCGTTCATACGTGATGCGGCTTTGTCAACTTTTTAAAGCATGTTCCGGTCCTGGGTGTTACAAGTTTTATTTCCATGCTGTATTTTATTTCCATAAACTGGACTTTCCATATTGTAACGGACCCGTTTAAGAAAACACATACTAGGTTTAAGGAACATAGCTATGAATGGCGCGCTTTCGAGTGATATAATTCACGCTACCAGTGTAGTATATTGTATCACAAGTTGGGGTGAGTTGATATGCCTATCGTGCAAAAGCAGGGTCGACAGAAACTCTCCGGAATGGGAGCAGTGTGATAGCCATTTTTGGCCACTTTGTTTCAGTGAGCGCTCCCGGGGTCGATGCGAAGTGTTCAGGAAATTTGGACGACCGAGCCCCGCGGCTCGATGGTTCCAGCGCCCCCTCGGGGATGCATGAGTCATGAGTAAGGTATGACAATTTGCTTAGGGCTGTCAACATTCGGTCCAAGCTGCTCAGACGCGGACCATGTTTATGCTGCTTCAGTTTAAGATATTGATTGTTTGATGAGGTGTGTATTTAGTACGTGTTTAAATGCCATACTGTTTGACAAATGTTTCAATGTTAGACTCTACCTTTCATCAACTCAACGCAGCAAAATTTCAACAACATCGGTGGACTTTGGCCAGCTTAGATGCTGAACATGGCATGAATGCAGCTGTGTCCGGTACTGGGGCTTGTTGTTTAGACTGTTGAGCCATTCGCTGACGGCCGGGACAAAATTGGATGACTTCTGTTCAAACAGCATTGATCAAAATCCCTTAATTTTGCAACATCTGTCCACAAAGACCATAATACAACGTGATCCCACACAATTGAATGTCTTGACACATCTGTCTAACGCATTGCGTAAATCACAAGAACTACACCGGACTGCCCAGCTATATAAAGTGGATCCCTTTCCTTTTCGGTCTTAACTCTCAAATATTTTTTGTGTTTTAAATGCTCATGCTCACCAGTCATGGATTCTTCTAAAATGTAGGTCGTCAAACGAAAACTAGCAAGAGCGACTTATAGGTAACCGGACAAATAACCAAAACGCATTTAGCCGAATGTCTTTTTGCAGGATGGATGCAGCAGAAGGTTTTTTGGCGACGAGTCTCTTTATAACCTTGCCAAAAAGGCGTAATGCAACAGTGTGGAAGCAACATTGGACAGTTATCTGCCGACATGCCTTCTTTCCCGAGTGTCAAATTGACAAAATTTTAATGGGTCAAAATGCATAGTAATCAATTGCCAAGTCGCAGGCATGTTCTAAATATGAATGCCATTTCTAGAAATTCTGTTTAGTTCAATGCTTATTGTCGAAGCATTCTTTATTTCTTCAGAAGCATACTCAACTTCAGACGAAAAGCTGCAATAACCGAAAGCCAACTGTGCATAGCCTTAACAAATTTGTGCATCTTTATTTACAGTCGAATGCTCATTTTCCGAAATGCTGTCTAGGCAAATATTTATTAGCTAATATGTTCCTCATTCCTATGCTAATTAAATCTACTGAGCTGAATACTAACTAGAATTATATAAAAAAATGGTGTGATTCTATGATGCAATTAATTATGATAAAATGATAGCTGAATGCCAATTGAACACCAATGAGCTGAAATGTTCTTTATTCACTTGCGCATCATCATGCCGAAATGCTCTTAAGTTAAATGCCTATCAACTGGACGTTTTTTTAGTCCAATGCTTTTACGCCGGTATGTTGTTGATGGATTGTGTACAGAGGCCCCGCAACTCTCGCCATGTGACCGTTTTTTCCGCCATCGTCCTACGAGCGGAGGCCTCAACATCCCCGTGATGTCCCAAAAACTAAGCAAACCAGAGCCATGGAAAGAGCGGCAGTGAAAATCTCTGATCGAAATGTCTCGGAGAGATGCGACAAAACAATGGCGAATGCGATCAATCAGGTCGATCCTCCTGCTGCTGCAAGATCTAAGTACGCTTTGGCAATACGGAAAACGGTGCTGAATAGCCCTTTACAAAGCGTGTCGGATGGGGTCCCGTTAACAGTATTGATCAAAATCCCTTAGTTTCGCAACATCTGTCCACAAAGACCATAATACAACGTGATCCCACCGACAGATGTGGCTAGTTATGTGTCATGCCAGGTCAGATGTGTGATGGCTGTTGTTCCATTGACCCGTCACGAATATCAAGAACAAAACAAGCTTAACCAAACAGAGGAATTCAATGTCATTAGCAATGTTGGTTCCGCATCACCAAACATGCAACTAACTCGTAACGTTGTTCGCAAGCCGTAATGCTGCAACTGCTGAAAGCTCTTGCTCGTAGTGCTGCAACTGCTGAAACCGTCCAGAGAATCAACTGGTCAGCCAACTAAATTGCACTGGTTAAACGTTCTGGTCAGCAGCTGAAGGTCATTACGCCCCATCTGGGGTCCCCAGCGGCTTTTAGTCTAGTGATAGGCCCCATGACCGTACGGGGACCCTCATAAGGATGCATCACAACCGGCTCCCTCCTCGATGCGGCTGGCCCTAAAACTGAGACATCTAGCAACGGATCGGCGCAGTTGCCCTCTATAATGCAAACAGGCTATTTACTGGCACAGGAAGTCCAATAATTGGTATCGAGACACTAATTCGCCTTATCGGTCCCTGGTTGGAATCGTACAGATGATCTCTCGTCCGGTTCTGGTATCCTTTGCTGGCACAGGCTTCTCCACTGTCTCATTATACATGAGAACCCCCTCTTAACATTTCTCTTGAATCCTTTCATTGTCAGGAGGGTCCAGACCAGCACAATAGACCTTTTGACATACGGGGTCCCATCATCGTCCCTGTTCAGTAAATGTGCTCTTGGCCGACCTGGGGCTCATTGCCGACATATGGTCTCCTGCTAGGGACTGCGGTCACTGGCCAACAATGTGGGTCCTTCATTGTTACAGGTGTCCCGACGAATGTAGGATGCTCTCTAATTGACATTTAGAGATCTTGGTCTTGTCTCTGCTCTGAAAATACCCCTAGGCCCCAGAATAGCACGGAATGGACTGTTCCATATGGCTGTTCTCAGTCGATTGCTTCTAATAGAGACACGGTCGCACGGGTCTCCGATCAGTGCTAGAGCTACTCTTACATTTTAGGGTCCGGCCTTCAGGCTGTGATTCCTCTGTACGATCTCTGGTCTGCTCCTCGAACCCTTCAACCGGGCTCTCGATCTTCGGCCCCAAGGGATCAAAAAAGAGCCTTTAGAACCGATGGGATCCATGGAGCCTAAGAGGGAGGTGGGGGGGGGGGGGGGGGGGCTTGCTCAGTTCGGTTCCCGGTGAAAATAAAGCTTTAGGGGCTATTTTAAGCGCCTGGAATCTTGCATCGCTTTAAAGCACATGTTTGGGCCGATTATGGTGTTCCAATTTATATTCGGGGCTCATAAAAATACTCGTTATGATGCCCCTACATGAAGGCTATTGCTGCCTATTCACCGTAGGAGCTGAGCTAGGATTTCAACAATGCAAGGCAGGGGAATTGTGGTGCCCTTGTATTTCGGTGCCCCCTGAAAGGGAAGTTTTGGACCACCTTCAACTGTTCTTTCAATCGCCCACTTGCATTTGATGTCTCAAGGAAATTAATGCAGTGGTTGTTCGAAAGAAAGGTGTCGCTTGGCCGAATGGGCCGATGCAGGATTTCGTCAATGGAGGGGCACGGGCATTGTGATGACCGGTCGTAAAGCCCCAATGACAACGGGGGGTGTTGGTGCCTGTTTCCCTGGACAGGATGCCCCTTGCCTGAACGGTCTGATTCAGAATTTTTCCATAGTGAGAGTCACACCGATTGCAATGCCAATGGACTTTGGCGCCCTTTTAAAACTATGGTTTTGGGCTTTGTAAATGGCCCGCTTTCATTTATCACCGTTTGGCAATCAAGATGATGCCGCCCACCAATGACGGTTTTTGTGCCTCCTTACCTTGCCTGGTATTTTATCAGGGCGGAAAGCTCAACATAGTTTTGCCCCTGGAATTAATGGCTCTTTCAGAATAAAGAGCTAGGGCCCTTTCTAGTACTTTGTGGAACTGCGTGCTTCTTGAAAATAAAGGCTATGTTGCCCCGAAATGAAGGCTTTGGTGCTCCCTCACCTCATGGGCCGACGCGGGCTTTCGTCAAGGGCACGGCACGAACGTCATGGTGTCCCTGCAGTTCGGTGTCTCACAAAAATATAGGTTATGTGGTTCCGAAATGAAGGTATTGTTGCCCCTTTACGATGAGAATTGGTGCCTCTTCAAGGGATCCAAACCTCATTGAACCAAAGGGGGAGAGGAATGACCCCATCGGGTCATGACCATAGCCATGACCCGAAGTTGATATTGTAGTACGTGTGTTAACAAGCCCCCGCATTACTGCATTATGGATAGCGATGCTGCGGCGTTATCATGGGATTAAGTCATATGGCAGCAACGCTATGGCGGTGTGAAAACGCTGTTCTTTGCTGGTTGGTTTAAGCATAAATATTTCCGCAAGCCGAATTTTTTCGACCTGGCACATTCAATGAAGCAGTTCCAGCTGGGAAGTGGCGTTGGTTTGCACCAGAGCCACAACATTATTGCTGAAATGCGCTACCAGCCTGCCCCTGAGAGACAGATGGGCTACCCATTCACCAGTGGTTTATCCCAAAGAACTTTAGCCGGTATTGCTTAGAAACAGTGTGTAAGGGGTACAACATGCAACAACAGCAGCAATATTGGATAGAAATGAGGTACGGCGGGCTAGACGAGCCCGCAGCATTCTGTTCACCTCAACTTGTTTGCATATTGGAATGAAACGTGATGCATGATACCCATTCGCTTAAATTTGTTTGCGTGTACACGTATGTTCGGTCATTCTAATTCTTAGATAAGCACTGTATCGTGGTAAAGGCGGACAATCGTTCTTTGCTTAATTCCCTGAATGTTGGTGTCTTGTAAAAGCTATGGCTTGCTGTTAAAAAAACCTGAAAAATCGAGTAGGATCATCGACAGGGAATTTTAAATTCACTTCTGCTCCTGTTTAGATAACGGCATCTTGCCGAAATATCGACCCAACTATATCTCTATTCTCCTGGCGTTTTCTCCCATGAACAAGGCTAATACTACTGTTGTCTCATTTATGTGAGCAATGTTCTTCGCTAATGCACTGAACAACTTACGTAATTTATTTCGTGCTTGTTCTTACATGGATCTCATGTATACATACATCAGTTTTTGTTATATCGGTCATGCGCAAATAATACCGGTTATGCGGACCTGGGCCGCAGGGCTGGGATTCCTAATACGATCTCCACCGAGCCCCTCAGGCCCTTCGGAGGCACGAATCGGGTCTTTGATCGTCTGTCCCCAGAGCCCTTGGGCGGGAGGGGGCGGGGCACGGGCCCCTGTACATCTCCTGTGTGCGCTGCTGGAGGTACCTGAGCGGTGAATGAGACCGCTGAGCGACCAGGGCATCCTAGCCAGTTTTCAAGTTCCCTTAGTGTCCATAGTTTAAAAGGTTGCACCCATGGCGACCAGGAAGTCCCAACTGAGCGGCCAGTGGGGGCTCCACGAGTTCACCAGGGGGGCTTCCTGGAGTGCTAGACACTGCTAAGGTATTGTCAGAATTTGTGTTTGGCGATATTTTTGCTCTTCTCATTCAGTGTGGCAATTTTTTGGACTTCACGCTTCCGAAAAGAACATTTCCCAGGGGTTCCTGGACCCTCCACCCTTCTCCCCCCCCCCCCCATCCCACCCCCTTCAACAGCCAGACCCCAATAGAGTTTTCCGCAGAGATTTGAGGCCCCATGCATTCCCCAACTGGGGCTGAAGGACCTTTCCGTCCCCTTTCAGATTTCCAGTCGGTTACTATTAATGCAGATGACACATTGGTCCCCTCTTTGACGCAGAAGGCCTTCTGACTGGAATGATTGACCCTGGATCAACGTGGGGCCACTCACCGACCCAAAAAGGTCCCAAGCGTAGCGGGTTTAATGAATAGCAGGGGTTCCAGTTTGACACATTTGGGCCCTACAGAAAACGGGCAGAGGGACCCTGTCCGGTGCTGGTTCCTGACTGACACGAGGCTCTTCCATTAAGACGCCTGTCAAGGAGGAGGGGGGAGGGGGGGGGAGCTCCGGTCCAGCACGAGCGAAAACCCGTGATGTACGACATGTCCGGATGTCCGGTACGCCGGAATGTGTACCGCAGCGAACCGAGTGAAACCGAGTCAGAGGCCTGGGACCCTGACGCGAAGATGGCGGCGTGCCCGACTGAGCTGGCAGCGTTTCGACCGCGGACGGGCTGCCGCACGCACAGGCCCCGCGCGCGTGTGGCGGGGTTACATTCTCGCCCGCCGGCCCGCCGATAGCGTAGCTGCCGGCCGGACCGTCGAGCTGGGCAGCCTCTGGGCTGGTGTGTGTGTCCAAGCTCCGTGTCCTGCCGATTGCACATTTTTATTCCCACGTATATACGGTGATTGGAGCGGAAGCATTGTTTGCAAATTGGGCGGCGGCAGTTTGTCGAGACGGGCTGTAATACCGACTGGGGCTTTACGTCTCACCGGCTGCTACGGCTATTTCGAGGCGGAACGCCTCTATTACGTATTTATCAGGTATTAGGCACGTGGGATGCCATAGTGATGTGGCCAGGACTCCATCCCAGGATACAAAAGTCCAAAGACGAGAGCCCTAACCACAAACCACCATGCCACCACCGCCCCTCTGCGGCGCAAACTGCACCCGTCTCGATAAACTCCAGACTAGTGTTGCTGGACCCCAAATTATATACTTTAGAGGTTCTGAAACTTCAAAGGGAAAAGCACGTCAATATTGATGAAGTGGATGGCGATACAAGCTCACGATTTTCCCAATTCATTCAGCTTATAGATCGCAAATCAGCTCAGTGACATACACTCGGCTCCGCTGTTCATATGGTGAATCAACAGTGCCTTTAAGCGCGGCACGTGCGTAGTGTCTTGTGTAACGTTTGGAAGGCGGTTAAATACATTCGTAGTCAATATTTGCTCTTTTACTTCCTTTTTACTCTCAACCAGGAGTGCAATTCCCTATTCAGTTGCATGGGTTTCATATTCCGCCGTACCTTGAGTTGCAGCCTGCAGATTTGTGGAAAAGTTAGCCAAATTCGGGGATAAACCAATTTGTTGGCGTTTTATTACGATACTCTGCGTTGTAATTTCATCGCACAGCCAACCGACTTATTTTGGTAAACCACGCCCGTTTAAAACGTACCTGATTGAAGAGACCAATCGTTTGTAGGCTGAGCCATCGAACGTGTCTCACCAGAGAGTAGTATCCGGATTCAGCTGATGGGGCAGTCCCCACCCTCTCTCTTTAAGAGTAAAGACATGTGGAATTCTAAATAAGTCTCGTTTGCAGGAGCGTGTGAAAGAATTTGCAATTGGGGGAGGGAGGGGAATCAGCCAAATAAGGTCATTAACAATATAGGTTAGCAGACCAGGACCTGAAGATCTATATGCGCGCCTACCTGGAGCAGATATCAAATCAGTCCGCCTTACACATCAGTCATCAATTCCTTCAAAAAATGAGAAACATCACCGACACATACATTAAATTACGGAACAAAATACCGCGGATAAGTCTATCCACAGCCCACAACACCAAACAGCGGGCACCCCGGCAAGTGCTTTCCACGATTACGGTGCAGCGACTGCCGTGTAACCGGCTATTTCCGATGCCACGAGCCAGAGATCAAAGTTTTGAATTATTTAATGCGCCTGCTGCCAGGGGCGTCCTGACGCGGCAAAGTTGATGAGCTCAAACAAAACGTCGTCCACATCCATGCATAGCGGTTTAACTGGGAAGTACTGTACCGCATGACGTCACTCGTCGGCTGAGACGGGCAAAATCGGCTCCGGTAACCCTCTATCGCGCAGTATCCGAACGATTAGATGTAGGATTGCGAGGAAGTGGGACAATATCCCAACCTGTGGGTCTCACGCACGATGGAATTTACAAACACTGGACTTAATGAGCGCTGGACTTTATGATTCTCCTCTGTCGAGCGGTTTTGACGATGTCTGGACGTTATGAACGCTGGATGCTGCAATTCTGGACTTTTTGACCACTGGACTTTATGAACTCTGGACCTATTAATACGCATCCGCAAAAATTGGCGCGACCACTCGACAACGTTTGCAAATAGACCAGCCGACGCATTCATCACCTCGCTTGCCACCGTTCGTCAAATCACGGTTCGATTATGCATACTCTTTTAATTACCCATTCGGTGATATTTCATCCGCTGAGTTGCCGTTACCAAATCCACGTTTCGACAAATGTTGTTGCGCTAGAAAACATTCGGGTCAACGCTATCTATGTTTTGTAGAAATATTGTATGACGTCACAAGCCATAATCAGCTGAATCTATAAGCAGCTCAGCCCTTTTGGCGCAACAGCGCGCCGTGATCGCAACCCACACTTTACACATGTTTACTCTCTCATTCTCCGCCGTTCCGCGTAAGGTCCCTTGATTGTGCGCTGTGTACATATGTAGCCTTGGTTCTGCGCAATTTTTTTCAGAGGACCCCGGATTTATTCCGAACTCGAAAGGCGGCATATCAGGTGTTGTTGACCTGTAACGTGAAGAAACGGAAGTGTGAATTTCGCTGGTTCCTAATGCCTATCAGCTAATTACAATTGCTCCCAGTATTTATAAATTATAGCAGTGAAAATACAAATATAGATTGTTGTTGACATGCATAGAGGTGTAGACATCATACCCATTATTGCCTTGTTCTTGATGTTGAGCAATGAATATCTTTGGATGAGATACAGATTACAATAAGTCAGTCTACAAAAAAGGCCAACATCTTTCATGGTTATCTGTTGCAAATTAGAGATCTCTGACTCATATGGACATAAGAATATTGTATTTTTATTACATTTTATGCTGAAAACCATGCTGGTATTTTCATGTGAAATGGATATTGAATAAACACCAGGGAAATCATATGGCAGCATTTCTCTCCAAACATCTTATGCAAGTTAACAATACTGCATTCATATTTTTAAACTCAAACATGCTTCAAAGAACCATTAAAATACATTTTTACCTTTGCCCCCTTTTCATGAAGCAGATGCAGGAATGATTTTCCAAAAATTGGGGGTAGTTGTTGGCTATTGAAAGGCTAAGTATTACTAGGAATCTGTATTTTGGTATATGCTTTTAGCCCAAAGAACTAGGGCTTGTGGTAAAGTCCTTGCTAGCTTTGACACATTTTTCACAAGCCTTCACACAATAAACATTGCAAAGCAACATGCTTATGGCATGGATGATGCATCCCAAAACTTTGACCAGTTTTCATTTTGCTAACCACCTTTGACATTATGACAATAGCAACTCCCAGTTACTGTGATAGGGTTTGAGTGGGGAGAAGGCACAACCCAAGTGATTTCTTGGAGAACTTGACCACTTATGTTTTTGACCACATATAACAGCATAATAGCAAATTGTTCCCTGAAACACATATATGTCATGTTTTGGTGTTTTGTCACATAGTTTTGGCCTATTTGCACCACACTAGAGTATGTTTAAACTGGATGAACAATGCACAAGACAGTGCATGTGTGAGTCATGTCCAATTCAATGTTTGTACTGACATTTGCAGGTAATAACAAAAGGCTTTGAATGATATTGAAACAACTTGTAACATCATTTGCAACATACATGTTTGTCTAGTCTGCTGTTATTTTCCCCCCAAAAACATGTATTGCCTTCCATATGGTATTTATAAGTGTTATTGTCAGGTTATCATTATCTACCTTTCAGTCCTTTTCTTCTGTATACAGAAAGCAAAGCACGCAGACTGACATGGGAAAACCGCGCCGTGGTGGGGGCAAATCCTCCAGCACCGGCAGCAAACACGGCCGTAAAACAGCCCACGACGCCAAGCACGATCTTGCGGGCCGTTCCGACAGCACCGCCCCCTCTGATGAAGCCGCGAAGCTCACCCTCACCGATTCGTCGTCCGATGGCAGCAGCAGCGATTCGGAGGCAGACCGTGTGGACGTGGCGCCATTTCCCGTTGCCATGTGGGACCTCGGCCACTGTAACCCGAAGGCATGCTCGGGCCGTAGACTGGTGCGCCATAGCCTGGTGCGCCTGCTCCGCGTGGGCCAGCGATTCGGCGGTGTGGTGCTGACGCCCGTCGGCAAGAAGTGCGTTTCGCCGGCCGACCGCACCGCCGTCGCCGACTTCGGCGTGGCCGTGGTGGACTGCTCGTGGGCGCGCCTGGCGGAGGTGCCGTTTGGCCGCCTGCGCGCTGGGCACCCGCGATTGCTGCCGTTCCTCGTGGCCGCAAACCCCGTTAATTACGGCCGGCCCTGTAAGCTGTCCTGCGTCGAGGCGCTGGCCGCCACCATGTTCATCACAGGGTTCGAGCGCGAGGCGCGCCTCTATCTCAGCAAGTTTAAGTGGGGCCGCCAGTTCGAGGCGCTTAACGATGAACTGTTACGGGCGTACGCCGCATGCGCAGATGGCGCTGCCGTTGTGGCCGCGCAGCAGGCGTACCTGGCGAAGGCGCAGGAGGAGAAGGCGGCGGCGGCAGCGGAAGATGATCTACCGCGCTACACGTCCTCCGAGGGCGAGGACGAGGAGGAAGAAGAGGCTGCGGAAAGAGGGGAGGAAGAAGAGGCTGCGGAAAGAGTGGAGGAAGAAGCTGCGTGCGAGCGTCGTGAGTCCGGAGTAACGGCAGAGATGCAAGTGGTTAACGGTGCTGAGGCTGAGGCTGGGGCTGGCGCCGGCGTCGGCCAGGTGAGCAGGGATGCGTCCAAGGACACGGCCGACGTCGGCCAAGGCTCGGCTATGGCTGAGCGGACTACGGACGACCGTGACGCTACAGATGCCAGCGCGGCGCGCTGACGACTGCAGGTGATGCTCGACATAAAGCTGTGGTGAAAGGCATTGTTATGGCGGCGTCCGGCGGTGCCCCCGGGCCTCGGGATGTTTTTTCAACCGATAACAGTGTGGTGTCATGTGTGACGAAGGCAGCCCTGCGTTAGAGCAATGCCACGGACGGTGAATAAAGTGAAAGTCGCCAACACCAGCTATCTCTTTGCTGTAGTGCTCCAGCGAGAAGCCAACAAGACTGTGCTGCACTTGAATGCCTGAAGGATATCGTTCAAATATAGCGTGCATCTATGCACAAACGCGCAGAAGGTTGGACGCTGCCGCCCGCTCGCGCGAGCGCTCCAAGAAGGCTTCGATGATCTCGCGTCCGAACGTGTGACTTGTTCCCCGATCAGGCCGCGACACTTTGGGTACGCGATGCGGGGCCAACCGAAGCTCAGATTCACTCGGCTCGGTTTACCGACAAGAGCAACTGTTCCGCTGGCACCGTGCCGTATTTCTCGGTTGTCTAGGTAAGTTCCGCCGCGAAGGCACTCCTACGCGTTCGCACGGCTGTGGCTCCCCAAGCCTAACATATCCTCCCCTTCCACAGATCCTCCGTCGCGGCGGTGACGGGTCATTGCAATGCGCTTTTCGAGGCACGCTCCCAACGGGCGTCGACTCTCACCGACTTGACGGCCACCGTCGGCTTTGACCGCCCAGCACCCAGCTGTGGCGGATCCGGCGCCCTGAGCCAACGTTGACCAACCCAACACCCAGGGCCAATTATCACCAGCCGACTGACCGAGCCGGTACCCGTCGTCACACGCCGGCGCCAGTCAGTCGTCACCAGCCGGCGCCAGCAGACTCAGCAGTCGTCACCAGCCGGCGCCAGCTCTCGTCAGCGCAGCGGCCAGCGCCATGCTGCTGGGCCACGACCAGGCGTTCAGCAGGGTGGTGCTGACGCTGGCGGCCCTGCTGTCGGCCTACGTGCTGTTCTGGCTGCTGGGCCTGCCGTTCGTGGAGGAAAGGCACGCGCTGCGGCTGTGGTTCCCGTCGCCGCTCTGGCTGGTGGTGCCGACAGCGCTGCTGGTGCTGGTGCTGATGTGTGCCGTCGCCTTGACTGTAGTCACCACCGGCTGGGACTGACCGATGGCGGCGCAGGGCGGTGCGGCGGACCGGACGGCACGGATGAAAGACCAGCGGCTTGTTTCGATTGCGTTTGCCAAGTACTGCTACGGTAATCCGGATGGTTTGATGAAATCTGTTCACATGAACGTATGGTTCGCGGTGTTCTTGATTAGAGTGCTGATCGGTTGTGGTGGTGACACAGCAACGCGCTGTGTTGCGCGGCGTACGCACTTTGCTGCTGCGCCCAAGTCATAACTGCCGTTGTATACCTGTTGCGAAATGTGATAAGTTTGATGGCTGCCCATCTTGTTCGCAGGGTTGTATAGACATCCGATCTCGGGTAGCCGATGCCGGCCGTGCGTAAAGTCACGATACCCACCGCTTCCGTGTTCATCAATATATCTTCCATTTTATATGATTCATCTATTTACATACATTCTCTGAGCTTATAACATACCATGACGTTCTAATGACCAGACAAGAACTTGGAGAGGAAGTCCTTAGGCTTGGGATCCTGGGACTCCTTGAAGTAGTAAGACATGAGATGGTGCTTCTGCTTCCAGATGTTCACAGTCTCCTTCAACTCCTGCTGGCCCTGGGGATACAGAGAGAGGTCGCTTGGCATCGAAAAACGAATGGACTTTGATCACGTGGTCCTTGCGCCCATATAGGCACACCGTATGCCAGAGCACTCACGCATTATGGCATAACGCATGAGTCTTGTGGCCAAATTATGACGGGCAAACAATTTGAAAAAAAAACATCCACGGGATACGCACTTAAATGAACCAATACTACTGGTCACGTGACCGGGGGGCAACAATGCAAGCAACTATCTCGGAAGCATGACCAGCTATTTAAACGATGCCTTGGAGCGTAAAATTTGGGCTAGTGAAGGGATCGGTTTCCGTTCAAGCACCACTTCAAGTTATCAACATCTGCGAAACGAATGACGCGAATGAGCGTGAACCCTCCTCAAACGCTTACTAATGTGAGTGTTTCGGGTCAAATTCGTAACGGCAATCCTACGCATGACTCAAAATATTTACATGAACTGATCAGTAATTTGTAACCTTCTGCAGCGCCATCCAGTTTTCCTTCATGCCGCAAAAGAAATGGTTGCCTAATCGGAGAAGGCATATGCTTAATGCCTTCTTAAATCATGTTAATCACACCAGTGATGTGGGTGCCCCGACCATCACGATCCGTCCAACATAGTCCGCAAAAGGCTAAATAGGAGTCTTCTTGTATGTCACTTATGTCTTACTAGTAGTATTACATGACTCATTGTGACAGCTGTGATATGTGACCCACTATAACATCACCATAATTACCAAATTTGATGTACAAAGCAGGATACTTGTAGCCTAACATACAGTTTGCATCCCAAACAGATGGTGAAGGCATGGCTGCATCAGATTCAAGCCCTGAATCATGATGCAACTTGTGTCTGAATCAAAATCTTCTCAAGATCGGAATGTGTTACCTGGAACCGGAACTGGAATCAGCAGTGTGCTGTTTGTCAGGATTGGAATTGACTGCCAGACTTGCATCCAAACAAGTCTGGTTTGGACATGTCTTTCTTGTAGATGTTGTCAAGTACATGCCACTTTTTATCCCATTTTCATTCAATTCTCATTCAGGTATGGGCCATGCAGTTCAATTGTGTCACCACCTATGGCATGCACAAAATTCATGATGAACACATAATTTGCATGCACCAATCTCAAGCTACTGGGAAATTTTGGCCAGGGAACAAAATATTATCAAGGTTCATTACTTACACATCTCAAGTGCAAAATGCTCCAAAATTTGTCACCATTTTTAGTCACAGGACATGTTTTGGTCGGGTATCAATGGGCTTACAGCAAATAGTTCAAAGGAGTCTTTTACTTGCACTATTTTATTTCTACCAATCTAGGGTACATTTTTCTTTTGCCATTAAAGAATAGAGAATGCTGATGTGAAGCATGTTTATTTGAGTGCACAGGGATCTTTAACGCACCATTCCCAAAGTCTCAGGAAAAATACCTAGGTGCCTATGCTTCCCTGCTTGCATATATTTAATAAAGAACCTTCATTCTCTCATACTTACAGGCTGTCTAGATTATGAAGACTCTCTTATTGCCCATAACATACTTATACAAAGAGTTTACAATAAACATTGGCAAACTTCTATTGTGGTAGCTTGTCAAATGACCTCTATTATAAGGTACAAGGATACCTGAAGAATCCATTAGTATGAGCTTCAGAGGATATTTGTGACAAAAAATAACTGATACCAACCTTCACCACCAGTGCATCAATTACACGGATGTCCTTCACATGGCGGTTCTGTTCAAACTTCTCTCGCAGCTTAGCCCGGCATTGTTCAACAGACTTGGGAATATCATAGTCCATCACTAAAACAGAAAACACAAGTTTGAGGCAGATCATTCAAACCAAACACAATTAATTTCTCACAAAATCTGCACACCTTCTAAAGCATTTTAACAACAACAACAGTTAAATGATTCAATGTAATGTCACAACCAAACAATGATGTGGTAATGATCAACTGCCAATGATCTGCCAACATGCAGCAGCAAAGTTGTTGTATAAGCATAATCGGTTCATGAAGAATACACAAGTGTGATTTGGTACCATCATCTGTCATTAATTATCCATCTTTACCTATGTATGGCATTTGTCTATACCATGCTTTGTACAGCCCGAACACTCTTGACTTCGCTTCTTCCCTGTTGTGCGATATTAATGGCTTGACGTGACGAACTGAACTTTGGACAGCTCTGCTAGCCATTATTTATCTCTAAACGAACAAGAAGCACTATATTTGAATGCGACTTCAATTTCTGCACGCTGCCCACCGTGCTCCAAACGGCCCTAAACACCCCACAGTGATAGCTCGTCAGACAGCTTGTAAAAAAATCTTCTCAGGGATTGGTGCGCCATGAAGGCCTCAGACAATTGATGCAATTTTATGTATACAAGCAAAGATCTGACTTTTGCAATGGCCATATTGCTTTGTGTCCTTTTATTTTTTTGCAAATGAGGTTTATTTTTTAGGAAAAATATGATAAAAATATAAGCTTCATGCAGTACAATGGTTTGATTCTGACAATAGTTATGCATAACTGCAAGGTATGAGGTGAATTTCCTGCTATTTAAGCTACCATATTACATGAGGGCTTTTGGGCTCGCATTGAGGACGGCAGACTGTGGAGGAGAGGGCGGGATCTGGTGGGGGTCCCGCGGGGGCTACGGTTCGTATGCGCTGAAGGGGTGTCTGTATTTGCTTGTTGCATAGGCATTGCTCGTTGACAGTGGGCTTGATACCCACTGGCACCGAATCCCCTATGGATGCATAGTCATCTGGGCTTGTTCGGACGTGTTCAGATCTACGTATACTTCTTGAAGCTCGTGATTGTGGGTAAGCTGTCAATGTGCTTTTCCCATTTTCCGATGTACCTGCCTTGGTAGGTTAGTCGTGGAAGTGACAAATATGGGTCAATTTCACTAACCATTATTAAGACATGTTATGCATGCACGTGTATCAAATTGAGTAAGCAGTTTTGCCACGGAGGCCCTGATGCTTATTTGTTTTCAGGCTTATTCTGTTTTCAGGCAATGCCTACCTCAGCATTTGAGCAATAACATTTTCTGATTAAATAGGTGAACAGCTAAATCCTTAAAGTTTCCTTCCAGGTAGCTCAGTTGGTTAGAGCATATGCATTTGGAATAACCCACCCGTGGCATGGCAGATTCGAGTTGCTTCGATCACTTATTTGCCCCCAGCTGAGATGGCTTCTGGCTGGTAGAAGCAACCTCATTAATGGTCTGGTGACATAAAAAAGCAGGATTTAGTGTGCAAGGCATTGTGCCACATTAAACTTTGGCCACAAAAGTGTCAATTCCTGTGAGCGTGGCTCAATGTAGGCTTTTATTGCAGGAACCCATGGATTCAGATTGGTTAGACCAAATCATGAAAGCTGTGGAGCAGGTAGCATGTAGGGTCTAATCTGATCCCACTACACAAAGTGTTTGTGTTTATTGGTCTTGTAGCATACCATGTACAACACATGACCATGGCACATGTTGAGTTGTTGAAGCTTCTGACCCAATAAGCCATGACTTTGAATATGTTTTGATAGATCTATTAAAGGGGCTCCAGCTTGGTGGGTGCAATATTACTGCATGTTTTCTGAGGGCTAGGGTCTTTATAGCTCATTATGGAGTAGGCAACAGTCTTCATTCAAATTAATCTGATTTGTTTTTACTGTGTTGTGTAGTGTTTATAAGTTTTGTGATCATTCCTGTTTTCTTTAAATGATGTAGTGATGCAAACAATAATGTGAAAATAATGAATAATGATGTAATGCTAAGCAAACCTGATTGCCACATTTTTTCTATCTGTGGTAGTCCCATGTGTAATGGTAAATTGCGGCCAATGTGATCTAAATGTTGCGGATAGCGTCTTATTTGTTCTCTTCTGTTCTTGACTGAAAATAATGTCATTGCAGCCTGCTGACAATGGATGTCAGTTCATTACAAGCCCTGGAGCATCTGATGAATGAGTTCTTTGCGGCGGGCACCACAAACAGTCGCAAGCAGCAAATAGAAAAAGCCTTGGAGGAGTTCAGCCAACAACCAGCAGCATGGAAGAACTGTCTGCTCTGCATTGCTGGCACATCCAACCCCTATGTCAGCATGTTCTGCATGACATCACTCGAGGTATGGCTGACATGGTAGCCAGGACAGTGGAAATAGTACTGCACTGTGAGGCTATAGTGAAATCTTTCATTCAAAGCACATTTCATGTTGTTTTAGATGGGGAATTTATGTGCTTCTTGCAATAGTTTGTTGAAAACAACCAACCTCAGGTGGTTGGAGGCTCTAACTACTGATCCAACCACCTGTGGCAGGGTGGCTTTGAGCTGCTTCAGGCGCTTGCTGTTGTTCTTGACAGGTTTGGCCTGCAGCTAGTGGCAGCCGCGCGCTAAAGGTCAGGTGACGTCAGAGGGCTGGGCAGGTGTGCCAAGCAGTGCAGCAGGTTAAATTTTTCCCACCAAATTTGGTCATTGACGTGAAATTGCACAAATGGGTGGTGGAGGTTAGGGCTCATTCAGGGAAACTGCTCAGCATGAGCTCTGATCTAAAAAACCTATCCACTTGGGAGCTTAAGGTCGAGTTGAAAAAATAATGGGGTGTGTGACAGGAAAGATGTCCTATAAATTTGCCTTTCCCCCATCAGTTCCATTGCCATCTGCTGTCTTATTGCACCGCCGCCGCCGCCTTCAGTCGCTGCCTGCCTCTCTCCATCAGAGTGTGATCAACAAGCAGTGGCTCGGTCTGAGGTCGGAGGAGCGTGCGGAGATCCGGGGCTCCCTGTACAGGCTCTGTCTGGAGCGACACCACCTGCTGGCGCCGTACCTGCGCAACAAGGCCGTCAAGCTGGTAGTGGACGTGGCCCGCCTCAGCTGGCCCCAATTCTACCCTGACTTCTTCAGCAACATAATCACTGTGAGCTGGGAATGGGTGCAGGCTGTTGGGCAGCCAGAGGCTTGCATGGTGCTGGGGCAAAGTATTGGCAGTGTCGTGTGTGGCCAAAGAGGGGAAGGTTGCAGGCTGGTTTTGTGATCCACTGGAGCTTGAGTAGTATGCACGACTTTCTGTGGGAGCTTCAGCCAGACAGGGTGAGGTGCGACGAGCTGTGGGCACCCGGACGAGTCATTGTGCAAGCTGAAAGGTTGAGCAGTGGAACATACTGGCTTGTTTTTGAGGCTGATAGCCAAAGCTGGTAGAAGTATGAAGATGGAAGCCGAGGAGATAGAGATGTCACAATGCAAAACATGTGTTGCTCCAGGCCTGATTATAGCAATTTATGGTCTGGTCTGGTGACCCTTAGGCCTCAGCCAGTGAACCAACCTAGTGACCCACTGACCTGGCCTCTGACTCCATGGCTGTGCTCTCAAGCTGGTGCAGTCGCCGGACGCGGCGCCTCTGGGCCTGCTGTTTCTGCTGACGGCCGCCGAGGAGCTGGTGGCGCCGCGCGAGGACATCAGCTGCGCGCGCCGCGCCGAGCTGCGCCAGCTCCTGCTGCGTGAAGTGCCCGCCACGCTCACCGTGCTTACCAGTGAGGCCGGCAGAGATGGTGCAAACGCCGAGGACGTAGACGATGCCACAGACGGTGTGGTCGCGGCTGACGCACTCGCGCTGCATCGGGCAACTTGTGGTGTTTCCGCGGGAACAGCTGCTCAGTGGATGGGGTTCGGTTTTGGTTGAGAGTCCTTTTGTCCAGCAGTGACCATATCAGGACTATGTCAGCACTGACGTTTGTTAGGACTATGTCAGCACTGATACTTGTCAGGACTTTGTCAGCACTGACGCATGTCAGGACTATGTCAGCACTGATGTGTGTTAGGACTATGTCAGCACTAATAAATGTCAGGACTATGTCAGCACTGACACATTTCAGGACTATGTCAGCACTGATAAATATCATGTCAGGCAGGGGACAGTGTATCTCAACTGGCAGAACACGTGACCCTGTATCAGATCTCTATAACAACAACACTAAATGGTGGTGATTCTGCCACTGTGATAGTTACCATGCTCTGTAATTCATGGCGATGTCTTCAAGCAGTGGTGGCGTTTTCAGGCATCTTGAGGTCCGTTCTCGAGTCGAATAAGTCCAACGTGACGGCGACGCCGCCGCCGTCGCCCGAGCAACCGCGATCGCAGCGCCGCCCTGATGGCAGCCCGGCGCAACATCTGTTCGCGCCGGCCGCCAACCCCAGCACACTGCTCAGCTGCATTCTGACATCTGACGGCGTCGATAAGAACCCTTTCTGTCTAATGGCGCCGCTAGATGGGGAGACAACGCATATCGTTGCCTTGACTCTCAAGTAAGCATAGCGAAAGATAAGTGGTTCTGTAGATTGAAAAGGAAACTACATTGTATACTGTTCCTGCAATGAACATCTAGAGAAAATGGTTTTTATCTTTTTTCTCACCTGTAACTCTTGTGTTGAATATATTTAAAGTGTGTATTGATAGTTTTGTTTATTTTTTGCACAAGGTTTTCTTTTAGAAATCGATCAGAACACTCAAGATACTGACTTTGAGCCAAAAGCTCACATCATTATACATTCTGGATATTTTAGTGACAATTTGGATTTTTATGAGAACCATTTTTGCAAATGACCACACTTCACTACAGTTACTGTACAACATCTTGATTTGGCTGATAAATGCTGGCTGATTGCACTTAGTCAACTGCCATCCAAGTGGAAGTGTTAGTGACAAAATGTGAAGCCAGTGTGCTTGACTAGTGTGGTTTTCCCCATTTCCGCCAGATGTCTCTGCCAGCTGTTCTCGTGGGTGCCGCTCTCGTCGATGATCACCTCCGAGCTGGTCACTGCTGTCTTCCACTTCGCCTCCGTGGGCTTCTCAAGGGTCAGTGCTGATGTTACGCCCTCTGTCAGAACTGATTCCCTATTTGAGAGTCAACTGACGCCCGAAGTCCGGCCGCACCACGAGTCGAACCGCACTCTGTGCGGGATGTCACGCCTCAGGTCAGAGGTCGCTTCAAGGTCGGATGCGGTCACGCCTCAGGTCAGAGGTTGCTTCAAGATCGGAAGCTGTCATATCCGCTCAACTCGCCCATGTATTTTTTGTATCCTGACTGGTAAGCAGATATTGCGGTGAAATTTTGCCCAGGGCGAGATTGGACCGTTTTTTTTTCTTGGTGTACCGTTTCACCCCCGCATGTTGGCGAAGGAAGCGCCAGACAGGGGTGCCTACGTGTGCGTACGCCGTGCGCCGGCGGTATTGGCGCCGTTTGAGCCTCGGTGACGTGCAGAAGCCAGCATGGTGACTTGGGCCGTCCTGTCCCAGGAGGGTGACGCGTCAGATGGGGACCGGGGCGGTGGCGCGGCCGGCTCGCGGGAGCCGCTGGGCGTCATCGCCATCGCCTGCATCAACGAGATCATCAGGTGCCATTTACTGAGCTGTTGAGGCTGACCATGCTGCCAATGCTGAGTCCATTTGGATGTCCACCCCTGATCGAGGCTTCAGCCGATGCCAGTATCTGTGGGGGTGGGGTGGAGTTGGGGGTAGAGGTGGGGGTAGGGGTTGGGTTGGGTTGGGTTGGGTTGGGTTGGGTTGGGTTGGTGTGGTGTGTGGTGTGTGTGGTGTGTGGTGTGGTGTGGTGTGTGTGGTGTGTGGTGTGGTGTGGTGTGTGTGGTGTGTGGTGTGTGGGGTGGGGTGGGGTGGGGTGGGATGGGATGGGATGGGATGGGATGGGATGGGATGGGATGGGATGGGATGGGATGGGATGGGATGGGATGGGATGGGATGGGATGGGATGGGATGGGATGGGATGGGGTGGGGTGGGGTGGGGTGGGGTGGGGGAACTGAACAGAATAGCCAGCAAGTCTATGTTGAGCATTGCTCGCGGCCCAAGACTGCTCCAAGTATCAGTCACGGAATGACGTAGTACGACTGGGGGCCTGGAGCTCCGCCAGACACGGCAGACGTGGCTGTGGCTGGTGCGGGTGCTTTGCACATCCCGTACTCCGGGTGGGGATGGTTTACGTCGGGGAGGAGTGCTGCTCTAGGCGGGGGAATTCAGGCTGATGCCTGGGAACCGCAAGTTACAACAGCACGGCACACCGACAGTTTGCTAGTGCCACCGTAGACGTTTTTATAAAGGAGGTGCTGGTACGATCCGATGCGTTTTGTTACGGTATGTTTTGATTTAGCTTTTTTAACCACGGTGAGGGTTTTGGGAGACGCTTTGGTCTCGTTGATGCGTTTCGAGGTTAATGATGTGCTAGACGTGGACTGCAGGATACTCCGCGTCAACTAAAGCAATTTTGCGAACTTTTGCAGCAAGAACTGTGTACCGCCGGATTTCGAAGCATTCCTGCTGCAGCTGTTCAAGCACACATTCCATTTACTGCAACGTCTTCTGGAAGAGGGGAGCAAAACGTCTTGTAAGCTCTCAGAAGTGGACCCAGAGTGAGTAGGAAGTTCTCAGCACGGGAAGCGCATCTCCCCTGCCATCCGTCAAAAGGTTGTCCGGCTGGACGAGCTGATGTAGCTATCTGTGCTGTCCTGTGTACCGAACCGCTGTGTCTCTTTAGTGTTCATTTCAGTTCAACATCACCTTTTAAATCGCCGCCCTCAGTGTGCAATTACATCGTACCTTGCACTGCGTATGTGTAAGGTGTCCTTAGTCTTCCCAAATTTCTGTTATTTGTTGGTGACGCTGCTGTTTGCTAGTGACGCTGCTGTCGTTGGTGACGCTGCCGTGCGTATGCTCGTTCGTGACGCTGCTGTGCATATGTTTGTTGGTGGCACTGCTGTCCGTTGGAGACGTTGCTGTCCGTTAGTGACGCTGCCGTCCGTTGGTGACGCTGCTGTCGTTGGTGACGCTGCTGTGCGTACGTTTTTTGGTGACACTGCTATCCGGTGGAGACGTTGCTGTCCGTTAGTGGCGCTGCCGTCCGTTGGTAACGCTGCTGTCGTCGGTGACGTTGCTGTTCGAATGTTTGTTGGTGATGCTGCTGTCCGTTGGTGACGCCGTCGGCCCTCCCCAGCTACCTGAGCGGCCTGACCGAGTTCCTGCGTCTGTTCGTGACGCTTCACCTGCGCCGGCTGGAGGCCTGGCCCCAGTTCCCGGTGCTGGACCTGCTGGCTCTACTGTTCCGCTACACCTTCCTGCAGCCCGACCTGGACGCCTACTACGGCTGCCTGGACATCTGGGCCGTGTTCCTCGACCATCTGGCCACCAAGTGCAGCCTCAAGACTGAGAACCGCGAGGCTGTCGCCGCCAAGTGAGTTGGCCGCCGGCCGCCAGGCGGCAGCACTGGTAGGCGCCAGGCGACTGCTCTTAACTCGATAAATGGATGAGCCGTGCTGGGATTGCGTTCAGATGCGTCGATTCGGGTGTAATGGCACATACAGTAAATGGAAGTGAAAGAACAAAAGTGACGACTTTATTCCTTTGAACATTTTTTTCGTATTTCGTTCCATGGAGGTTGAACGATTTGTCTTGATTGGCACCTAGGCGGATGTTCTGAGTGGCTATGTACAAAGCTTTCCTCCCGATTTTCCAGTATACGTTGTCGAGCTTCTTTTGTTCGCGACCATTGGGCCATGTAACAACGCGACAGGCCCCACGTTGTGGCAGCGCTCGGTTCACGTACAGATGCCCATAACCGCCCACCTCCCCGCATCACGACCACCCCCATCCCGCTGTCTTCGTCGGCGAACGCCGACCGCCGCCCGGGATCGAGCCGGTGCCCCTGCGGCGGCAGGTACCACGAGGCGGTGCTGTCGCTGGCGGGCCAGGCGCTGCAGCGGACGCAGCTGCGGCGGCACGGCGCCGAGCTGGAGCGGCTGGACGACGAGCGCGAGGACCCGGACGGCCAGACCGAGTGGAGCGAGCTGCTGCGGCGCACGGCCGACCTGCTGGAGCGCGTGGCCACGCTCTACCCGCTGGACGTGCGCGCTCTGCTGGTGAGAGGCGGGCGGCGCGGCGGCGGGGGCCGCCCCGCGAACGCGCACGGCGGGCGTAAGGCGAGGCGTGGGCCCAGCGCCGTGCGCTCCGGATGTGGCTGAGAGACCTGGGCACTCCACTTACGGCGGGGGAATTTGTGTCGCGGTGGGGCCTGAGGTAATGCACTGTCCTAGTGAAAGCGTACTTTGGCCCGCCGGCACCGTCCCTGGCGCTCTCCGATTTACTATGTGACAGCTCACCATATATCGAACGTACCCTCGGGTTCGTATCGCATATCAAGTTCTGTACTTGACATACGCCTGCATGAATAGTTTGTTGGTGCCAATGCTATCCGCTGGTGACGCTGCTGTCCGTTGGTTACGCCGTCCGCCACCCCCAGCTACATGGGCGGCTTGACGGAGCCCCTCCCGGCCCCTGACCCCGTTACGGTCCCTCCCGTCAGCTGACCCCGGCCGTGACGTGCGCCGCCCTGTGCCGCAGCTGACCGGCTGGCACGAGACGCTCGAGCCGTATGTGTCGCTGCCGTCCCTGTGCGAGCCGACGGCGGCCGGCCGCCGGCTGCGGCTGGCGCCCGACGCCGATCCGTCACGCCTGCAGGCGGCGCTGCGCGACCTGGCCACGCACCTCTACATGCTGGGTCGGCTGGCGCCGCTGCTGACCGAGTGCGGCCCGGACGCCGGCCCGCTGGTGCACGAGTGAGTGGTGCCGGGGCCCGCTGGTGCAGGTGTGAGTGGTGCTGGGGTCCGCTGGTGCACGAGTGAGTGGTGCCAGGGCCCGCTGGTGCACGAATACATGGCGCCGGGACCCGCTGGTGCACGTGTGAGTGGCGCTGGGGCCCGCTGGTGCACGAGTGAGTGGTGCCGGGGCCCGCTGGTGCAGGTGTGAGTGGTGCTGGGGTCACTGGTGCACGAGTGAGTGGTGCCAGGGCCCGCTGGTGCAGGTGTGAGTGGTGTCAGTGCCCGCTGGTGCACGAGTGAGTGGTGCCGTGACCCGTTGGTGTACGTGTGAGTGGTGCCGGGGCCCGCTGGTGCACGAGTGCGTTGCGTCGGGGCCCGCTGGTGTACGAGGGAGTGGTGCTGGGGCTCTGCGGTGCCGCCGGAGACGGGGTGGCGGAGGCAGTCAGAGGACACACTGCGATCGGATCGCAGCTGTATGAAGCTCCACCGGTAGTTCGTGTATGTGTCGAGCTCACGACCCTTCAGTCTCCAGTTTGGCGCTCTTCCCTCTACCGGGTACCATCCCCCCGTGCTAGCTCCGTGGCCGCCTGCGCCCCTGCCGCGGCGTCGTGCGAGCGGCATCCGGTCCCCGGGCTCGACTGACCGGGTGCCATCCCCCCGTGCTAGCTCCGTGGCCGCCCGCGCCCCTGCTGCGGCGCTGTGTGAGCGGCCTCCGGTCGCCGGGCGCGGCTGACCTCTCCCGGCCGTCTCCCGCCGCCAGGCTGGTGAGCGCCGCCGCGTTCGGCTCCGCTCAGCGGCTGCACGAGGCCGAGCTGCCGCCGGGCGCGCTGCGGCCCACCCTGGTGGAGGTGCACGCCCAGAGCCTGGCCACGCTGCGGCCCTGGTGCCACTGGATGACGGCCGCGCTCGCCGGCCACCTCTCCACCAGCGTTCAGGTACCGCCAGCGGTCACGGCGATGGCCAGAGCGGGTCACGGCCGGTGGCCGGGGCAGGTCATCGGCCACCGCTGCCCTCCGTCACTAGAATCTTTGCGATATCATCACCAGAATCTTTGCGATGTCATCACCAGAATTTTTGCGATGTCATCACGAGAATCTTTACGATGTAATCACCAGAGTCCTTGCGATGTCATCACCAAAACATTTGCAATGTGATCACCAGGATCTTTACGTCATTACCAGTGTCTTTGCGATGTCGTCACTAGAATCTTTGCGGTGTCATCACCGGAGTGTTTGCGACGTAGCCACCGGAATCTTTGCGATGTCATCACTAGAATCTTTGCGATGTCATCACCAGAATCTTTGCCATGTCATCACCATAATTTTTGCGGTTTCATCACCAGAATATTTGCGATGTTATCACCGAAATCTTTGCGATGTCATCACTAAAATTTTTGCGATGTAACCACCAGAATCTGTTCGATGTCATCACCAGAATCTGCGCGATACCATTAGACACCGTGTTAAGAGTCCAGATTGGCTTCCATGCCGCCTTATCGCATCCCCGCTGTGCACTGGCCCGCGGTGCCCGTTCAGACGTCCGTGACATAGACAACGGCCTTCTATCTCGCGTTGATCTCTCCTCACGTGTGCCTCACGCTACGCAAAGAGTGCCTCACGCTTCGCCCACAGTCCGCGCTCCCCACGAGCGCCACATGACCACGCAGTGACGGCGCCGGTGAGCCCAGCCGGTCGCCCCCCGGTGACGCCGGCCCCGCCCTCACCGCCGCCGCCCGTCCGCCAGGTGGACGACCTGGTGGCCGAGATGACGGTGGCGGTGTGCGGGGCGGTGCAGAGCCGCGCGCCGCCGCGGCTGGTGCGCGCCGCCGTCGCCACGCTCGTCACCATCACCAGCACGGTGCGCTCGGGCGCGCTGGTCGACTGCCCGCAGATCCAGCAGCTGTATGGTCGCGCCGGGCAGCTGACGCTGGGCAAGCAGGTGCGGCGAGCGGCGACGCGCGCACGCGGCGTCCCCGCTTTGTGCTGGAATGGGGCCCTGTGAGCTGCATGGTTGGGGCGGAGCGGGCAGGTCTGGAGGGGCTGAAGTGGGAGGTTTGCTCTTAAAAATGAGTGTGTCGGCAGGCGGCTGCGTGTAACGAAACGGAACGAAAGGAGGGCAGCGGTGTACTGGCACAGACGAGGGTGGTTGTACATGCGGAAACCGGATGCGTTTTGGAAGAAGTCATTTTTGATGGAATGGTTGAGAGGACGACCGGATACACTGAGACTGATTCGGGAAGCCAGCAATGTCCACTGAGACAGGTGGGGAATGCACCGCCCTCAGCGTGGATGGGTGGGGATGGGTGGACATTTCCAGCCGGATAGTGTAATAGGCTATAAGTGGTGTGATAGTGGATAAGGGACCATTGGTCTCATGACTGGAAGGTCTGGGTTCGATGCTCCCACCGTCCCCCATCTCCGCGAGCGGTGCCGACCGACACTGATGACGTCAGCAGTGACACCCTGCGCCTTGCACCCGAGCGGTGATCACCGCCACCTGTTGGCGCGCTGGGCCGGCAGGACCGCCTGCTGCTGTACCGGGCGCTGTCGAGCCTGCTGCTGCTGCCCTGGCAGCGGGCCGGGGACCAGCTGTGGGAGGAGCGGCGTCGCCACCTGGCCGTCTTCCTCGACTCGCTGACGGCCGACTTTCGCCGGCTGCGGCTGACGCCCGGCCTCGCCGACAGCAGGGAACTGCGCGACCGAGGTCAGCGCCGGGTCACGGGGTCAGGGGTCGGGACTGGGTCAGCGAGGTCAGTGCCTGGTCAGCGAGGTCAGGCCTGGGTCAGAGAGGCTAAGCCTGGGTCAGGGAGATCAGACCTGTGTCAGGGAGGTCAGACCTGGGTCAGGAAGGTCAGGTCTGGGTCAGGAGGGTCAGGCCCAAGTCATCGAGAGCAGGGGATCAGACCGGGATCAGTGAGGTCGGGATAAGATCAGGGTGGTCAGGATGGAATCAGGGAGGTCGGGACGGCATGAGAGAGGTCAGGACTGGGTCGGTCGGTTTTCCTGTAGTTGTTCAGCTTGTTTCGGCGCATATATCTTGATTGTAGCATCGAATGCTGCACATTGCACAAATGTTCCGCAGGCGTCTTCGGGACGGACGACCTGGCCGGCTGTGTGAGGTCGTAATACTGACGGATTAGGTCATAACCAGGGCGCTTGGTCTCCTATCCGACACTGAACCAGTCCACGGCATGCAACCTAGGGTCGAGCTGATTAATGAGACTGAGGCTCAAGCCCTTTCAGTCCTCGCGAAGATCTGAGATGAGCTGTGTGCCGATGTCAGCAAAGGTCAGACGTTACAGGTATCGGCCGCCGGCCTTGTGGCGTCTGTGCGTCGTTATCAGGCGGGTGACGGCCGCCCCTCCGCCGCCAGCCAAGCCCGTGATCAGCCAGACCCTCTCGACGCTGTCGGAGATCGTGACCAACGTGCGCAGCGAGGTGACTAAAACCAAGCAGCTGTGCCACGACTGCCTGCAGGACACCATCCGGGACTCGCTCTGGGTCTTCACCGTGTTCGCCGCGCAGCCCGGTGAGACGGCGGCGCCGCAGGAGCGCGGCAGGCGACGCGGCCGGCTGCCCGGAGACGCCTGGGCTCGGATCCCGCGCGTTGCGAAACTTTTTATTTATGTGAACGGAGGCCGCAGGCTCTTACTGGAAACGTGAGAGGATTTTCGACTTGAGTGGCCCGGCCCGTTTGTCACGTTTTCTCGAAGTTAAAAACCATGCAACCACCGAGTGCATGCTCGTGTAGTTTTCATTAACAAGAAGCTTAATGTAATGCTGTGCAGCATTAACTGTTAAGTATTTGCAGGGGCGCCATTGAATCGGGTGGGTTTCCGCTGTAATATTTCAGTAACACGATATCAGTTCCAATTCTGATCACATGACAAGGGTCAAGTGTACAAATTACGAAATAACCCAGGAGCCCTGGAGAAAGCCGGATTCAGATCTTGACACGTTACTCCGCAACGACACCAGACTAATAATGCATTAAGTAAAGAGGAAAGGGAAATTCGCACTATCAAAAGCATGATTCGTTGTTTGCGTATTAACACGCGCTATTCCTTGCAAACAGTGGGCCCGCCGGTTTTTCGCTTGATTTAAAAAAGGTCGGCAGCCTGCTACAGATCGTTAACCGATCTGAAAGCGTTCCGACTCAAAGGTGCGCCAGTAAAAGGCCGGCAATCCGTCAGTACCACCTCCTTAACCGATCTAAAATGTAAGACGCTGTGACAGAAATTCTGAGAGCTTGGGCCAAGAGAACTTCGCAGTCCAGTAAGCGCTCTATGTGTCCAATGGCTATCAATCAGTTTTGCGTTTTTCGCCTTTCTGTCGCTCGCGATTGCAAAGAGTCATTACAAACACAGTGGTCTCGTGGAATAAATTTGCCAAGGCTAACCAGATTCATAACCAGACATTACCAAGGCTAACCAGATTCACAACCAGACATTGTATTTGCCACTTAGGTCTCGAACGGTTCATTAGCGGACCGCTGTCTAAGCTGCGCGGTGCACGCGGCGCACAACCCATCATGGAGCGCTGCTGATTACAATGGTTATTTAAACACGCAGAGGCCTTAGCGTCAACCGTGTATTGGTACGTTCTCGCAAAATGCATTGTCTTCAAGACTCATCAAACCCATTGGCATCGATGTGGAACGTGCCTGGCTGCCACATATAATGTCGCCTCGCCCGCCTCCACCGCCAAGACGCCTTGATGCTCGGCATGACGCCTTGTTACGCCAACGGCCCGCGCGGTCGTGTAACACTCACCAGCGAAACAGCTCGTGAGACTGTCTAAAGCACGTGTTACTTGCTATACAAATACGTCCTAAATCCGTCTGTGCAATGCGTCACAAGCCGTCGCATGTACGTCCGTCGTAACGGTCGTATGTACGTCCGTCGTAACGGTCGCATCGTGCCGACATGTGGCGTAAGAGACGGTCTGCCCGGCCGCCGCGTCCGACAGAAGCGTGGCCTGACCCTGCGCTACCGTTCTGCAGACGTGTGCCAGGACGTGCTGTCCTTCTTCCTGGCGGCGTTCGAGGCGCTGCGGGCGCAGATGGGCGGCCAGTTCGCCGAGCAGTGTGTCCAGATGTTCATCGACGTCTTCAGCAGGGACGCGCTGGCCAGGAACATGCTGGAAGAGGGTAGGTGGCGGCTGAGAGTCTTAAGCCTGTGGCAGGGCGCGCTGACGTGTGGTCGAGTCATATTTGCCGGCGATGAGGACCGATGAGCTCTGGTGCCTGGCTCGCGTGAAGGCAGCAGCGCGAGCGTAAGCTGCGGCCGGGCTGTTCCGATGGCCCGTCGTAACCAGATCACTGTCTGGACGAGCGATGCGGTCCAAGACGAGGCACGTTAGCATGTGCGAGGAACTGAGGTCACCTAGGCCTGGCGCCGCGCTCCGTGCCGCGGTATGTCTACGAGCTGGCCTCATCAGACGCCATCGCTCTCCACCGGCGTGTTGTGTCCCCAGCCGCCCCCACGTCCCGCTGGAGCCCTGACCCCGCCCCCGCTGCCGGCCTGACCCTGCCCCCGCTGCCGGTCTGACCCCGCGCCCGCTGCCGGCCTGACCCCGCACCCGCTGCCGGCCTGACCCCGCACCCGCTGCCGGCCTGACCCCGCCACCGCTGCCGGCCTGACCCCGCCACCGCTGCCGCCCTGATTCCGCCCCCGCTGCCGCCCTGATTCCGCCCCCGCTGCCGGCTTGACCCCGGCACCGCTGCCGGCTTGACCCCGCCCCCGCTGCCGGCTTGACCCCGGCACCGCTGCCGGCTTGACCCCGCCCCCGCTGCCGGCTTGACCCCGCCCCCGCTGCCGGCCTGACCCCGCACCCGCTGCCGGCCTGACCCCTCACCCGCTGCCGGCCTGACGCCACCACCGCTGCCGCCCTGATTCCGCCCCCGCTGCCGGCCTGACCCCGCCTTCCATTGCTGCCCTGACCCCGCCCCGCTGCCACCCTGACCTCGCCCCCACTGCTGCCTTGACCCCGCCCCAGCTGCCGGCCTGACTCCGCTCCCGCTACCGGCCTGACCCTGCCCCCGCGCCCCCGCCAGGCTCTGCCGGCTGCGCGGCGTTGGAGAAGTTCCTGCTGCTGCTGCGGCTGATCGTCAGCGAGCCGAGCGCTGCCTTTCGGCGGCTGCTGGCGCCGGTGCTGGAGCTGGCGCTAGAGCGGCTCCAGCCGCTGCTGGCCGAGCGTGCCTCGCCCGAGCTGAAGGTGCCCTTCTTCGACCTGCTGGCCGCCGTGCTGGAGCACAACTGGCGCTACTTCTTCAGGTGGGAGCGCCGCGCCGCTGCTGGCCGGGTTCGGGGTGTCGTTCGGCGGCGTCGGCCGTTTGTGGACCCCGGTGGGTTCCGTAAACCGAAGTGTGTCCTTGAACAGCCGGTCAGCTGGTCGCCGGTGTATCGTATTGGAAATGGACGAAGGTCAGATCCCTCGCGCGAATCCAGATCGCGAAGAACTACACCTGACTGCGGCCGAGCTCTCACGCATCTATGGTGAGCATCCGTATGCATGCTCGATCTAGCAAAGACATGCTATTTCGACCATGCTGTGCTGGACTATAAATGCCTCGGAAATACACATGAACGGGAAGCTCCACTCTTGGGTGCTGTCATGCTCGTTCGCGGGCTGCCGCCGCCGAACTTGTGTCAACCGTGCGCGTTGACCTGCGCAGGAGCTCGGTGCTGAAGACGCTCAGCTCCGTGGCCGAGGAGGACGAGGTGACGAACGAGAAGCAGTTCGTGGCCATCCTCGAGGCCATGGGCCAGTCGTTCCTGCAGGCCGACATCAACGTGTTCCGCCTGAACTTGGCCACACTGCAGATGCTCAACTGCAAGTGGAAGCTCTACCACAAGGTCGGGCCCGAGTGCGGTGGAGGGGGAGAGGAAGGGGGAGGGGGGCAAGCTTGTCTCGGCTGATTTGCCGACGTGGGATCACACGCCCCAGTAGATAAATCACGGCCTTTTAATACGGTAATATTAGTAATTTCCTGGGAGCTCTAAGCATTTTTTTCTAGTGAGGAAACGGGTCAAAAAGTCAGTGGTTTGTATTTTTTTCTGTGCTGGACAGAGCTTTGTTTTACACCGGTGTCTGGCTTAGCAGTAACTTGCAGGAATAAAGCGACTAAAGTCAGCAAAAACCGGGAAATGTCGGGAGTATTGCCATGTTGCCGTGAGTTACCATCGCCGGGGGTCAGAGACGCAGTGACACATATTATTTTTCTCTAACTGAACCGAAGTAATCACCGTGTTTGGCGTGCGTACATCTTCCATTAACGGCCCCAGGTGTCCGTGTCGCCACTGTGCCGTCGCTGCCAGCACCTGCCCCTAACCCTGGCCGTCTCTGTCCGGCAGCCGGTGTTCCGCCGCCTGCTGCTGGCACGCTTCATGACGGTGCTGCTGCAGACGCTGCTGCAGCGCTCGCACGACCTGCTGCGCGACGAGATCGCCGGCTGCCTGCACGAGCTGGCCGCCGTCGACTTCGCCGACTTCTTCGACCGGTTCGTGCCGGGCGTGCTGCTGGACACGCCGGGCCTGGACGCGCCGCAGCGGCGTACGCTGGCCGCCCTGCTGCCGCGCCGCACCGACCTGCCCACGTTCAGCGCTGACCTGCACCGCTTCGTCAGCGACCTGCGCTACTACCGGCTGGTCAATGAGAGCCTGCGTGCCGGCCGCGGCGGCGGCCAGTCGGTCTGATGCGGCGTCGGCGCGGTGGCGAGCCGGAGGCCGCGGGTGACGGCGGTGGCGGTGAGCCAGGTCCCTGGGTGACTTGCAGCGGTGATGAGCCAGAGTCCGTGGGTGACTCGGGGCGGCGGTGAGCCAGAGTCTCTGGGTGATTCGGGGCGGCGGTGAGCCAGAGTCCGTGGGTGACTTGGAGCGGTGATGAGCCAGAGTCCGTGGGTGACTCGGGGCGGCGGTGAGCCAGAGTCCGTGGGTGACTCGGGGCGGCGGTGAGCCAGAGTCCGTGGGTGACTCGGGGCGGCGGTGAGCTGGAGTCCGTGGGTGACTCGGGGCGGCGGTGAGCCAGAGTCCCTCGGTGACTCGGGGCGGCGGTGAGCCAGAGTCCGTGGGTGACTCGGGGCGGCGGTGAGCTGGAGTCCGTGGGTGACTCGGGGCGGCGGTGAGCCAGGGTCCGTGGGTGGCTCGGGGCGGCGGTGAGCTGGAGTCCGTGGGTGACTCGGGGCGGCGGTGAGCCAGAGTCCCTCGGTGACTCGGGGCGGCGGTGAGCCAGAGTCCGTGGGTGACTCGGAGCGGCGGTGAGCTGGAGTCCGTGGGTGACTCGGGGCGGCGGTGAGCCAGGGTCCGTGGGTGACTCGGGGCGGCGGTGAGCCGGAGTCCGTGTGTCACTCGGGGCGGTGGTGAGCCAGAGTCCGTGGGTCACTCGGGGCGGTGGTGAGCCGGAGTCCGTGGGTGACTCGGGGCGTTGGTGAGCCAGAGTCCGTGGGTGACTCGGGGCGGTGGTGAGCCAGAGTCCGTGGGTGACTCGATGCGGTGGTGAGCCAGAGTCCATCGGTGACTCGGGGCGGCGGTGAGCCAGAGTCCGTGGGTGACTCGGGGCGGTAGTGAGCCAGAGTCCGTGGGTGACTCG
The DNA here is from genome assembly GCF_011947565.3 of Pollicipes pollicipes. Taxonomy (NCBI): domain Eukaryota; kingdom Metazoa; phylum Arthropoda; class Thecostraca; order Pollicipedomorpha; family Pollicipedidae; genus Pollicipes; species Pollicipes pollicipes. The sequence goes on from NW_023596470.1 coordinate 59,485, forward strand.
GGGCGGCGGTGAGCCAGGGTCCGTGGGTGACTCGGGGCGCCGGTCGTGGGTGACTCGGGGCGGCGGTGAGCCGGAGCCCGTGGGTGACTCGGGGCGGCGGTGAACCAGAGTATGCTGACGAGGCGGAGTCGCCGGTTAGTGAGTCTGCCGGCGAGCAGGCAGTCTGAGACGCGGCGGCTCTGATGAGACGCAGCGGCTCCGATGAGCCGCGGTTCTGGCCGGGGGAGCCGGAGCCGGCGGAGGTGACCGGCTGAAGTCCTCCGGCAGGACGCTGGGGGTACGCCAGGGCTTGGTGGGACGGGCGCCCCGCGGTGGGGCGGCTTATATGCCTTGGCTATCCCGAAAACGTGCAATATGGAATCCGCTCGTTCTTGTCCGACTGCGGCGAAGGTTGGTGGTTACACCACACCGGCGGATCGGTGACTGCGCGGCACCAAAGTGAGACCACAGATGCCCGAGATGTGGGCGTGTTGCAGGAAGCCTATTTCTTCCTCTTCACTTGATTTGGCGAGGCGCACCAGCTCAGCTGATGCGGCGGGGACTGGGAGTGATCTGAACTGACGCTGACTGACACTGGCTGACACTGAGGCTGATCCCAACAGTACTGGCAGGGGCCGGCGCGTGCGTGACAAATGAGAAGATGCTCAACATCTTTGCATTTAGCATGACAGACTACTTTTACGCTCGGACTATCATCAGAGGCGATCAGTCACCGGTACCGCTTACTGTGGCCTGACGCCGGCACAAAGGTCTCTCCCTGAATATTTTGTTTAACGATTTTTCATTCGCAATAGTGTACCAGTTTTTCGTGGCTGCTGCAGACCGGTGGTGGCAGAGCAGACAGACCAGACCAGACCAGACCAGACCAGACCAGACCAGACCAGACTAGACTAGACTAGACTATACTAGACTGGACCAGACGAAACTAGAATGTACTAGACTAGACCAGCCCAGTCCGGTCCAGACCAGACCAGACCAGACCAAACCATACTGACACAGAGAAGAAAACCGGTTCTGATACCCCCGGCGGGAACAAGACCGGAACCTTAACCAGATAAAGTCGAACTCCGGAACGTAGACCAAGGCTCGAACCGACGCCAAGGCTGTGACATGGAGCCGGGACCACCGCCGAGGCCGTGAGTCGGCCTCGGCCTCGCACCGGGGGGACAGACCGACACCGATAACGGGATGCTTGGGATGCGCTGGCCGCCAGCGGAGCTTACGCTGCCTGCCGGTCGTCCTGGGCGGCACATAGATGGCGGTTGCTGTCGGCCACTCAGCAGGGACAGCGCCGACTGGTTTCGGTGACGTCACACACGGTCACAAGCGCGGCCACTGGGCTGTTTGACAGGGGAGTGACATTATACCTGGTGACAGTTGTGTACATGGTCCGGGGTGCGAAGTCAGCCTTAGGGAGAGGTGGCGCTGGCGCAGCAGACACGGGCAGCGGTAAGGGCGCCGCCGGCGCAGGGTCGGCGCTGGTGCACAGCTTCAAAAGCGGCATTGGTGCGAGCCGGGCCGAGCTGGGTCGAGTTCGGTCGCGGCGTGTGTCGATCTTGCCCCTCGCAAGCGTAGCTTCCTGGCTATTGTCAGGGAAGAAGGAGGTCCAACTGCGTGTTTGTTGTTTTTTCACGATGGGGTGTCAAAACCCCGGGCCAGGAAGAGGAGTGTTCCTTGCTTGTTGCTTCGCCCGTTGCTTTGCGTGCCTGCGAAGGGGGAGGGGGCGAGTCGGTGGACGGTGGACGGTGGACTGAGCGAGGTGCAGTCCTGCGGAGCTCTTCTGGGGCCGCTCCAGCCGTGGGTGGCCACTGGAGAGGCTCGGCCTCCATCCCCGCCTCCGGCGAGCACGCCGGGCGGATAAATGACCGCGGACCACAGCAGGGAACAAAGACCGCTCAGCCTTGGCTCAGGCGTGCCTCTGGCCGCTGCAGGACGCGTGTCCGCAGTCCACCAGTGCGGTGTGTACGCCGGGCTGGCTGCTGGACGCACCTGACCTTGCCTCGTGTGAGCTGTGTCTCGAGTAGTCGTCAAGAGATCCGGTCCTGTCAGACACGGCCGGTGTTGATGTGTGTGTGTGTGTGTGTGTGTGTGTATGTGTGGCTGGGCTGAACGATGGCGGGGGCGACGGTGCCAAGTGATAGCAAGTCAAGAGATGGCTTGTCGAGATAGAGAGAGTGGCGGCGTAAATCGATAGCGTGTCCTGCGTGGCAAACTCGGCTCCAAGTGCCCAAGCGCGCGCCCGGCGGTGTGCATGCGCGCGGTATCTGTACATTCTGTATATATCATTCCGTTGCTGTGATACGATACGAGTTGTAATTTATATGTTACCAATGGGTATTTTTAACGATAATACATTTTCGATACTTGTGTCTTTGCACCAGTTCATCGAAGCCCGGTGGTCGAACCAATGAAGGTGCGTAACATCTCGCAATCCGACAAGACCAGCCATGCGTTGGTTTCACGACGAAAGGATGGCCAAGTACAAGAGGCTGCCGCGCAAGAACCAGGTCGATCTTACTCATCGACCTGGCTTGCTGTAAGTTGTGTTACCATCAGCTGTGTCCGGGGCGCTGGCGTCACTGGTGCCGAGACTTCAGTGCGCAGCTGGGCACGATGCGCGTGGCGGAACACTGCGGGGCGGCCGCGACGTCGAACATCCTCGTGCAGGTTAAGGGCACGGTTAGACCGCCAGGACGATCGCGCATAATTTAACGACGAATAGGATGATGCGTTTTGCAGGCCTTTGCGGTCGACCATGACGCGGTGCGCGAGAAAGCTGAAGACGTTCATATGAGAACTGTTGCGAGGTATGACGCTTAGGCCGCCCATAGGGTATTGTGTCCCTTTCCCTGGAAGAGCCTTGTAAAGGTCGCGAGCGTTGATTTCGTTAGTAACATACGGTTCACACCTTGAACACCCTTGGCGTAAGACTGATGCATTGCCAAGAATGCGTCGTGGGACCCCTAAATCTGCACATGGTTTTCTCGCGACGAGAAAATTTCAATTTTTAGTGGGATGGAACACGAGGCTATATTTCAGTGGCTCGTCATAGTAATGGCGTGTTACTTTCAGATCATGTGTAGAGTTTTAACTCTGCTGGCGACTATTTGGTTGTGGCCTGCCTCCCAGTTCGGGAGGTACCTCCAAAGAAGTGGACAGTGTTGCAAGAGCCCTTTTACTCGGACCAGCTGATTCGGATTAGCCTAGACGCTAGTGCAACGCCAAAACCTCGCCCCTGGTGCAATTTGTACACCCAAAGTGTGGCGTAACGTGGACATCAGCTGATGCTGGAGGTGACATACGCGTGCCAGATCCTCGGCACGTGCGTGAACCAGATAGTACCGAAACCACTTAAATAGCGAACCAAGTCGTACTGGAATATGTTAGATCGACACGCGACGAATCATAAAGTCACATTTGTGGGCTACCTGTTAACAACAACGTTAATAGTCTAATTCACAGTAGACAACAGACAGATGATATGTAAGCCAGTGCTTTCAAGAAAGAGATGCTAAGCACCACCGTTATCTGTCGTAAAAGAGCACCCAAGACGTCATTCCCTTGTTGCCCAGTTTAGTCAAGAATATATCTAAGTTCAGTAGTCAGATACGGTCGGCTTACATATATCGTTAGGTGAAGGAATAAGGTCAAACACAACTAGAGATGTTCACCTCTAGCGGTACAAATCGCCAGCTTCTGCGTATTGCCGCACTGCCGAATCGAACCAGTAAACACAAGGTGACACAACTAAGCAACCGGGGCCTATCAACCCCATGTGTCGGAATTAGGCGAATGTTATATTGTAGATCTTCGGTCGCAAAACTGTACCTACGCGATTTTACATAGCCCGATTAGTGAAATGGCTCGCTAACGATTCTGTTTAACGTTGTTTGCGCCCAGTGCACGCCCCCCCCCCCCCCCTCCTCCATGAATCCTGCGCCTGCTCCTGGTACGCATGATCAGATATTGATGTGACGTGAATAGACCGACTTCATCGCCACTCCACGCCTCGCCACGGCAGCCATGCGAGTGCGCAGCGACCGGGTTGGGGCTCAAAATGAGAAGCACCTGGGCGTTTCGCAGCACGCCACCAGAAAACCCCATTCTCCGCTCCGTGCGCGGTTGGAGACCTCCCCGAATACGTCTTCCGCCGGCGGCAGCCGGGCCCGCCCCAGCGGGAGGTCGCCCCCGCAGCGCCGGCAGCCAGAAGTGGTGCACCCCGGCACTGTGCCGGTCTGGGCAGCCGTCCAGGCGCCCCCCGCCGAGAGTGGCGGTGGGCTAGACCGCTCTCCAGGGCCGTCCCAGGGCCCGCAGTCGGCGGCGAGAAGGGAGGCAGACGCGACGCGGCCGTCGGTAGGCGCTGTTCGGTGCGCTGTCCGGGTGCGTCTTCGAAGCTGGGCGGGCTGTCGCTGAACGTCTCCGACACACCGTTGGCGGGACTCGTCCGTCGGACTGGCCGGCCAGAGCCGGACTGGGAAGTGCCAGAGCCGGAACGTGGGCTTTCAGAGCCGGCACCGCGCGGAGTCATCTGTTTGACTCGTCCGTGAAGAGCTACTATAGTCTGACGGCTATCATTCCGCGCCTGACGGCTGTCATACCGCGCCAGGGGCCTGTCATATTACGCCAGGCTTTTGGCCATCAGTGAACCCCTGTGAACAGTCCAGACTGTGAGTGGGCTCTGTGAGCTATATGTGGGCTGCCAGAGATGCAAGTAAGGCATCAGAAGCTGTAGGAGAAGCCAGTGCGTCCAAGAGTCCCCTCTTCTAGGCCACAGTTACGAGTCGCGGTCACCCACGCAGGCAGTCACGATGCTGAAATACCTGATGGGATTCTTCTGTGTCTTCGTCTCCTGCTGCGGCTTCCTCCTGTAGCTGACGCCGCTCCTGACTTCACCCAACTGGGGCCAGGCGGCAAGTGGGAGCGGCTCCCACCTGACAAGAGCTGCGTACTTCAGTCCAACTGGCGTTCTAATCACGCTTGTACGTTCGCCACGGTTGATCAGGCTCGGTACACGTGACTCTTTCATCGACAAGTCTGGGTTGCGCAAAGAAAAAGAGGACTGTTGACGGAGGATCGCGCCGCTGAGGGGACCGCTGGCGCCGTCTCCGTCTGACTGGTGACGTCAGCTGACTGGTGACGTCATCTGACTGGTGACGTCATCTGACTGGTGACGTCATGCCCCGCCGAGGCGACGCTCCGCCATCGCTAGGAAAGCTGCCTCGGCTGATTCTGCTAGCCTGCATGAGGGCCCTCAAGCTGTCCCCGCCCAGCTGCGTGCTGTACGCACTCATGCTGCTAGCAGGCCGCGTTACTGGGGTCAGGATGAACCCCGCCGGTCACTGATCGGGTTACCATGGTCAAGATGAACCCCGCCGGTCACCGATCGGGTCACCAGGGTCAGGATGGATCCCGCCGGTCACTGACCGGCAGGGTTCATCGCCTGTCCGTCAACAAACGCCGGTCTCCGACCGAGTCATCAGGATCAGCACGCACTCCGCCGGACATTGACCAGGTCACCAGCGTCAGGAAGACCTCTGCCAGTCACCTGTCACATCAGCTGAGTCAGACTGAACTCCGACCATCACTGACTGGAACACCGGGTGAATGATCGGGTCCCATGGGTCACCAGAGTGGATCCGGACAATCGCTTGACGTGGTGACGGCAAGGCGCACTCGGTGTGAAGCGAGACGATACTGTCCGTAACTAGATCATCAAAGTCACTGACGGTGATCTCGGCCAGCAAGACTGATGCGAACAAGCTGCAGCTGCTGCTTTCTAAGCCACTCACAGCTAAATTATCTGGCGTGCTGACCTCATAACAAATTCTCCTGGCGGATGCGCTGCTCGGCCGGTTGCCCGCAGGCTGTTCGGTCACACCCACGGGAACTGTGTGGATATTTGATGGAGTGCTCTACTTCGCTGTTATGGCGTGACTTACGGAAAAAATGACAAAGACGGATCTCATCAGAGGATGAATGTGTCAAGTGTGCCGTGTGCGGCGGTGTAGGGTGCACCATGTGCGATGATGTGCTGACTTCGGCACAGGCAAACATGACCGATGTGTGTCTTTCAGTTAACTGTGTAATGACGTGTACTTTAAACATCAATACAGTTTGCCCTTATGCTCAGAATAGCACCGCATTGCGATAGCTCTCCGCCAAAAGCGTCACTTTGGTAAGATCTGTCGATATTCGATGACTCCATGCAAGAATACATGCACCCGCACATTCTTAGGGTGCTTGAAGTCTATCGTTATTTAAATGGTGAGCTTCAGTTTGCGTGATGAGCATATGATTAGAGCTCTATGTGATGGGTAATATTCAACGTTCAATCACCAAATACGGGCATTTCCTCCCAAATAACAGCAGAAGAGATGAATACGGCAGAGGGCTGCAATTTTCCTCTTTCGCTGCTTTGAATCAATGGGGCAAAGCACTGTTCATTGTTTTAGTCCAACAGTTCTCTTTTCCGGAATATCACGGTCACTGCTTATAAGCATAAAGCGGGCATGCACTTGCACGTAAGGGAAGGTGCACGCGGAAAAAATGTCAGTTCTGCTCCCGATCAGCTTTATTTACTTGCTCTTCCACATCGTTACCGTGACTGACGACGGCTGTTGCAGCAAAACTAGATAAAAGCTATTCTTTTTCATTCGCACACTTGGACATTCTTCCCCATCTGCTTACAAAAGTCATAAACTTTTTTAAAGGGTTCATGCGAGCCTTTTGAATGAATAGACTGCTAGGATCATCCCTCACGCTAAGCAGTGCTTGCTGTGTGAGCTCTGACCTCTGCCATTTGATCGTGCTATTGCAGGTCGGTGGCGGAATTTAGAGGCAAGAAGTTAAAATTCCGCGATGCCCTGCACTCTAACGTCACCTGACCTTTAGCGCAACCGCTGCCACCGGTCGCAGGCCATACCTGGCAAGAGACGATAGCAATGCCTAAAGTGACTCGAAGCTGCCTCGCCACGGGCGGGTGGATCGGAAGAGAGGCGCTCTAACCAAATGAGCTGTCGGGAAGAGGAAATCTTTTAGCGATCAGTTAATGCCACCATATTTATTCTCATAGGCACCAGCGTGACGACACATAGTTACGGAAGGTGTTAGGCGTACTGGTGTCCGAGGCTGTCGAGAGAAGTCTCTTGAATGCGATTAGAAATCGGAAAACACATCACACCGTGTCTCACATTATCAAGCCACAAGTGCCCAAGTCTAGCGACTTCAAACGCGAATAAGGGATCGCCTATAGATAATACGAAATCGATGCAAAAGACTCAACCTTCTCGACACGAAACTCGGACAAATTCAGCCAATCTCCGATATATACAAAAGAAACACTCGCTCATCAGCTCATTATCTTGCGAGCCGAGCGAAAGAACACTGTTGGCACTTCACGAATGCGAAGGATATGTAGTCCACCTGCGTCCCGTGGGTCCGTCATTCGCTCGGAATTTCCAGATCATTATAGTACTGTCCGGGTTCCCGTTCGCCCTCGCAGATGGGCGAGAGCGCGTGCTCCTGCGGCGCCAGCTCGGTGATGAGCGGTGTGTCCACCACGTCACCGGTGAAGGCGTAGAGTTGCGCCGGCTTGTTCTTCCACAGCCACGAGCGGCAGTCCTTCTTGAAGCTGCCGACCATTTCGGTCCGGTCGTGGAAGCGTCCCTGAAACCACTGCAGTGACATGGGGATATACTTAACCTCGATTCGATTCGGGATCGTCTGGTCCCAGCCGTCGTAGACCAGCGCTGGTCGGTCCTGCTCGTACTCGGTGCCGTCCGGCGCCTCTGTTGGTGGATTGGGAAGCTGAGTTTCATCCGGGCCCACACAGATGTCGTGGCAGTGGGTCGTGGTGATGATCACTTCCGAGAAATTGCGCGGCGGAGTCGACACAGGAGCCCTCTGCTGCGGGGCCGGGATGGTGATCGAGTCCTCTTGGTCGACATGGTTGGGGCTCGTCGAATTCGGCAGAGAGTGCAGGAACGACGGGGAACTGAACCGATTCAGCGAGTGGCGCAGCTCCTTGCTGAGGTCCTCCCACGAATCACCAGAGAGGCGACGGTTCTGTCACGAAAAGTCACGTTTCGATATGGATGCAATGCTGAATAATCATTGCGTGAAACGAAATGTCCCTGTGCTGACTGCATGAGAACCGCAAATGTCGTTCGAGCCCGGTTTCATCCCTGCTTTGTCGTAACTAGTGCCGTCTAAACTACAACGACCTTTGGAACCACGAAGTCAAAAACATGGCGGTTCAACATTTTCATGCGCAAGATAGGCTTTCTGCCTAGCATTTGCAGCTGGGGCTCGACACATGACGTTTGACGCAACTTGACGGAAACTCGCACGGTACGCCAAAACATATTTTTGATCACGATCTCATAAATACTATACTATACGGCACGGAAACGGCAGAGATGTACCAACTTTCAAACCTCTTCACTGTCTACGTAAGATCCGTCAATCGTCATAAGTGATGCGCTCGAGCACGCTTACACATAAACAGGATTTCGCTAAATGTCACTGATTGATCCAGCCATGTACTGTTTACATACGTCGAAAAACGGACATGGAAACAACGCATAAACGTGAAATTTGTGTGCTTACAAAAAATTGGTAAAAATACTTACACATTTTGTGTCACTTGAACTGCGCAATTTATCACTCATATTGAGACAACCCTGTGCAATTTTAAAGGCACCTTACACGTCGTAAAGGTTAATGCTTATGCTAAACTTATTCTTGTTTTTATGCAAACTCTTGCATAGCTTGTAACGAGCACTTTCGATTTAGGGGTGCTAGTTGCCGAGTGAAAAGGGCATGAGCGAACATTTGGAGAAAAATCATTAAGTACTGTCGTACCCTTCTGCATGGACGTGACTTTGCAGAACGGATGTGACCCAATGAATACTTCTAGTTCAAACTGCATGGTATCCGCCGGTCCCAGTCTTACCAAGAGTGTCAAGTGCTGACTTGTCGTATAGGGCATTATTTTGTGCTAGACCAAAAGAAGCCTCAGCCTAGCCAAAGCCACAGCCGACGCATCAGTGTCCTCAACCAATACTTACCTTTTGGCCTCATTAGAAAGGCACCTTATTCAGACAACTTTTTAGTAGCTACTTTTGAAACTATGGTCAGTTATGCTTTGGGTGTGTTGAAAATACGGCATTAAGCAGCCTTATGAGGCAGCAGAGCACAGAAAAATGCAAAAAATTCGGATATATGCTATGGTTCAAACAACACTATCTCCTGCCGAATCTTGTGTGCAGTTGTGATTGTTCATGCTGTTGCTGGACAGCACTGTCCATCCGTTAGCCTGCCGCTGCTGTCCGACAGATTTCAGGAAAACATGGCAGACATCGGAGCTTATGTAGCCTGCTTGACCCTGTCGCTGCCCTGTGAAGCATGCGGCCACCCACCGCTTGGACTTCACATGCGTGCGATATATAGTGTCGAATGCAACACAAAACCGCCACAATTGAGCTACATAGTACACGTGTTTTCAAGCATAGCGTTACCAGAAGCCGTCAAATTTTGAACACAAAAATCAAGTATCTTAAAGGGAGTGGTCCACACTCAGTAGCGGAGGCGGGGGGGGGGGGGGGAGCACAGGGGCACATGCCTCCCTTAAATTCCAGAGAACCCTCCGACAGTTGATTACCGGCCACATCATCACTGACCCGATACCGCTCGCTCGTTTGTCAAACCGAGAACTTACGCCACAGTCGAGAGGCCTCACTCGGGGTTCCGGGCGTCTTTTTTCGCGGAAAAGAAGGGATATTTTCATATCACGTGTCCACACAACTGGGGATCAGAAGATATATGCACTTTTCTGCGTATTTGGGATGTAAGTGCTGCTTTCTTCGTAGCCATGGTGCGTGCCAAATTTTAACGCCTTATGATGCAGGCAGCCCTGGTTTCATTGAGTGATAATTAGCCCTGATAGCCCCGAAAAAGCTGCATCCGAAACTTTTGAACTGCATACATCTCTGGGGTGGGCGTCGACGCTAAGAAGCGCTTGTTGCGTGATCCATGACCGTACCATCCGATAGCAAAATTCAGGTTAACAACACATTTATGGTGAGTCCTTAACGTGCCGCAATGCTCGGATCGGTCAACAATGCCCTCTGACGTCACCCGACCGCTGGCGCGGCCGCTGCCACGGGTGGCGGGCTGTCCCGGTCAGGGTCAATAACGAGCGCTTGAAGCGACTCGAACCCACCCCACCACCAGTGGGAGAATCGGAACGGAGACGCTCTAACGAACTGAGCTGTCGAGAGGGGCTAGATTTCAGGCTAGGTAGGCTTCGGGACGGAATTATTTAAATTCGGTTCACCGGTATATTTTCCACCTAGTGTACTACATCAAGGTTGTGAGGAGTGGAAGTAACACACTTTGTGCGGTGTACTCCGGGTTGAAAAAAACTATTGAGGCGGTGTTCATCTATTTTTGTGAAGAAATCTACCGGTAAGCATAAGCTCAAATCGTCGGGTTTCCTCATCATATCCAATACCCTCTTGATAACATCGCTCCTCACCCCTAGTACCATGAAGGTCGATCATTTTCAACATGAGAACTCCAAACTCATAACGCCAAGACACGGAGAGAACATGACCTTTTATCCGTATGTCAACTTTCTACATACGTTGAAGCGTCGGTCGCGCTATTCTGCACGTATATTCATTATACACGAATACACGCTATTATAGCACGTATTCCACGCGCTATTCGCTGGTAACCCGCCCGGCCACTAGCCTCTACCTACCTTGTCCTTCCAGTGATCGACTTGTCTACTGAGAATGGTGTGCAAGTTCAGTTTGTCAAAATAGGTACATCCTGACCGCTCTGAGTCATTACACCACAACGTGCAGATCGTTGCACCGTGACTCGTCTCACCATCGCTTGCTGTTTCCACCGCGGCGGGAAGCGCGCCCACAGGCAACAGCTGGACGTCTGCTCCGGCTGCTCTGCAGACACCAGAATAACTGGCGTGATGTACCGTCTTGTGATGTACCGTGTTGAGCAAGGTACGATGACGTAATCGAACCGTGACGCATCGAGCAGCTTGTTTGCTAAGCAGAAATATGTATTGTCTAGAGCAGTCTTTTCTCCTTAAAAAGCATGCCAATGGTTATAAGTGAGCTTGTTTCATCATATCTGATGCTTGCTTCAGTATCTCCAAATGTGAAACATTCCTTTTAAATGGTGCAGCCAGAATTTCGCCCTGAACGAGGCTAACATGAGCCATGGCCTATGGTGGTTGTTACGGACAAAATAGCTGTCCATCATGTATCTTAACGTCTCAGCAGGTCACTTTGCTGTACTCTTTGTCTTTTCGTCTGCCATTTAAAGACTGAGCTTTCGCCCTTCAAGGTCAAGGTCAAGGTGACCAAATGCCTAATAGATTGCTCCCATTTTGCCAATCGAATAAGAGCCAAGATTACGTATGAGAGTGGGTCTCTGGCTCGCTTCTTTTCAAGAGTTGATGAACATAAATGAAACAGTGGTGCTATTATGAGCCATGCTGTCGAGTTTAATCTTTTTTTCCTGGAACGCATCAGCTACTGATTTTCCGAAACGGATTAAGATACCAAAATTTAACTATGCATATTTGAGTTGTTCAGTGCATTTGTGAGTAGCATTATTCACATATATAAGACAGCAGTAATAAACTGATTCCTCGGGGAAAAACCAGGAGAACCAGTCTATTTCTCCACTCTCTCGGTTTTGTGCGAGGAATAAGGCTATTACTACTGACATATATATGCATATTTGACAACCGAAACGTAATTTCGTAAGCCGGCCTCTTCGCCCACTGAAATGGCTTGAACACAACAACATATGTTTTGCGTTGTGCGCGCGACAATTTGCTGCACATTCTCCTCTTTTCCAAGGAATCTCTCATTTTCCGAAGTTCTCTGTATTCCGTCCATGTTGCCTATAGCTTGAAGTTAAATGGGATAACGGTCGCATTCTCAAAGTATTGTCGATAGCAGTAGCACTCTTGAATATCTAGCATAGCGGTGCGTTAAATATGATCGCACAGCGAGGACAGCTGTCCGTCCCGCTCTAGAAAAACTTAAAGTTCACTCGTGCTTAGGAACAGGATGTCTGGGGGGGAGGGGGGGGCGTCCAATATTTGAGGCGAGTAGCTTCTTCTTTATCTGAACTCCCAAACTTTTTGGCTCGAGCAAATCAGCACAAAACAATCAAGAAGCACAAGTACGTTTGGTAGTGTTCAATTTTGTACACCCTCCTTGACATAACTTCTATGAGCATTGGAACTTTGGATTTGACATAGGCTGCTTCCCTCGGAGTTAAAGTTCTCACTTCCCAACTTAACACGAGGGCATGGAACATAAGCACTGTCGCCACGTAATCTCGCATTGGCAACTGATTCATGAAGGACGTCACGAGATGTGTGGTTAGTATATCTCCGGCTACTGGTTGGCTGTCCCTGGAATATCCACGTTGCGGGACAGCTGGGAGGTTCATGAAGCGGCGCGTGCCAATGGTGCAGTCTGCTCCAGACACTGGGAGAGGCAGTGTCTCACGCGGCTGAACCAGCTCTAGACGCACGCGAGAGGGATGCGGCGTTCTGCCGGCATCCGGTGGTGGCCGGCTTTCTCGGCGCTGGTCTGCCTCGCAGGCTGCGGTGGTGACCTCTACACGGCCGGCACCCTGCGGCAGTACCTCAAGGAGGTGGTCAACGAGGCGCTGAATGTTCACTGCGAGAGTCTGAAGCAGTCAGGGGGTGGACCCAGTGCCTTTCAGTGCAGCTGCCCTGCCGGCTTCAAGTGGTGCGCTGGACACTGCTACAAACTGCAAGAGGCGTTCATGACGCATGACCAAGCTGAGGCCAGCTGTGTACAGATCAACTCACACCTGGCGGTGCCACGCAGTCGTGAAGAGAACCTGTGCGTCGCCGTTATGGCCAGTGAAGAGGACAAGTGGCTGGGCATCAACGATCGGTATAGTGAAGGCTTATTTGTCGATTGGGAAGGTCGTCCACTGACGGGAGAGCACTTCAAGGCGTGGGCCCGTGGCCAGCCCGACGACGCATCCGATGAAGAAGATTGTGTGGAGATGTGGGGATCGAAATCCACTGAACATATTATATACGCCGAGTGGAACGACAGACGATGCACCGTCAACAATCCTTCAGTGTGCCAACTGGCGTAGGCAAGACATCCAATGCGACCGACAGAAGTCTGAAAAGGTTTTTGGTTTGATGTACTTACTCCCGTATTCGCTTCTCTAACCGATCGAGTCGACCTATTTACGTGCTGCCACTGAAATAAAAGCAGATACAACATGCGACCACCTGATGCTTTTGTTGTACAACCGAGATCGTTGGAGCAAAACCCAAAGATTGTTCAAAACCGAACATTCTCCACGCAAAATCTGCGCAGAACTCAAAGGGGTCTCTGGCACGATGTGTCAAAAAAACGGAGAATTTTCTTGTCAGTTGCACAGAATGATTGAGTCGAGGTGCTCCTAGGCTCACTCTCCGTTTCACGCACTCGGAGGACCCCGAGTCTGTACTCTCAGCATGGGTCTGCAGTTCACGATGTCGACCGTGCACCTCTGACCGCGTTACGTACCACTCCATTGAGGCAAGACTGCAGGTGAGAGAGCTTTTCTGCTTCGCTCAGACCCCGATGCTCGTGCACCAGTGTATTTAACAGTGAGCTCCAACGAGGTCACTGCAGTGGCGAGCCGTCAAAGCTTTCGAACTTGAGCTACGGCCGCCGAGCCGAGTTATGCGCCGAGTCATGTGCCGAGCCATGCGCCGAGCCATGTACCGAGCCATGTGCTGAGCCATGTGCCGAGCCATGTGCCGAGTCATGCGCCGAGCCATGTGTTGGGCCATGTGCCGAGATATGTGCCGAGCCATGTGCTGTGCGGACGGTTCGATCGTTTCGGTAGGTTCTGAGAACTGAGTTGTCTGTAAGCAAGAATTTCGGACATAGGGTCAACACATTTTTAACTGCAAGGGGAATCAGGTTTTGGCGCATCCAAAAGTAAAGTTTCAAAGCTGTCGGTGCTGTAGGCTTTGAAATCTAAGTGGTCTGCTATTGCATGGAATTTTCTCTTCGCGCTTTTGAGGTGTTTGACCTCAGGTCAAGTCTCGCCATTGCGATCTCATGATTCTCCTCATTGCATGAAATCGATTGGTGAAGGTTTTAAAGCAATCGGACGAGCCATTTCGGAAAACGAGCGTGTCAACTCCATGTGCCGGTTTCTTTAGACCCTGTCACGACTGGGAGCCCCTTGGACAATTGGCCGCTACCAAGCGTGTGATCGCACGGGTCATGTGTTACACGTCCACATGCTCGCAAGATGTTTCGATGGTTTCCATGTTTTGTGTCAGATGTCGGCACCTAGGACACGGAGCGATCTGGAAGTAGCGTGCTTCGATGAGAAATCGAACGGACATTCACTAGTACAAATTGTGGTATCGCACCTGCCCGTGTCACAAGAACACAAGCTACCAAGGCGAATGGTTGCAATTTTGACGGTTTTTCACGTTATGCGCCATATCCCGGCGCCCAGGGTAGCTAGAGTGGCGAATCCAACTGCAAAGCCTACACCAAACCATTATCTATGCTTGAGGATAAGCGTAGCGAAGCAAGCGTGCAAACGCTTGTACGAACCAAATGAAGTGAAATCTCACGAAGACACGGTTAGGACGGGTGGTCGACCGTTTCCCAACGGGTTCCTCCGACCACTGCGCGGCACGTTCTTGGACGGGGACAGACCGCCACCAGGAGACGCAGGATGTCAGCCCGGCGTCGTTCGCGCCGGGACGGCGTCCGCGAAGGAGACGCAGCGCCGACAGTGTCGTGCCAGCGTCAGCGACGGGACGGCGTCCGCGAAGGAGACGCAGCGCCGACAGTGTCGTGCCAGCGTCAGCGACGGGACGGCGTCCGAGAAGGAGACGCAGCGTCGACAGAGCCGTGTCAGCGTCAGCGAACGGGACGGCGTCCGAGAAGGAGACGCAGCGCGACAGAGTCGTGTCAGCGTCAGCGACGGGACGGCGTCCGAGAAGGAGACGCAGGCGTCGACAGAGCCGTGTCAGAGCGTCAGCGACGGGACGGCGTCCGAGAAGGAGACGCAGCGTCGACAGAGCCGTGTCAGCGTCAGCGACGGGACGGCGTCCGAGAAGGAGACGCAGCGTCGACAGAGTCGTGTCAGCGTCAGCGACGGGACGGCGTCCGCGAAGGAGACGCAGCTGCCGACAGTGTCGTGCCAGCGTCAGCGACGGGACGGCGTCCGCGAAGGAGACGCAGCGCCGACAGTGTCGTGCCAGCGTCAGCGACGGGACGGCGTCCGCGAAGGAGACGCAGCGCCGACAGTGTCGTGCCAGCGTCAGCGACGGGACGGCGTCCGCGAAGGAGACGCAGTGCCGACAGTGTCGTGCCAGCGTCAGCGACGGGACGGCGTCCGCGAAGGAGACGCAGCGCCGACAGAGTCGTGTCAGCGTCAGCGACGGGACGGCGTCCGAGAAGGAGACGCAGCGCCGACAGAGTCATGCCAGCGTCAGCGACGGGACGGCGTCCGAGAAGGAGACGCAGCGTCGACAGAGCCGTGTCAGCGTCAGCGACGGGACGCAGCGGACAGAGCAAGAGCTACGACGATGCCTGGCTCTGGCGGTCGTGACAGAAACCAGTACCGAAAGAGAAGTTTAACGCGCCCTCGGGTGGGGGTCAAATTGACTCTCTGAAGGTTTTCAGAATGCTTTCCGAACGGTGCGGGGGTAGTCGCGCCAACTTTTCTTGATTTGATTTGGGGTTTTAGGGCGCATCGACTGCTGTAGGTCATGCAGCGCCCATGCGCCAACTTTTCATAGCTGTAGGTAATTATGTAGTGGTGATGTAAAAAGCTAGATGTACCTTGCAATATCACTGGCCTTTGACAGGTCAACATCAGCTTATGGATGTCAGCAAAGGGCATTTATGAGCAATCATCCAACGTGATGCAAAACCGGGGTGTTAGGCAAAGCAATACACATCTGAAATAATTTATGAGACAGTAAACCAAGTGAATTCATCATTCCAACCCATTCCATTGATCAGCGGTAAGATGTGAAGGTCAGACCGAGGTCAAAACTAATATGTTTTTTATTCGAGAGCTTGGTGTATGGGGCAGTTTCTGGTGCTCATTTCGAATTTATTGATGACAGGGATCGCAACAGACATGTACCATTGACTTTTGAAAGGTCAGAGTCGATCGCTGACCTAAAATGACCCAGGCCAACATTTTGTTTTTACGAACATACTGCAGTATGTCCCCGTCCAAGAACGTGCCGCGCAGTGGTCGGAAGAAGCCGTTGGGAAACGGTCGACCACCCGTCCTAACCGTATCTTCGTGAGATTTCACTTCATTTGGTTCGTACGAGCGTTTGCACGCTTGCTTCGCTACGCTTATCCTCAAGCATGGATAATGGTTTGGTGTAGGCTTTGCAGTTGGATTCGCCACTCTAGCTACCCTGGGCGCCGGGATATGGCGCATAACGTGAAAAAGCATCACAATTGCAACAGTTCGCCTTGGTAGCTTGCGGTCTTGTGACACGGGCACGTGCGATACCACAATTTGTACCAGTGATTGTCCGTTCGATTTCTCAGCGAAGCACGCTGCTTCCAGATCGCTCCGTGTCCTAGGTGCCGACATCTGACACAAAACATGGAAACCATCGAAACATCTTGCGAGCATGTGGACGTGTAACACATGACCCGTGCGATCACACGCTTGGTACCGGCCAATTGTCCAAGGGGCTCCCAGTCGTGACAGGGTCTAAAAAAACCGGCACATGGAGTTGACACGCTCGTTTTCCGAAATGGCTCGTCCGATTGCTTTGAAACCTTCACCAATCGATTTCATGCAATGAGGAAAATCATGAGATCGCAATGGCGAGACTTGACCTGAGGTCAAACACCTCAAAAGCCCGAAGAGAAAATTCCATGCAATAGCAGACCGCTTAGATTTCAAAGCCTACAGCGCCGACAGCTGTGAAACCTTCACTTTTGAATGCGCCAAACCTGATTCCCTCTTGCAGTTGAAAATGTGTGGACCCTAAGTCCGAAATTCTTGCTTACAGACAACTCAGTTCTCAGAACCTACCGAAACGATCGAATCGTCCGCATAGCCCATGGCTCGGGGCATAACTCGGCACATGGCTCGGCACATGGCTCGGCACATGGCTCGGCACATGTCCCGGCACATGGCTCGGCACATGTCCCGGCACATGGCTCGGTACATGGCTCGGCAAATGGCTCGGCGCATGGCTCGGCACATGGCTCGGCATATGGCCCGGCACATGTCCCGGCACATGGCTCGGCATATGACCCGGCACATGTCCCGGCACATGGCTCGGCACATTTCCCGGCACATGGCTCGGCACATGGCTCGGCGCATGGCTCGGCTCGGCGGCCGAAGCTCAAGCTCGAAAACTTTGACGGCTCGCCACTGCGGTGACCTCGTTGGCGCTCGCTGTTAAATGCAGTGGTGCACGAGCATCGGGGTCTGAGCGAAGCAGAAAAGCTCTCTCACCTGCAGTCTTGCCTCTCACTGGAGTGGCACGTGACGCGGTCAGAGGTGTACGGTCGACACCGTGAATTGCAGACCCATGCTGAGATTTCGTACTCGGGGTCCTCCGAGTGCGTGAAACGGAGAGTGAGCCTAGGAGCACCTCGACTCAATCATTCTGTGCAACTGACAAGAAAAATCCGTTTTTTGACACATCATGCCAGAAACCCCTTCGAGTTCTGAGCGGATTTTGCATGGAGAATGTTCGGTTTTGAACAATCTTTGGGTTCTGCTCCAACAATCTCGGTTGTACAGCAAACACATCAGTTGGTCGTATTTATATCTGCTTTTATTACAGTGGCAGCGCGTAAATAGGTCGACTGGATCGGCTAAAGGAGCAAAGACGGAAGTAAGTACAATGAAACCACAAACCTTTCCAGACTTCAATCGGCCGCATTGAATGCTTTGCCTACGCCAGTTGGCACACTGAAGGATTGTTGTCGGTGCATTTTCTGTCGTTCCACTTGCCGTATATGAGGTGTTCACTCGACTTCGATCCCAAAATCTCCACACAATCTTCTTCATCGGATGCGTCATCGGGCTGGCCACGGGCCCATGCCTTGAAGTGCTCTCCCGTCAGTGGACGACCTTCCCAATCGACAAATAAGCCTTCGCTATACCGATCGTTGATGCCCAGCCACTTGTTCTCTTCACTGGCCATGACGGCGACGCACAGGTTCTCTTCACGACTGCGTGGCACCGCCAGGTGTGAGTTGATCTGTACACAGCTGGCCTCAGCTTGGTCGTGCGTCATGAACGCCTCTTGCAGTTTGTAGCAGTGTCCAGCGCACCACTTGAAACCCTCAGGGCAGCCGCACTGAGAGACACTGGGTTTACTCTCCGGCTGCTTCAGACTCCCGCAGTGAAACTCCAGCGCCTCGTTGACCACCTCCTGGAGGTACTGCCGCAGGGTGCCGGCCGTGTAGCGGTCGCCACCGCAGCCTGCGAGGCAGACCAGCGCCGAGAAAGCCGGCCACCACCGGATGCCGGCAGAACGCGGCATTCCTCTCGCGCGCGTCTAGAGCTGGCTCAGCCGCGTGAGATACTGCCTCTCCCAGTGTCTGGAGCAGACTGCACCACTGGCACGCGCCGTCCCATGGGCTTCTCAGCTGTCATGCAACGTTGAGTTTCCAAGTACAGCCAACCAGTAGCCGGGGGTCCCATAGTCGTTAAGCACACGTCACGTCTAATCCTGGCTGTATCAGTTGCCAGTGACAGGTCACGTGACGACAGGCCTTACGTGCCATGCTCATAAGGAAACTAAAAAATTACCACCGTGAGAGGCTTCGCATGTATGGTTCGCCGGAACTCCGCTGTTTCAGTGTGCCGAGGACTCGTACACATTCAAACTCCCCTGTGTGTAGAAGGTCCTGTTGTAACATTAATGTCCACCACCACTGGCACGCGCCGCTCCATGAACCTCCCCAGCAGTCCCCGCAACGTAGATATTCCAGGGACAGCCAACCAGCAGCCGGAGATATACTAACCACACATCCCGTGACGTCCTTCATGAATCAGTTGCCAGTGCCAGATTACGTGGCGACGGTGCTTATGTTCCATGCCCTTGTGTGAAGTTGAGAGGTGAGAACTTTAACTCCGAGAGAAGCAGCCTATCTCAAAACCAAAGTTCCAATGCTCATAGAAGTTATGTCAAGGAGGGTGTACAGTTTAAACACTACAAAACGTACAATTTGGCTTGGGGTTCCTGTTTTTAAAGATATGACGCGTCACACTCATAACGTTTACAAACCTTTGCAAATCTGCTGCAAATGTATTCATAACATGGCTGATGGTCCTTAGATCATAATACTATGGCAGGATTGTGGGGTGCCGGGGCAATTCAACTTTGTGAAAAGACAGATTTCAGGGACGCATCGGTACGGAAAATCCATGAGAGACGCCCTACCGATTTTTGTGCGCGATGCCTCAGCCCGCAAATTGTCTCCAACAGCCAAACAGCGGGAGGACTGCGGTGTCTGAACGTCACGCCAGTCTGTTCAAAGCCGTGTCTGCTTGTCCGCATATCACACAAGCCCAATAGATTGTCTTTCCCTCAACCCCGGCACTGGACGTCCTTTGGTCAACATGGGCTGGGCTGGGCTGGTCGAATTGGGGGCTTTGGGGGCTGGTCGAATTCGGCAGAGAGTGCAGGCAAGACTAGGAACTGAGCCCGTTCAGCGAGGGGCGCAATCACTTGCTGAGATCCACCCATAAATCGCCAGAGAGCGACGGTTCTGACACGAAAAGATGATAAAATAGTGATATCTGACAGATATCATTATCATTATATTACGCTTCGATATGAATCCTGCTGAATCGTTGCGTTCAACGAAATGGTCCTGTACTGATTACTGTGGCCGGCCGAAGCTACATTAGAAGCGCAAACTTGGGTTCAGGCGTGGCTTCATCCCCGCTTTATCATAACTGGTACCCGGCCTCAACTACGAAGACACTTACACACCCACCAAATCGAGAAGATGGTGGCTCAACATTTCCAACGTGCGATGTGGGTATTTTGCGTGGCATTTGCGGGCTGGGGCAAACCTGACGGAGTCGCGCGCGATACGCCAGCGCAGGTTATCGATCGCGGTATTGGATACACGGCACAATACGGCACGGAAATGACGGAGATATACTAAAGGTCAAGCTTATCCGCTGTCTACAGAGGACCTATCAATCCTCACTAGTGTCACACTCCAGCGTGCATACACATAAGCCCGGATGTCGGTTAATGCCACTGACTGATCTGGTCACGCGCTGTTCACATACGTCCTTGCACGGACGTAAAAACAAAGCATAGATGTCTGTAGCGAATGATGTGCAGTGATGTGTAGTGATGTGTAGTGATGTGTAGTGAGCGATGTAGTAAGCGATGTAATGAAATGATGTCTGCGCGTTAACAAAACATTGGTAAAAATACTCCCACATGTCGTGTCCCTTGAATTGTGAATCTACCGCTCATATAGAGACAGCCCTATGCAATTGCAAACGCACCTTACACGTTTTAAAAGTAATGGTCATGTTGAACTGGTTCCTGTTTTAATATAAAAGCTTTTACATGAGTTGTAAGGAGCATCTTCAATTCAAGGGCTCCAGTTACCGAACAAAGACATGAGCAAACGTTTGGAAGGAACTCAGTGAATGCTGTCGGACTCTTCCGCACCAGTGCGACTGCGGAAAACAGATGCGACCCAATATATGCTCCTAATTCGAACTGCATGATATTAGAAAGGTCAGTCTCAGTCTTCTCAAGAGTGGTAAGTTCACAGCCCACACGTCAGTATTTGCCACCGGTTCTACCTTGTAGCTTCTTACAAAGGCGCAAAAGTCGGGCAAGTGTTTGGAAGCTGCGTTTCAAGCCACTGTCAGTTACACTTTGTCTTTGTTGAAAACATGTCATTACGCAGCCTTGTGGCAGCGTAACACAACAACAATGCAATTATTTGAATGAGTGCTGTTGTTCAAGCGGCGCTATCATCTTCTGCAATCTTGCTCGCAACGTTGGTTGTTCATGCTGTTGTAAGACAGCACTTCCCATCCGTTAGCCTGCCGCTGCTGTCCGCCAGATTTCAGGAGAAAACACGGCATACGTCGGAGCTAATGTCACTTGTTTCACTCTGCCGTTTCTCTGTGAAGCATCCAACCGCCCACCATTTGTACATCCGCGCACACACGTTAAAAGCACGGCCTTTAAGAGGAAAAACACTACAATTTCGCTCCAGTGCACATTTTTTGTTCCAGCATAACGTTGTCCGAATCGGCAAAGTACGAACACGAAATCAAGCATCTTAAAGCTACCGCTGGATCGTGATTACACACAAGCAGGTACATACGCTCCATTTCACCTTTGGTTATGGTGGGGAATATTTATGAGGACTTCCTCTCGAACAGTAGCATACAGTTTTCAAGAGAGTACCATGTAGACGCGCATAATTGACATGCCGAAAGTTTGGCAATGTTATATTCATTCAAATACATCCCCCTGCTCTGTGCTCGCGGGCAGTTCATGCAGCGGGAAGCGTTGTTTATTTCGAATAAACGGGGGATCTAGGACGTCAGTGCTCAGTTCCATTCATCTCACCTCTTGAGTTAAAGACATTTGGTTGATATCATGTTGATATGGTGCTATCTAAACGCCACAGTACTTGCAACCAAAACCGGGCCATGTGAACGCTGGGTTGGCTCTTGTTTATTTACACAACACACTGTTGACGCGTTAGCCGCAAAAAGATACGAAACAGGGCGCGTCCGCTCCCCTGCGCTCCAACATTCACTGCCGCCGCTCCGGAAGCGCTTGCTAACGTGTAAAGACCAGTAAATATCACATTGTTCACGGCAATTACACAAAGCACACATAACGGCTGCATTCAACACGATAATATTCAAATACCCAGCCAGCAGTGGACAGCCCGGTGCAACGATGTGCCCGGCACCTCACTCTCCTAGTAACAGGGCGAACCATGCACCCGTGGCGGCGGCGACCCTCATCTCTCAACTCACCACTCGGCCTCAAAGCTCTATCGCATGACAGTCAGCCATGCGGTCAGGATATGCATTCGGAAGATAAGTAGCTTGTTGTAATGAATCGCCCACTCGTGAATCACACCTACACCCAGCGGTAGCCACGGACCTCGGATGTAGCATGCACCCGACAGCATTGTCTGGTCATAACTTCCACCAACGGTGGGGGAGGGGGCAATCTACGCAGCTACGCAGCTACGCACTCAGCAGCTCTGCGTTGAACTGTTCTCTGCTGGGCAGCGAAAAAGCCAGCGGAATCGGACGCCCACAGCCACCTGAACAGATAAAATGTTCTTAACACAGTTCGCAAATTCAGCTCACTGGTAATCTGAGCGATAGGTGAGATTTACACCCACTTTATAGTTTTCGTGTGGAATAGTTGGTGACAGTACAAGTCCCTGGCATACTTTGCACGCACAGCTGTATATTGTTTTCTATAAGTCAACCATAACCATTCATTCTCGCACGTATCTTCAGGATTTGTTTCCAACCTTTTGAATGGATGGATTTCTGGGATGAGAGCTCACGCTAGACACTGCTTGCGTGTGAACCTTGACAACTGCAATCTGATCGTGCAGTTCCAGGTCAGGGCAGAATTTAGCGGCAAAATTTCAACATGCCACAATATCCGGCACGATGCGTCGTGTCCTCTGACGTCATCTGAGCTTTAGCGCGGCCGCTGCCATCGGCCGCAAGCCACATCCGTCGAGGTCATAAAGCGAGAACCCAAAGCGACTCGATCCCACTCCACCACGGATGGGGATCGAAAGTAGGTGCTCTAACCAACTGCACTATCGGGGCAGAAATACTTACCTCTTGTAGTCGACTTATATTATGTATATCAACACATCCTATCCAGTCCAACCCAACTGCATCTGGGGCAAGCTATACGACCCAGATCTGAACTGGCACAGTGCACCGAAGCTGCCTTCGTTGACCAACCGACAGCAAATCGATTTCAGGGTAAGGGAGCATCTTGCAGGGTACCCAAGCTAGAGAAGAGATACCCTGCTCTATTATCTTTGCATCGGGACCTTGCGCTTTTTGCTCTTGTCCTGCCCCACTCTCCGTTGAACTCCATTTTTTACTTCAGTGTCGCACGCGCCTGAATACATGATGGAAGCGTTGTACGCGTCTCAATACATGATGGGAGCGTCGTGCGCGTATGAATACATGATGGAAGCGACGTACGCATATCAATACGTGATGGAAGCAGTTACATGTGATCCCAGCACTACAGTTCGTCTACCAATATCCCTCGCAAACCCGGCTGCTTGTTTAGCCCCGTGCAGCCGGCGGCCAGCGCCAGCTCGGCGCCCCTGCCGCTGGCGTCGTTGCTGGGCTGACCTTCGGGCGCTGGG
Source organism: Pollicipes pollicipes (assembly GCF_011947565.3). Taxonomy (NCBI): domain Eukaryota; kingdom Metazoa; phylum Arthropoda; class Thecostraca; order Pollicipedomorpha; family Pollicipedidae; genus Pollicipes; species Pollicipes pollicipes. The sequence goes on from NW_023596470.1 coordinate 82,956, forward strand.
GAGTCGCTGGCGAGCTGAGAGGCCGTCACCGAGCGCGTCTGCAGCGTGCTGCTTCGGGCCAGGTTGGTGCCCTGCAGGCAGACACCGGACCGTCAACTCGAGACGCTCGGACGGCCTTGCGTTGACCCACGTCACATCACATCACGTCACATCACATCACATCACATCACATCACATCACATCATCACATCACGTCACGTCACGTCACGTCATCAGTCATCACATCACATCACGTCATCAATCACTCACATCACGTCACACCACATCACATCACATCACGTCACGTCACGTCACATCACTCACATCACATCACATCACATCACATCACGTTCTTCACAGCTGCGCGGATTGCCGTCTGCAATCGTCCTGGCGCCGTGCAAATGCATTGTGATGACGTGCGTGCGTGACGAGATGCGCTGAGGCTTGACGGCGCGGAGGACTTTTTCCGTGTTTGTAAGAAGTCAACTCACAAAACCGTGCGTCCCCAAAACGACATAATCCGGTCTCCACCTCATAACAATTGGCTGGTCTATTCTGCTTTAGCGTGAGTGCGTAATAGTCCTTTTCACGCAAACCTTTTGGGACTAAAACCTTCTTTGGTACCAAATTTGCAATCTCGAAAATATGACAAGGGAATGATATCCATGGTTCATCGTCAAACTTGCCAAAATAGACATAACGGTTTGCTCCAGAGGCGCTTTTGTTTCATCATCAAGCACTTATTTGTTAAGTCATAGTTGCAGTACTTAATGATTTGGTCCCATGCAACCAAATGCACAAACGTAAAATGGCGAGTAGGTACATGACGATGAAACAAAAACGCTTCCAGAGTCAGGTTTACCGGCTATTTTGATTTACCTGACGACAAACAAAAAGTTTTAATCGTGACTATCCCATTTTCCGTGTATTTCGGAACTAGGTGCATTTGGAATACTGCGGGGCAAATTAGGTAGCAGTGATGCGTGAAAGGTAAAAAGGCCTAATGTCTGAATGATGCACATGTGGATACCACGTGCAAAATGTGACCTAATACCCAAACCAAACATGTCTGTACAAATTGTTCTATCAGACGAGGTTGGTGCCAGAAGACGCACGCATTCACTGGTACAAAGGCACCAAGATTACACAGAGGGGAAGTTGGCTCCTTACTTAGAAACAACTCAGAGAGACTATGCCAGCCGTCACTGGCCCAGGGTACCGTCGAACCGGGCACATCACCGACCATTCCTGTCCAACGTCCCGCGCCAGCACCAGCCCGTTCCGGCCGCCCCCTCCCTTACTCTGTCAGCCCCAGCCCGTCCCGACTGCTCCCATCCCATACCCTCTCAGCCCCAGCCCGTCCCCACCGCTCCATTCGCCGTGTCCCGTCAGCCCCAGCCCGTCCTGACCGCTCCTCTCCCTTACCCCCTTAGCCCCAGCCCGTCCCGACCGCTCCCCTCCGCCGTACCCCGTCAGCCCCACCCCTTCCTGATCGCTCCCATACACCATAACACGTCAGCCCCAGCCCATCCCGACCGCCCCCTCCGCCGTACCCCGTCAGCACCAGCCCGTCCCGACCGCTCCCATACACCATAACACGTCAGCCCCAGCCCGTCCCAGTCGCTCCTCTCCCTTCCCCCTCAGCCCCAGTCCCGACCGCCCCCTCCGCCGTACCCCGTCAGCCCTAGCCTGTCCCGGCCACCCCGTCCCTTACCCCGTTCAGCAGGCGCCGTAGCTTGCTCAGCCGTTGCCCCAGCTGCCGGTTGTGCTCGTCCAGCTCCTGCATCCTGGTCTGCAGGGGGGCCTCGCCCTCGGGTCGGCCGCCGTCGGGCTCCTCCGCCGCCGGAGGAGGTGCGTTCTCCCCGGAGGAGGCCACCGGAGGCGGGGCCTCCTCCTCTTCCTCCTCCTTCGACGACTCTCGACCCAGCTCCGGCGGGGGTGAGGCGGGCAGAGCCGGGGCGGGTCGGCGTCGTCGCCGGCGCGCGGCGCCTCCGGCTCGGCGTTGGTAGGCGGACCGGCGGCGGCTGCCGGCAGGCCGGCCGGGGCGGCGGGGCCGGCGCGTGCCAGCCGCTGGTACTCGGCCTGGAGGGCGCGGTTCTCCTGCTCCAGCTGGCGGATGACGGCGCGCAGCTGCTCGTCGCGCGTCTCGTCCGACACGCCCTCGGACGAGAGGCTCATGCAGTACTGCGTGATCAGCTGCAGCTCGTCCTCACTGCACAGACATGGGACGCCGGACGGGTTACTGTACGCTCGGCAGTGCTTCGCTTCCGTGGAGCAAGTAACGGCCACGCTGCGGAACGAAATCTGTGACAAAGGCCTATGGCGTGTAACTGCCCAGAGTTGCAATATGTCCACGGTTCTAAGTGGCTGAAAGCAAACAGTTTCTTCTGAAAATCGCTCTGTAGGTCAAACAAGCAGGAAAATGACGAAAAAATAGTAATTCGCTGCAGAGCTGAATATGTTCCGTTTCATTTTCAATTTTTGTCGTTCGGAGCATTTCGAAATATAAATTTTTCATAAACAAAATGTCATTTAACACTAAAACATTCCACAAATGCCGAAGGCCTTTGAGAAAAGAGCGCATGAAAGCGAGCGTGCACAAATACATAAAATCCCCATACTGCAAAGTCAGCCAAATTGACCTTTCAATTACATGAAGATGGGCTCCGAGAACGAACGACACAAGTACAGCTGATGTGGCAAGGATGACACTACTGACACTCATACACAGTGACACCCTGTAAAAAAACAATCAGGCGGCATCTTTTTTCAGAAGTGCCATGATACACTAGTCTATCAAACGTGTTAAACCCCATGCAGTTGAGTCCTCAAACAGCACAACCCCAATCATGTTTCAGACTGCCCGGACCGCCGCACCGCCCGACCCAGCACGAAACGTACCTCTCCGGACTGGAGAAGCTGTGAGCGTCCACTTCGGAGGTTGCGTGTCCGTTCGTGCGCGCCCTGGTCCAGTGAGCAGGTGCGCAGATGATCGGCGGAGGCGGCCGAAGTGACGCCCTGAGACGACACACCGTGTGACGTCACGGCATTCAGCAAACAACAGCGCTCATAACTACCAGGCCATGATGTGTTTGGAAATGAACGACCGCAAAAACATGACATGAAGACGCGTTGTTTAAAATAACTTACTTAAAATGACTTGACCGCTTAGGACGGAATTCAACGGACGACAGCGCTCGTAACTACGAGGTCGTAATGTGTTTGGAAGCGAACGGCCGGGCAAAACAGGACATGCATACGTATTGTTCGACATGATGCTTCGAAAAGTCGGGTATATCAAACGATTCTGGCAGAAACGAACTGAGTTTCGTTGAAAGGGAAAGGGTGACAGAGGAACGTCATGATGTGTTTGGAAATGAACAACCAGCAAAACATGGCACGAAGGCGTGTTGTTTAACATGACGCTTAGAGAAGTCGTTGGCCATATCGAACTATTCTAGCAGAGACGAACTGATTATAGTTGAAAGGGAAACTGTATAAGGGAAATATTAAAACAGCAGACCGAGCTCCAGCAGCCCTGAATGATGTGGCGCAGGTCCATGAGGCCGAAACCAAGGTATAGCTCCTGTGCTTCGTAACGGCAGCACTGATGCCGGCACCGCTAAAACATCGATGTTTAGGGACAACGAACCGGACGATTTATTGGCCAATACCTCAGCCATGGGCTGGACAGGGAGGTAGCCCAGCTTGGTATGCTTGCGGAAGTAGTGCTTCGACTTGAACCGGTTTCGTATCGACCTGGTGAAGTCCTTGATGTCATCGCTTGACGAACTCTGGAACACAGCCATAACGGTAACAAGGCCCAACGCGAATCCCGAAAAGACAGCAATAGCAAAAACAAAGTTTTTGTTTGCGAAACAGCGTGGTGCAAGACCAATCACGCAGCATCAATGGCACATGACATTCCCGAATAGAAAATGACTTATGAGCCAACCACCACTCAGCTTGATGATCAGCTTGAGAAATGCTTGTGCAACAATCATGTGCTCAGCGTCGCCCTTTACAACTCATCCCGCATTGCCGTTCAGCTTTGACGAACATGGTTCAGAGGGGTGGGGAAGTAAAACAGTTGTATAAAATGAGTTTATTCAAATTGGCGGCACGCAACTCGGAGCGTGTGCTGAGGCTCTTTCGCCGAGGGAGGTAGTGATCTGGTCCAATGCATGCATCGCAGGCTATTTAAGACTATATTTCTTCCCTCCAGAGCATCTCAGCTGATGTTCGCTTACCTCTGTGCAATATTCGTGCATGGGATGACTGAGTTTGTGACTTTTGGCGACACGTCCGGTGAAGAAGCATTGCTGACACATATCGAAGTTGAAACATTTCAGACACCGGTATCTGTAACGCAGGTACAACTGGATCAACTCAAGAGGATTGGAAACTGCGTGATGCGCGTGACTGGTTTCATAAAACCATAATTACGAGCAAGACAGTCCTAGTTACAAGGAAGCAATGCAGCCCTCACACGGCGTTTAACAACTTTTAAGCTGTAAAGCTGACATATGCCACTTAATAATACGCTCCCTAACATCCTCAACACCGCATCACATTTTGATACCTAGCACATTAAAACCCGATATAATGCGAACACATATTCGATGCAAGATATGGAATTGAAAAACACGTAAAAGCACCAAAAGAAATGAGCAGATTGGTCACCAAACTTTTGGTTTCGGTTCGATACCCAACCAAGCTCACGGAAATTTTATAGAATGCTTACTTTCAGAACGCGGACCATTTCCACTACAAAGAAGCATGTGACAACGCAATTTACCTTACTTTTTTACGTGTATTTCTGTAACGCCCTTTGCAAGTCGGGCACTGGGAAAAAATCGCCAACACTCAAGTAATGTAAACCTCCGTGTCGCACTACGCATGCTTTCAGACATTCACGCTGCCTCTGCCGGCCCGAACCTGAAACCGACGATGGGGTACTCCTTGCAGCCATTGCAGCGGGCATGATGTCGGGACTTCTCGGCGCCCGCCACCCGGTGCAGCACCGGCAGCCACACCAGGCTCTGCGGCTCGGCGCGCAGCCAGTCCAGGACCTCAGCTTCGCACAAGGTCGTCTCCTGCTCCCCCTCCTTTTCGTCCTCTTCGTCACCGTCGGCCGCGGCGGCTGCGGCGGCGGCGCGGAAGCAGCTGGTGACAGACGGTTGCACGGCCGCGGGGCCGAAGGCGACCTCCTCGCCCATCTGACCAGGTAGCTGTAGCAGTTGGCTCAGTAGCCGACCCAGCTGCTTCTCGTTCAGCCGCTGTCGGTTGTCGGCGCCCAACTGGAACATGTCTGGGAGGAGGGAGCAACAGGTGAAAGTCTGTCGCTGGCGGAGCCGGACCAGCGATGGCTTTGTGCACAGGGCCCCTTCTAACGAGTGATAGTGGTGAAACTGGACAGGCATGAAAATGCGTTTATTCTATTGTATTGCAGTATACTGTTTTGATCTTTTGGTACACAGTCACACACCGAGACATCATCCGCATCGCTTGATCCGATCCTTTCCCTTTGTGCGCAGCCAGGCGTATCCCAGGACACCTCCGCACGGTCTTCCGTGGGCTTTCCGGTTAATTCCTCTGATCGTTTACTGACCCGAGAAGTCCTCGACCCCTTGCAGCTGCTATTGATCAACTTTTCAAGGTCATTCACTGCAGTTCACAGTCATGCCCTTTGTAAGACTGTGCATGCTGTCGCCTGTAAGCTAGGTGCACGCAAACATGTGCAGATTATTTCACGCCGCCTAATTCGAAGTTACCCAAAGATGCACACCGTCATCAAAGCACCACAAAAACTCCTTCTCCAAGGCCATGTTGTTGTTCAAGGTCCAGAAAGATATGGCTATTAACTTATTCGTGTCTGAAGTACGTCAGCACGCATCGTCTCGTCAGCGGACAGCAATTAGCTGTCAACTAGCTTCACGTCTTGAATGCGAGTCTCTATCACGAACGGCACGTTTTTGATACATAATACAGGCATCTAAGTATTACTACCAATTATGACCAGCATGATGTTAAGAATCAAATGAGCATGAAAAGCGCCGCCACCGAGAATGCAAATGCACCTGAAAAACATGCCATCACGGAAAAATATGGAAGAGCACCACGACAAAGGGCCAAAACATGTGCACATAAATATCGACATCTTTACACACTCCTTAACAAGCCACCTTGCGGCGAAATACAGTCCTATAAGTGGGTCAGCCCGTCCGCTGCAGTGGCAATGCTGCACTTACAACGCCAGTTTGGCATCGACTCTGATATTATAAAAACGTTCCATGACGTAATAACACAAGGCCATATTGGAGAGCATACTTACAAAACAGTACCGCTTTGTTGCCACAGCAATCTTTTGCACTTTTACCACACCAATAATTATACGTGAGCCCTTTCCATCTCATTTGATGCCTGCCTAAATATCTTCAAATGTGGGACATTCCTTTAAGCCCTACACCGATATCCACATGTAGACAGCAGAATACGCACGGGGTGTACCGCTGAGCCTGCTCGATGGATGGTGTTCATTCCCTCTGGTGACCCAACCTGATCTCCCTGGGACCAGACATTCCGCTCGGAAGCGGTACGCCTAGCTGGTCCGTCGACTGCAATACTACTTACGGCCGACGCCGACATCTGACCCGGCTCAACCGTGCACATCGACCATGAATAATGAGCACTTAGCTCTGTATGTGCGGTGCACGATGCGAGCGTCCGCAGCGTTTGACCTCACTTCCATTTCGCGTCGGACTCGCACTCACAGCGGTATTTCTCCTCCAGATGTGCCTTGCAGAGAGTGATGATGGCCAGTTTAAAGGAGCTGACAGGAATGCGACCAGTCCGACGGCTGCAACGAAGGTGTGATGTCATACTGGATGCCAGAAAACCGCATGACATCATAGCGAGGCTGAAATACAGCGGACTAAGGAGTTAACGTGCCAAGTGCCTTGATAGTGCACAATATTCCGTGGTTCTTTTTGACATTTGCACGCCAGATGCAAAGTCAATTGCATACCCACGATTCCAGCTCGCATGATACAACTCACTTCCGAACAGCACACTACATCAGGCATCATCATTTGAGCGAAGGGGCAGCAAACCAAGCGCGATTCGCTCACCCCACTGCGTATCCTCGCACGTCGTAGTCACTGCACGGCAGCCGAGGCAGTTCCGATTCTCACTTGTAAACGCAAGCAGCCAGCTGAGGAGGTCTATCTCAGCGCAGGTCCGCCGTCACGCACTTTGTAAACGCTGAGCAGCCAGTTGAGAGGAGGTCATCCTCAGCGCCAGGCCGCCGTACTCACTTGTAACGCTGAGCAGCCAGTTGAGACAGAGGTCCATCCTCAGCGCCAGGTCCGCCGTCACTCACTTGTCGTAAACGCTGAGCAGCCAGTTGAGACAGAGGTCCATCCTCAGCGCCAGGCCGCCGTACTCACTTGTCGTAACGCTGAGCAGCCAGTTGAGACAGAGGTCCATCTCAGCGCCAGGTCCGCCGTCACTCACTTGTCGTAAACGCTGAGCAGCCAGTTGAGACAGAGGTCCATCCTCAGCGCCAGGCCGCTGTCACTCACTTGTCGTAGACTGAGCAGCCAGTTGAGACAGAGGTCCACCCTCAGCGCCAGGGCCGCCGCCACTCACTTGTCGTAAACGCTGAGCAGCCAGTTGAGACAGAGGTCCATCCTCAGCGCCAGGTCCGTCGTCACCGGAGGGTCCATACCCCCGTACAGCGCCACCAGCACGGCCACCACGTCGGGCACGGCCACGAGACCGGTCGCTGGAAGGCGCCACGCCTGCGCCTCAAACGCCTGCGCAGCCTCGGCCAGCGGCAGGCGGTGCAGCAGCAGGGCGCGTTGCAGGCGCCGCAGCTTCAGCGCGGTCCTGGCGGCACGGGGTGAGATGAGATGCATGACGTGCTGAGGAAGACGGAGGTAAGGCGAAAGTCTGGCGTGCTAATGGAGACGGGGTAAGGTGAGACGATTAACGTGCTGACGAAGATGGGGGAAATGCGAGAGCCTCGCGTGCTGAGTGAGACGGGGGTAAGGTGAGAGTTTGGCGTGCTGAGGGAGATAGAGGCAAGCTGAGATAACTGACGTGAAGGAGACGGAGTAAGGGGAGAGTCTGACGTGCTAATGGAGACGGGAGTTAGGTGAGACGATTAACGTGCTGGCGAAGCCGGGGGCAATGCGAGAGTCTCGCGTGCCGAGGGAGACGGGGGTAAGGTGAGAGCCTGACGTGGCGAAGGAGACGAAGTAAGGTGAGAACCTGACGTGCAGAGGGGGACGGGGGTAAGGTAAGATGTTTGACGTGCCGAGGGGGACGAGGATAAGATGAGAGTTTGGTGTACTGAGGGAGACGGGAGTGAGCTGAGATAACTGGCGTGAGAGAGAGGAGGATAAGGCGAGAGTCGGACGTCCTACGGAGAAGGGATGGGGTGAGGCCGATGATGCCCTGCCGCCGCGAGGGGACGAAGCTGGATTAGACAGCCGCGGTTCTGCCATGATGAGGAGGACAGAGGCGGTGAGACAGCTGAAGCCCTATCATTCTGACGAATAGGGACGTAATTTCGCAGGTAATCTGAGGTACTGCCGTCCCCCAACTCACGATGGGGTCGGGGGTCAGTCCCCAAGTCACGACTTGGTCAGCATCGATTGAGGGGGTTGAATGGTGAAAAATAACGTAACCCACTCTCAAAATACGCCGAATATAGGATTGCTGATCGGATTTCGCTGGAGACCACGTTGGTACGTGGCCGGAGCCCTCACCCCCCTAACTGAGAAGAAAACGTGACTCCTGCTGACGGAAAGAGGTTGAGGCCCTGGCCAGTGTAAGGTCCGGAGGGCACAGCGGAGGGTCTCCTTGTCACAGCCAGTCGTTCAGCAATCCATGTATCCGAACAAAGGGGAAGAAGAAGCTACAAGGAAGAAGCGGACGGCTTACCGACCATGACTGGCAGCCCACCGTTCACAGCAGCCCGGCCGGCTCACCTGTACGCCGAGAACCGGACGGCGTCGAGCTGCGGCAGGCCGCGCATGAGCTGGTCGAGCCGAGCGGGTGGTCCCACTGGGTGCGTCGCTCGCCGTGGTGCAGGTAGTACGGCACGCCGTGCTCGGTCTGGGAACGCTCCCAGGGCGGCTCCACCGAGCGGCCCAGGTCGGGCGGCGCCGGTGGCCCGCCGTAGGCCGCCGAGACGGTCGACGCCACCGAGTGTAGCCGGCCGTTGAGGACGGCCAGCCGAGCAGCGTGCTCCGGGGAGAGCGGCACGCTGCGCCGCACAGGCACCGGGTCAGACCGGGTCAGACGGGGTCAAAGGGGTCAGACGATCACCGGCCGTTGGGGACGGCCAGCCGAGCGGCGTGCTCCGGGGAGAGTGGCACGCTGCGCCGCACAGGCACCGGGTCAGACGGGCGAAATGGGGTCAGAGCCCCACCGGCCGTTGGGGACGGCCAGCCGAGCGGCGTGCTCCGGGGAGAGCGGCACACTGTGCCGCACAGGCACCGGGTCAGACGGAGTCAGACGGGGTCAGGCAGGGTCAGACGATCACCGGCCGTTGAGGGCAGCCAGCCAGGCGTGCTCCGGGGGGGAGCAGCACGCTGCGCCGGGTAAGACGGGGTCATACGAGGTCATACGGGGTCGGCTAGACAGGATCAGACGGGGTCAGGGGTCGGGGTCGGTTAGGCAGGATCAGAGGGGTCAGGGGTCGGGGTCGGCTAGACAGGATCAGACGGGGTCAGAGGACCGCCTGTCGCAGCTCAACGACGGCGGGAACAACTGAGACAGATGTCAGACGTCACAGCGCAGCGCTGGGAGTCGCTGGGTTGAACAGTGCGCGATTAAGCCAAGGGGCAATTCAAAGCCAGACGTTGATGCATAGTCTCTACGTTGACTTCGCAACTAAAATAGGCATCGATGTAAAGCCAGACGTGGTTCAGCTAACGCGAGTTGAATGACTTCGACCGGGTTGTAGTCAACTTGACGTGAATCATTTCTAGTGCTTATCGGATTCTTCACCAAAGAGCGAATCTTTTCTCGTCGATCATCGACATCAATTACGCCCTAACAGCCCGTCGAACCTGCGCGCATCATAGCAATCACGCCATCATATACCGAGGCAGATCGCATTTACCATAGCCGATAAGCCACAAGCGTACAATCCGAGTCCGGCGAGCAGATCAGCAGCGTTGACTGCCGCACTCACTTGTTCTCTGCCAGCCGGCTGGCCTGGGCATTGACGTCATCCAGGCTTCGTTGCACCTCCAGCAGGCGGTCCTCTGCGACGTCACCGTTGGTGACCACGTCAGGCTGGGTCTGTTCGATGTCGTTCAGCCGCTGCTCGACCTCGTTCATGCACCGCTCCAGCACGTGCCTCTTCGTGAAACAGGCGGGGGAGTAGAGTTTGAATAGCGATTGAAACGCCCAAGCCTTCTCGACGTAACCACACGAACGGTTGCAAGTTAATGGCAGTTTTCTTGCCCAAACGGCAGCAACAGAATCAGCTTCTTTCTATTGAGAGGATGGACATTGGGATGCCCTTCCAAGAGATAGAGAGATGCGCTGATGCTCACAGGATAACCGACGCACTGAGAAGGAAAGGCGAGAAATGCCATGTGACAGAGTTAAGTAGGCAATGATACACTTCAGGGCAAAATGCCAAAGCAGACTATTAAACGTAGGAGTTAGCGTGACCACTGCCATAGTTCCCACTCAGTACTCCTTCAAGTCAAAAGGTGCTCGTGGCGTTTTTTCTATATCGAGCAGGGTTGACAAAATGCCCCCATTTTATTTTCTGTAACAATAAGGCATCTGTAGCTATCAATCAACCGTTTCGCTCAAAGACCATACAAACTCTGGACTTACGGAGTGGCTTACGGTGGCTTACGGAGTGAATCTAGTTTTATAACTATTGTGTGATTTTAGGAAAAATGTGCAGCGCCGGTAGCTGGGCACACAATTTACGACATGCGATGGGAAATTTGACAAATCTTTAACACGCTTAACACACACTTAATCGTCATTCTCCTTATCATGGCGCCAACCATCCAGCGATAATCGAGCACGAGCACGCACACAATATTTCGCCAGGAGACGACATCGTTTTGACCAGGACAGAACGGTGCCTGAAGTCTCCGTAAAGTGTGTGTCCGCCGGTCTCCCTCTACATAGCCGCTGGCTATAAACACGTTGGCTGTTGGCCCTGCCTCGTTTGCCAGCAAAGCCAAGTCACAAATCTCACAGCGGACAGCGGAAGACGATTGGCCTGATCGGCGGCGTCGTCACCGGAACCGCAAACACCACCCACATCGCTCTCCAAACATTTGTGCACGCTGCGCTGCTATCTACGCCCAGGGTTCTGAGCTTTGGCAGATATATAGTGACGTAAACAAGGTGGCTGTGGTGTTTGCGGGTGTTGAACGGCCTGGTCTCTGGAGCATCGTTTTCTAGCACACGGAACCATGAGTCACTATGAAAATGATGTGGCCGTCGGCCACACCCGTCCCACTGACATGCAGTCGTTGAAAACTTGAACATTCAGTTAGGCACGAATGCCGGGGGCCAGTCGAGATCAAATTTCGGCGCACAAACAGCACCAAAAGCCGAACAGCAAGCTTGCGTGCATGACTTAACATCCCATTTTCCCGCACGCCTCCACGAGCGTGCTGTGGCATGCCACAGCGTGCCACACGCCACATGCCACACGCCTTCACGGCGAGTGGCAAGCTCGCCAGCTGCTGAGTTTGTAATTCAAATCGACATGCATTAGTGGACCACGACAGCGAGCAAAACATGGCGGCGAAGTTCTCTCGATGAGGGACCGCCATTGGTGGATAACCCGGTATGCCGGTGCCGCAGTGACGACACCACCTTCGGCGGAAACTGCGCAGTTTCACATGCCAGGGAAAAGGCTGGAGGAAAAGGCTTCCATGGAAAGGTCGCTGTGCTGGAAATGCCTTTACGGCATTCTCCATCCCTGGTGATCACGTTTCCATAAGCTTCCTTGCGCGGAGGACCAACTTACTTCACGCAAAATTTTATCACGTGAGCCATTTCCTGCATGCAAACATGCGTCAAAACCACACAAAGCCAGGATTGGGCCTGGACTCACTGTTGGACCAGGACTCATATACATGACTCATTCCACAGGTGGACGGTGCTCAAATGCAGACTCATCAGTTCAAGACCAATGATCTTGAAATCACATTCCGCCGCAAAATCATAGTTCTCCATCCATAAGAGCATAGGGCAGAGAGCGCTGGATGCAATGCGATGCACATGAATAGAAAGCAGCGTGCCGAGTAGATGAGAAAGCAGGGTGCCGAATACGTAAGAAAGCGGCGTGCCGAGTAAATAAGAAAGCAGCGTGCCGAATAAATAAGAAAGTAGGCACGATGCGAAGACAAAGCACCAAGGAGTGCCAATGAAAACCACGCGCTGACAAACTTCCCGTCGTCGCTCTGCCTTTGATACAATCTGCGCCTTACCCCCGGGGCCGCACTCAAGCCACCAGGAAGACAAAAGAAACCTCTCATTAAAAATCCGATCCTCTGCGATGAATGGGAGACCACCATCCCGCGCGAGCCGCGCGTCTCCAACGCCAGTGTTTAGGAACCGCCGGGTTTCCGTCCGTGGTCGTCCATTCACGGCGTGTTTTTTCAACCGAGTCATCAAGTCAACGGCATGTTTTTGGAGGCGGCCGGCGACATCTGTTTGCTTTTGGTCGGCGAGGCGGCGCCATATATCAGGGGCCGTCTCATCGCCGCGGCTCCGGTGCACCACATGGCGCCGGAGAGCGCCGCGCACCGTCGCTTCACGGCGCCGGCGTCTCTCGTGGGATGGGGCCGCACGCGCCACCGTCACCACCGTCCGCGCCGATAGCAACGCAGGCAACCCGCGCACACCGGCAGCAGTCCGAGGTGGCGGAGCCCAACAGACCTCCGACGGCGACAAGACTGGAGCGATCCTTGCATGCGTTGAGGGTGAGGGTCAGGGTGGGTGGGGGGTGGGGTCGAGGGAGGGGAAAGAGGGGCACGGCCTTGTTGCCCCGAGAGTGGGGTGTCAATATGTCCGGTTCGACCAGCGGTCCAGCTCGGCATAAACCAAACAAATTGGGCGGGTCAGGCCGCCGGCTCCGAGGCCGGCACCGAGTGATGGACAGCAGCCAGATCCGTCTGCAGCTGGTCTGCGACGGCGAGGGGGGGGGGGCCCCAGACAGCTCGGACAGCGCGGGGGACCCGGGCAGAGGCGGCCGGACAGCGCGGGGGACCCGGCCAGAGGCGGCCCGGACGGCGCGAGGCGCGCGTGGGACCCGGTCAGAGGTGGGCCGGACAGCGCGGGGGACCCGGCCAGAGGCGGCGGACGCTGGTGCTTTGTATGGATGTTGGAGACAATTTTTGGTTGGACAAAACGGCATGCTCATCGCATTTACATGAAGCAAAAATGCGCTTTCGCTGCGCTGTCAACAGGTACGGCGAGGTTCTTTCCCTCGCGGACACCAGAACTGACGTCTCATAACAATGACCGATACGTAACCTTTCTTCATATATATGTGCTCCCACAACCGGTGGCCTGTGGAGGGGTCCCGCAGCCTGAGTCGTGTCACCGAATTTAACATCACCCCCGTGCGTGTGGATGTCAAACATTAAACACGCGATGAACAGACTGATTGGGCGGACAGACGGCTGCCTCCTCTGGATCTCGCACGCAGGAGCAACGGGCATATTGCAGCACACATCATTCATCACTGAGTCGGTGACAGGTCTCACCGTCCGGCGGCCGGCCGTCCGAGCGGCTCGCCCCACGCACCTCCGTCAGCCAGATGGCGTCAACGTCCCTACGGGGGCGGGGGACACGGCACCGGCAGCCGCACGCCAGGGCGGCGGCGGCGGTCGGCCGGGGGGTCCCGAGAGCCGACGTCGCGGCAGCAGCAGCGGCGAGCGCGCCGCCCGCCGCTCGCAGCACAGCTCGGCGTAGCCGGAGACGGCGTCCGGCGGCGGCGGCGGCGGCGGGGTCAGCCGCGGCGGCTCAGAGACCGGGCGCAGCGCCGCCGGCGGCGTCCAGGTGATCGGGCGGACCGGCCGCGCTGCCATGGCAACGCCGGCTCTGTCACGTGACCACGCTCACACCCGCACCACGCCACAACGTCGCGAGGCCACGAGCTCCCGCGGCGACGCGTGGCACCGTCGCCGGCGGCGTACTCGGAGTCGCAACCGCGCGCGCGCGGGTCAAAGGTGACGCTCGCCGCCTGCCCGGGGCGGTGCGCGCGCCGGCCGCGCGTCGTTCGGCGACTGAGGCCCGCCGGCGCGAGGCGTCGGCCCGGTGGAGGACCGCATAGCCAGCTGTGCTGCCGCTGCAGTACGGCCGCGCTTTTTCAAGGCCCCGCAGATGCGAACAGATAACAGCAGTGCGATTTTCCAGGCCAGATGACAGCAACAGCAATGGCGGTCGCAGGCCGTACTGCTCAGATGCAGCAAGCTGTTAGCCCAGCTTCCTGCTTTGTTATTACATGTCAGTACAAATTCTCAGACATGGCGACTCCAAGACGTCGTCCCACAGTGCAACATGGAGGCCAACGCAAACAAGCCGTGGCCATCTCCCAGCCCCGTCCGCAGGGCCACCACCGCCACTGAAATCAAACGCCAAGTTTCTGGCCACCGAATTCTGCACCAAACATTGGCGCACACATGGCTCACCGCCCCAGCCCTCGTTTCCGGAACATGACCGCTGGCTGGTGGTGATGCCCTTGCGGCCCAGTGCAGGTCTCCTTGCGTGAGTGCTTGGTTGCCAGCTGAGCACCGCCTGCGCTGCGTTCGCCAGATCCCGAGCACCGTCTTCAGCTTCGTTCTCCGCCCCAGTGGACACTCCCATCGCCAGGAGTTCGCTGCGTTCACCAGATCCTGAGCACCGTCTTCAGCTCCGTTCTCCGCCCCAGTGGACGCTCCCATCGTCAGGATTTCGCGTTCCCCGGATCCTGAGCACCGTCTTCAGCTCCGTTCTCCGCCCCAGTGGACACTCCCATCGTCAGGAGTTCGCGTTCACCAGATCCTGAGCACCGTCTTCAGCTCCGTTCTCCGCCCCAGTGGACACTCCCATCGTCAGGAGTTCGCGTTCACCAGATCCTGAGCACCGTCTTCAGCTCCGTTCTCCGCCCCAGTGGACACTCCCATCGTCAGGATTTCGCGTTCCCCGGATCCTGAGCACCGTCTTCAGCTCCGTTCTCCGGCCCAGTGGACACTCCCATCGTCAGGAGTTCGCGTTCACCAGATCCTGAGCACCGTCTTCAGCTCCGACACTCCCATCGTCAGGAGTTCGCGTTCACCAGATCCTGAGCGCCGTCTTCAGCTCCGTTCTCCGCCCCAGGGGACACTCCCATCGTCAGGAGTTCGCGTTCACCAGATCCTGAGCACCGTCTTCAGCTCCGTTCTCCGCCCCAGGGGACACTCCCATCGTCAGGAGTGTATTTTCCTGTTCAGTTGTGGCAGGGGTGTGTTTTCACAAACAAGATTAGGGATAAGCGGGAGAAATAGCAACACCTGCCCTCAAAATGCAAAAAAGACGTTACAGGACTGGACTTCAGCATCCAAATTTTGGAAATAAAGTGAGCCATGTCTGTGGATAAATACGGTTTTGACTACTCTGAGGTAGGCTAAGGCATTTTGTCTTGCTCAGTAGCTCCAACTAAATTTGCAAAACTACGCCTTTGGCCGCAGCGGTTCGTGGGTTGTTGAGCCAGACCAGGACATAGCAGCGGCGCAAGAAATATCATTAGAAAATAAACCGATGATGAGTCCACAATGCCACTTGTGGCGCAATTTTTTCGTTTCTTTTGCAGCAGTGTTACCCATGTGTGATTCGAAGTCGCCTCGACCTACTTGCTCCATGTTCAGTAGGATACATTCAAAAACACACACACACACACACACACACACACATATATATATATATATTAATAATATATATATATATATATTTAAGCTAACACGCACCAGTTTTCGGAAACATGCTTACTGGCACAGTTCTGCTTCTATGCGGACCATATGCCGCTGGGCAAGCGGCAGACAGTGGCAAACGAACGCCTCGAACAAACCAACAAGGGACAAATCGTGATAAGAAGGGGCAAACAAACGCCTAGAACAAACCCCAAAAACGGGTGCCAACGCATGCGCGCACGGCTGACGACGAGCGCTTATGAGGGCAGATGATTCGGAGGAGCGGTGGAGTAGCCTACAAAACATTAGCAACCTCGTCAGCGCCGGCACAGTCACAATCTGCCGGGCCGTGAAGCTACTCGGGTACTCGCATGTGTGCTGTGAATGGGTGCTGCACTGCTTCCGACAAGAGCAGAAGAATGCACGCGCAGAGGCTGCGCAGGAGTGCTTGAGCAGTACGAAGCTGGCTACAAACAGGTTCCGGACTTAACAGTCACTTCTGATGAGACGCGGGCGCATTTCTGCGGCCCGCTGGCCGAAAACAAGAGCAAGGAGTAAAATAAATCCGACGAGAGGACCACACCCCAGCCCAAGCTCAGACACATGGGCGGGGGTTGTAGCGATTGGGGGGTTTGGTCGCGCCCTGCTACAATCATATTGCGCTGACGCGCGGGTGGGATGGCCATGTGTACGGTGTTCTGCGACACAGACAGCACAATCAGCACCGACGTCCTTCCCGGGATAAGACGATTAACTCCACATAGTACTCCTCGCACCGAAGAAGATTATTGGAGCCATGCCAAAAAAACACTATCCGAGAGAGGCCACAGATTTCAGCACCATCACGACAACGCACGACCTCACGTCGCCGTCGTGTGAGACGGCGACGCTTTTGAGAGGATGTGAAATCCCCACTACCCAACACCCGCTCTATTCGCCTGACCTGGCCCCGGCGACTTTTCCATTCTCCCAAAACTCAAGCGAGCAAAAGTGAAAAATAGTCTATCAGTGCCGGGGAGCTGGAACGGTATTGTGGCGCGTTTTCGGAGGCACCAGAAAAGGAGAGGCTGGTGCGGCCCGCAGGATGAGAGTGAAACGGCTTCGTAAGTGTGCACGGCTTGGATGCTAAGATATACTTATCTGTTGCATGTTGGCCTGGACTTTTAAAACAACTTCCACAAATTCTGAAGCGGCCCCTACAACTCGAGTACCGTCAGTGGCAAAACCCAAAAATCGCATATGTTCCAATCAGCGTGGTGAGAGGAAGGTTTGCGTGACATTTTGGTCGAGATCGGACCACTTTGCGTGATGCAGCGCGGGCAAATCTGCCCCATAGGCTGAGCAAAGGCCGGCGGGATTTGCTGCGAGCGACATAGCGACATCACATCAGTATCGAGCTTCTCCAGCCCTTTCACGGGTCTTGGCACGCTCTTGGCTCACTGTGTTCATGGACCGTGGTTGCCGTCCAATTTAAATTATAGCACAATTGTACCGCTTGTCAAAAACGTGTGTTTATTACAGGAGCGTTTGTTTTGAAAAATCGGCTGCGGGGAAATGAACCGATAAGGTTAATCTAACCTATCCCAGAACCTGATTTGTTCCCGGATTTCGGCCACTTTGGTTTACGTCTCCGATAACGGAATAGAATAACTCTTAAATGATCACGGATGATGACTTTGATATGGCTGCGAAGGTGTGACTACATTTCAGAGCGATGTGAAGGTATAATTTTTAAATGTTTTAAATGGAGTATGATTTACAGAAAAAAAACATCTGAGAAACTCGAGCCATTGTGATCAACGAACATAGGTGTCGTCCATCGTTGATCGAAGGTGGCTCCAGGCGCAAAAGACAGTACGGTGGGAAATGGCGTGGTCCGGCACGTACGGACAAGAGCATATAGGACATTTTGAGTGCACTGCCACGATGTAACTAAATATCATGTGTCAAAGCATTATATGTTTGAGCATTACATATCTAAACATAAAACTTATTTTACACGACCTTCTCACGAAACATGTCAATAATTATGAAGACAATTTGGGTTGATACTGGCGACCGGATGCGTCTCCGCAGCGGCCGTCTTAAAAAAATGTCGCGACCAACGCTTTGACATGTGCCGGAAGTTGATATAAGCAAGAAGGGTTGTGAATCTTTATGCTTCGGGGATGATGAGTTGGGAGTTTGCATGCTGAAATTAATAAATCTTGCGCGTACCAGAGGGTTGGATAAAGCCATGTCATCAAAGAGGCATTGGTCATACAGAGGAAACTGTAGGTTTCGAAGCTGTGCACATGGCCAGATATATTAGCAAAAGGTGATCAACACCATCCCAACATTTCTTTTGCTCTGGAACAGAACCGCACAAAATGTTACATTCCAATCCTTGACACCCTTTTTGTGGTACAAACTGGCGGAAGATACAGCACCGAACTGTACTTTAAATCGTCCTGCCCAGCAGAGCAGTTCAATCTGTTCTGATAGATCGGCTGGTTAGAACGCCTGCATTCTGATTCACAGACCTGCGGCGGGGTGGGTTCGAGTCGCCTGAGTCGTGCGCTTTTCCCCTTTACTGGCACAGCCTACGGCCGGTGGCAGCGCCCGCGCCAGGAAAGCAAACAGACTGTGTCTGTGTGAAGCTACCGTTTTCACAAAGTGCCCCAGTAAAAGTTAACTCACGTTTCACTCAGCGGTGACGAAAGTATTTCTCGCACACCAAGACAGCGGTAGTATTCAATAACCACTCAATGGTAACGCGTGATAAAAAGCAATGGTAGTCAAACGTGATCTGCATTCGTCAAATCATGACTCCACAGAAGATGTCCCTTGAGGACGAGATCGAGGATCCTGTCAACACCACCCAGAGAGCAACATCGCTACCGCTCTGATACCCTCCTAGGCGGCCCTGGGGCCACTTCACAGGCTCTAGTGTGACGAGGAGTAGCTTCAGCAACATTTTGCACGGCATGGACTTTCCTGGATTAGTTCATCACTTCGTTTCGTTCACTGAATCGTTTCGCTGAAATGCACAACATCCAAAAACTGCCGTGCTGTGGCTCTCACCCTTAAAACCTTTCATGATCAGCAACTCAAACGTTCAACTTATTTTGCTCGGCACACATCGGACAGAACTCAGCGTGGATCACTGGGCTCATCCCTTATAGTACGGACTTGGATCATGCAGAGCTGCGCTCGGGCCGTGCGTGTGGTATGCCCTGACGCTGCCCTGCGTGCGACATGACCTAACTCAGCAACCCCGGACTGGCAACGTCATTACCGGAGAGCCCTGCACCTGCTGCTCAGTGCAGTGAGTAGCAGCCACGGCGGCGGCGGATGCCATTGCTGCAGCGTCCAATGTGTCCAGATTGTGTGTCAATACGCCCAGTTACGAAAGACCATCTGAGCCTGCGCGGTATGACCTTGCCCTATACAGCTCCGCTTCGCTCGGGAACTACACACCGGGTAAAATGCGCATTAGTTCGTAATCGCAGCTCAATAAATAGCTATACCGGATATGCGCGAGGAAGACCTCCAGATCCTATTTGTTTCGACTCGTAAGTTTTCATAGTAAAATGCCGACATTCCATAATAAGTGAATGCCAGGTTATCAAGCAGCGATAGGTATGGAGAAAATGGACGTTTCATGGTGACGCTGATGGTTACAAGCGCTACCATGAAACGTCACGTTTTCACAATGTATACAATGTATGATCTGATAAGTTGTTTAACCAATATCTTCTGGTACGTATACTGAACGCCGACCTTTGCAAAGAATTACTACTACGCCAACAGCTGGTAAAAGGACAGTCACTCATTTCAGCCCTTTCGCTCTTTTCGACAGCTGACCACCAGAGATAATCTGCTAGATGGTCCAGCGGCACATGTGACGGTTAGGATCACTAACACTGCAACCTCTCACGTCCAATCCCACGACAGAACCGGTGAAATGTTCGAGCAGTGCGCGGGATTCGAACCAACGTCCCAGTGCTGGACCCGGTATCGCACCATTCACGCCCGCTCCTCGTCTCCCCGTCAGCGCTGGCGAATGGTTTAGTTCCGCAGCTCACCGCCAGGGCCGAGTCAGCGCGTCGTCGGAAGAGTTCGGCGCGTCGGCCGAGCTCTCGCCACTTGTCCTGTAGCTTGGCCGCCTCCCGACCGATAGCCCTCGCCTGCTCCAGACTCTGGTCCAGCTCGGAGCGACGCTCCCGGCCGTAGCCATCGCGCTCGCCTCGACCTGTGGACACGGGTCAGCTCAGCGCGCGCCAATCGCCCACCACAGCCTGTGGACACGGGGCGGCTCGGGGCAAGCCAATCGCTCATCGCGGCCTGTGGATACGGGTCGGCTCAGGACACGCCAATCGCCCACCACAGCCTGTGGACACGGGTCAGCTCAGGGTACGCCAATCGCCCATCACGGCTTGTGGACACGGGTCAGCTCAGCGCGCGCCAATCGCCCATCACGGCCTGTGGACACGAGTTAGCTCAGCGCGCGCCAATCGCCCATCACGGCCTGTGGTCACAGGTCAGCTCAGCGCGCGCCAATCGCCCGACGCGCCAGACCGGCGCCGCAGCGGCGAGAGAGGGACATGATAGGCTAGTCGCCTGTCGGAAGAACACGCTCACTTGGGAGCGCGTGACACGTGACACGTGACGTGACGAGACGCGGGATGTGACGCGACATGTGATGTGACACGTGACACGTGACGCAGCACGTGTGCGATACGTGACACGTGACGTGTCGCACGTGACACGTGACACCCGCCACGTCCATGGATAAGGCATAGACGTGGGAGTTACGGGCACGCTGGCTTCGTTACGTGGTGACTGCTAAAATAAGTCACAATCTCAGTCACAGTTCGACGGAAACAAACCATCGATGGTACTGAGCTTAGAGAGAAAGGTATCCTCGGCGTCGCTGGCCGGAGGCACTTTATGCTGGGACGTTGCTGTCTTGCAACTAGATCAGGAGGGATCTTCACTGCCCCCACTGTAGCTACGAACTACTACGGACTACGAACTTCCACGGACTGCCCCCACTACAGACTACGAGCGTAGCCAAAAAGTAGGGCGTGACCTACTGGAATCCTGTGCACTTCCAGGCGGCAGCCGGGATCATACAACCGTTCATACGATTTGGGCCCCAGATAATCGTGTTGTACCCCCGGGGCTTAAGCCAGTCTCCAGAAATCGCCTGGCCATTCATCTGTCCCAGGGCGGCAAATCCTGGTGGACACGCCCTGGCAGGTGCCTCAGCTGTCACCAGGGACGGACACACCTCTCCCTGCCTAGAGCGACCCATACCTTCGCTGTCGCTAGACTCGCAGTGGATGGTTGGCTCAGCGCTATCCCTGCCCACTGTGAGCCATACCATCGGTGTTGCTGGCCTTGCAGTGAAGGGCGGGGGGGGGGGGGGGGGGAGGGTTCGGAGCTCTCCGTGCCCAATGTGAGCCACACCTTCGGTGTCGCTAGTCTCGCAGTGGAGGGCGGGCTGAGAGCTCTCCCTGCCTACAATGGGGCATACCTTCACTGTCGTTGGCCTCGCAGTGGAGGGCGAGCTCAGAGCTCTCCCTGTCACATGTGAGCCGTACCTTCAGTATCGCTGGCCTCGCAGTGTAAGGCAGGCTCGGAGCTGACCGCTCTGGCGGCGCTCAGCTTGCTACTGATGAGCGCCTGGCGGTCCGACAGCTGGCTCAGCAGAGAGCGGGCATCCTCCTGCGCGAGAGCGAACGCTGTGATCCGCAGCCATTACCAGAAACACGCAGCATCCCAGCTTGGAGAGAAAAGTGGGCCAGCTCCAGAGATATGCATCTTTTTTGCTACTGCCACAAGTTGGGTTAGATTTTGCAGTTTTCCTCCGCTCGGTCCTCCCAAAACAGTCTATTTTGCGAAATTACACCCGCATCCCAAACAATTTCTATCGGCATTCAGAAAGTGGATAGCTTGGATGATAATTTGCGTCGATTGTATGTGTCGTGGTACTGATATTTCTGCTATATCCAAATGGCATCGCATGACCCCATCATCTGAATTTATTGATTTATGTTCGCTGATTCACAGTTGCAGCATGCTAGCAGGCAAAAGTGTAACCGAAGAACAACATTCTTAAGATGCACCTTGACTCAACCATTTCGACGTCCCGTTTGAACCACAAACAAACTCCAGTCCCTTGTTCGTTTACAAAAGCAGCTAAATCGAACCCAACGACCGAACAGACACGAACTCGCCGCAAACGGCTAAACACTGCGTAAAATCAGCTGGCGCAGCGGCGAGACATTCCGCACACAATCAGCTGACAGAGCGGCCGAATATTCCGAGCCGCGTCGTCTGTCGTGGCGCGACGGCGTTGGCCGCTGCCCGGGCTGCAGCGGAGCAACTGTCGGTGTCTCGCCGCAGCAGTGGTCAGGCCCCGGCTGGTGCCACTGGCCGCTGCCCCGGCTGCAGCGGGGCAACTGTCGGTGTCCCGCCGCAGCAGTGGTCAGACCCCGGCTGGTGCCACTGGCCGCTGCCCCGGCTGCAGCGGGGCAACTGTCGGTGTCCCGCCGCAGCAGTGGTCAGACCCCGGCTGGTGCCACTGGCCGCTGCCCCGGCTGCAGCGGAGCAACTGTCGGTGTCTCGCCGCAGCAGTGGTCAGGCCCCGGCTGAGGCCACTGGCCGCTGCCCCGGCTACCGACCTGCTGCTGCTGGAGCGCCGCTGCGTCCGCGCGGAGCGGCTCCAGCTGATTGAGCTCCGTCTCCTTCCTGATGACCCACTCCAGCAGCTCCTGCAGGAGAGCAGCAGCCCGCCGCGCCCCTCGCGGCCCAGCTCCGCCTGCGACCTGCGGACGGCACCGGCGCCGGGTCAGCTGAGGTGGACCTCAGCGGCCACTGCGGCGGACACAGGTGGTTACATATCTGAAGGATTGGGGATCCTCCTGAATGGGTAGATCGTGTGGACTACACACACGAGGGGAGAATCCTATGAACGTGGATGTGGCAAAGGTGCGGAAATGCACGTCTCGCAAGTCGGAATCGCGATCTTAGGCCAATGTTCATCAACGTTAGTGTGACCGTCGCCACGCCTGAGGCCGTACCTGCGATCTCCACTCTCCACTCATGTCCGCACTGGACAAAGTAAGAGGAAACACGTCTAAACGTGACGGAGGACACAAATCGCATGATATTTTCGCCGTGCCAGTCATATCTTGTCTGTTATCATAGTTATCTGTTATCGTAGTTATCTCTGGTAGATCATCAGAGCCTACTGGTCTCCGTGGTAAACGCGTGGCTCTCCAGTTCAAGCATTATGACCTAACCGTGTGACCGTACGGCTGTGACGTCACTGTGGCCTGGCCGCGTGAATGTCAAGCTGACCTGGTTTCAAAAATCATCCTCAGTAATCGATCAACGATGGCACACACCCAACATGTGCGCAAACACGTGCCATAACTCACAACTCTCATCCTGCGTGCTTCCAGCCCACTGGCACGGCGTCCCGTTAGTTGCGGGCACGTCCGCGCGATGTCGCTGCTGATGAGAACAAGTGTGCAGATGGCGCTAATGCTTCCCCGCCCCGGCACGGATCCAAGCGCAATCAAGCAGGCAGGCGCTCATGGATGACATGTCTCTGTCCTAGCCATGGTCATAATAACGCACTGTGCCGTAACACATTCTCTTCATGGAAGTAGACTGAGAGTTTCCGTATCGAACTCAGATGACGGAATTGTCAACATGACGTGGTGGGAACGACACGATAACATTTAAACGTCAAGTGTTGTAAGACAATACATGACCATAGTTGGCCACTGCAGTGCAATTTTTGGCAAATAACGAAGCACCTTGGAAAATGTTCATAAGCGCAAAGTGTCTAAGATCCAGGGCTGAAACTTTTCAGCGCGCATAAACAAGGCAGGGATGAAACCAGACGCAAACGTATCGCCAACGGTGCTGCATCGGAGACGCCTTCTCAGATGACAATTAAATTTGCCCAGAATGTGTTGTATAATCTTAAAAGCCTTATGTCTGCACCAGAATTAATGGGACAACGGATCAGAAACATGAATTCCTATTTGGAAGTGAAATGTTGGGTTAGCCAGGAAAATGAAGAACGATGCGCGCCAGAGGTCGCGCTGCGTTACTCCCGTTCCTCTTACCGCGCTACTCTCGAGAGCGTTACTCTTGAATCCAAACGCATCTATTCCTCACTTCAAGTGCCTTTGGAGCTCTCCTCCTGCTTTCCGCTTGCAGCATCCACGCTCGCAGCGCATTCTAACCGCCATTAATTATTGTCTTTGCTTGGCGTCAGCTGTGACCCTCGGAAACGAAACGATGACACAACCGTGAGCACAAAACTGGGGCGTGTTTGTCCATCGTTAACTCAGGGCATTGGGGGGACACCGCCAGTTGATTTTGCGAGGCTGGCTGCCGGGGCGGCGGAACCCACAGAGTTCACTGTATTTTTTCCGGGACCCTGACGCGGCGGACGAGTGGTTCGAGGTGTTGCCCCAGTTGAGTCGAGCGGCATCCCACGGGAGGCCGGCGGCAGGAACACCAACAGGAGCGGGGGAAATCGATGACAAGAGTCACCTGGGAGCGCCGCAGTGAGCCGTCTTAAAAGGAAGGCGGCGGATGAATACGAATGACGCGTCCCATCAGGTCCCGTTTGTGTCCGCTATTGTGCGGGCTTTCAGGCTATTCGTCTGTCTAGACGTGAGGGCTGACAAAAATAGTTTGATTTGATTTGATTTGTTATCTGTTGAGTTCTGATCACTCTATTTCTGCTGAGATTAATTAAATGTTTTCTGCGGGATCCATATCGCTCGACTGGTAACAATGGTCTTTGCGCATGACCCCGATGGCTGCATGCGCCAAACAATACATGTTTTTTGTATGCACCTTGAACCTATCACCCGATAGCCGCTACCCTAGTTTTTTGGTCACCGCTTACAGCTCTTTGTGAAAGCGAGAAAAGCGTGTTTTTTTCCGCGGCGTCGCCTACCAAAACAGGCGACCTTTTCAGTGAATAACATCAGTCGTCTTTCGGGCCCTGTCCTCCGCCATGTCACGGCCCAGTGACTAGACGCCACGCTCTGTACGAGGGGCGTGACCCAAGTTAGGCGTGTCGCAGACACGGGCGACGCTGGCATCAAAGCTGATGACGGCTAGGTGACACAATGGCCATTGAAACGCAAATCAGACGCGTGCTGGTCCAGGAAACAAATGCTAGTTTTTGCCGGACGACGTGGTAATAGCATGGTGGCAGGGGCACACCCAAGTGCGGAATAGCTGGGTGTACCTTCCTTTCCGTTCGTGTAGTGTTGTTTTTACGTGTTCAGTGCATCGTTTGTGCGAATAAGTATGCCGCTGATGCGGAGAAGTGGAAGTTATCCCTGGCGAGAAAACTGCAGCGACGATGAAAAGGGAAAGACCAAAACCAAAATGGAAATAAACTGCATCCGTGGTGTGGTATATCGAGAACGAGAACCGGCCACCCTGTAAGTTACACGACCTCTGATGACTGGTGTCTGGACAGCCCAGATGTTCACCCAGACATCGAGACGTTTTCATGCCGCAGACAGTGGCTGATTGCGAAAGACAATTGTTTGCAAGTTCGGCAAACATGTCTGTGACCACGCGTAAAGAAACCAGCATCAGACCTTAAGAAGGGGCCCGAAGTCAGTTGTGTAATGGCAAGTTTAAAAGGTCGGCATCAACTGCATTTAAATCAATTAAAAACAGTGCAGTCCAAGTTTTTCCTCGTTTGGAATAAACCATGATCTCGATGGCCCATGGGCTGGCTCTTGATCGCGCACCCACGTTGGTGCGTGTGGGTCTTGATGGACGGCACTGTGAGAATGGCGCGCATTGACTGACATTGCGCCATGGCGTGCTTCGCTCTGGTGCGAGCTGACGTTCTACAGAGCATGACATATCGACAAATAGCACAACATATGCTCTGTTGTGCTGTCTTGCGATCATTCACATGCACGCCTGGTTCGGCTGATCGCAGCTGCTGGTCGTTGGTCCCCATTATGCCGTGGCACGCGCTTCATCAATTCGTCGCCTATTCGTTCTGTCGCGTTATGCGTGACACTTGGAACTCCATGGAGTTCGTGAAAGGTTGTCGTATGCAACAAGCAACCACAACCCTGAATAGGTAAAATAAAGCCCCCACTCGGTGCTGGATCATAACGCAGCTATGCACGTTCTCTCCCCACCCCCTCCCCCGAAGCCAATTTTAAGCTGTCGATCAACGTCTGTTTGTGATCGCTCCATCAATCCAGCAAGTGCATTATTGGCTTTGAGCCAGCAAGGTGCCCTGTTCGCATCGCGGACATGACGCCAAGTAGACCATGGCCCATCTCCTCACGTAAAAGTGTTGCATCAACCCAGCGGTCATGCCTGGTAAATGATGACCTCCATGAAGAGTCTGACCCACCCACTGTTTAGGACGTGCTTACTTCGCTGGAAGAGTCCCTGCTCACGTTCTCTGTCGCCAGTGCGTGACTGTCGCCGCAGACACCGCTCCAGACAACGAAGCAGAATTGACCGCCACGCCCCGGTCACGTCACCGGCCGGCACGCCGCCGCGCCGCGATCACGTGACTGACCGAGCTCATCGCTGATCCCCGTCATTGGTCGCCGGCATCTGCGCGGGCCCGGGCGACCCCTCCCCCCTCTCGGTGACCCCTCCCCCCGGAGGGGTGCTGTTGACGTCAACTGTCGCGGGTGGCGAGGTAAATACGGCTGCCGGGTGCCATGTGGCGGGTGAAAGGTCACAAGGGGATGGGGTGAGGCGACAAGTCCGCGTAACCAGTCCATCGATTCGGAAGAGATGAGAAGAGGGCTGACCTGGAGGCAGTGTCACTGTAGCCGGTTATGCACGTGCATTTAGCAGATGTTATTGGAGCCGTCACTCATATGATGGTATTTGGGGACATTTATTCGGACAGTCCGCCCGACTTCGAAATACTGGGCAGCTTTAAAAAAATCATGGAAATTCACACCATACGTTGAGCGGTGGGGCAGGGGACTAAGCAGCAAACGGTAATGAAACTTGCCCCCAAAATTCGCCAAAAATCCAATTTCGTTTCAGATATAGTACACTTTCTTCCCAACGTTGGAGGAAGCTGAAGCCCAGGATGGCGGGCGGATCTGGGACCCCCAAAGTGGGTAGGACATGCCAACCACACGTACAAGCCTCTTACGGCTCTGAACTTTAGCTTCGGGGAAATAAGCGGCGTTAAGAAAAGATGGCTTGGAACTCCAAAGCTCCCACCAAATATTTTGAAGGGTTGGTTTTCGAAAGCTCGTATAAAATAGGGAAAGATGCGGGGCATCTAATTTTGGGATTACTTTAAAAAACAAAACTAGCGGGCAGTGAAACCATGTCGGACAGACAACACGACTCGGTAAACGATGCTCGCGATCAGTTATCGGACGTCCGAGGCACTGCATGCCGGTTTTGTTTCCACATGCAAATGCACAATATATAATATATATATATATATATATATATATATGCATGCTGTTGAATGTAGGAACTATAGTTCTGTAGCCTCAATCATCAAAAAGCCAGGCGAAGAGCCCAAGCACTTCGAAATCACGTCTGATGACTTACAAGCATACGTGTAAAGGACATCTCACTTCCGCTGACAAACTACGCTTAACTGCCGAAAAATAAGGATCTGGGCCAATAGCGATATATTTCTTGACTCCCTTTAACATAGCACGGCGAGATTATAAAATGAATAACTTTGTAATTTTCCTGGTAAAACCTAAACCCAAGCCAGAAGTAGCTAGCGGCGCGAACAAACCCTTACAGTGCAATCAGGCTCTACCATAGCCAAGCTTAACCACGAGACAGCCAGAGGGCGCTGCGGAAACAGCGGCTCTGTTTATGTCGTTAAATCATAAAAAGGAATGCATGAAAAACATCGGCGTTTAAAACTCGTCAGCACACTTGCCAGACACATGACGGCGTCTTATACACGGGCGAAGGTTGCAGGATAAACAATTCTGACCTCGCAGACGTCCCAAGCTTGGTCATAAATACTGGCCGCAAACGAAGAGCGCAGGGATCTATGAAACATACATTTCCAGGATGTGTTGGGGTGCATCCTGGTCTACCATGAGCTGAGTGTTATTACACGTGATATCCCCACGTTCAGAAGGGCATGGCTCATTGAACACGTCTGGCTAGAGGGTAAACTTTAATTTCTCCACCGCGCCAACCCGCGGGGCAGGGCTAAGTGCTCATGAAACAGCAGTTACATGAGACGGGCTTTCCCTTAAAAACAAGGGACTCATAATGAACGTCGGTACTGCACTCATAGCCTTGTGAGCTGCATTAACCTATGTAAACACACTCCAGGCGCTTGCGGTGTTCAGAACATGACACGGTGAGCAACGAGATCTGTTGTGGGGGACGGCATAGCTTGTCTGGAAGACCTGCCGCGGGGGACACATGACTTGTCTGCAAGACCTGCTGCGGGGGACACATGACTTGTCTGCAAGACCTGCTGCGGGGGACAGCATGACTTGTCTGGAAGACCTGCCGCGGGGGACAGCATGGCCTGTCTGGGATGACTATGCGTCAGCTCCAGCCGTAGCTGAAACGGTTGGGAGCCCATGCATACATCATACATCTGTCCGCAACCGTTGTCATTTCCTGTGCGCTCTAAATAGTACCGTCGTTTCTCGCTCCTCATTTGGCTTCATTTGTCATTCCAGCTGAGCTATAATTACTGTCATTTTCATTCCATTTCTTACCATTGGTCAAATCCTGCGATCGCCCGTCACCAACGTTTCTCTGTGCTCGTCTCTAAGTTTCCCTGCGTTCATCTCCGAGTTTCGCTGCGCTCGTCTGTGAGTCTCTGCGCTCGTCTCTGAATTTATCTGCGCTCGTCTCTGGGTTTCTCTGCGCTCGTCTCTAAGTTTCTCTGCGCTCATCTCCGAGTTTCTCTGCACTCGTCTCCGGATTTCTCTGCGCTCGTGTCCGAGTTTCTCTGCGCTCGTCTCTGAGTTTCGCTGCTCTCCTCTCTTAGTTTCTCTGCGCTCGTCGCCGAGTTTTTCTGCGCTCGTCTCTGTCTCGGAGTTTCTCTGCGCTTGACTCCGGGTTTCTCTGCGCTCATCTCTGATTCTTGCTGTGCCCCCCGCGATCTCATCCAACTACGAGCCAGCTCCATCGATGCAAGCAAACGGCAGCATGTGTGTCCACGGCAATAATCGACAGCGAACAGAAGCCAATGACATCCACACAATGGTTGGACGCATTTGTTTCTATGGTCGCTCCTGACAGCAGCCGTTTTTCTGAACACATAAAATATACGTAGGCTAAAGCTGTAGCAGCACTGCCGGAGCGGGAATCTTATAATGCCAATTGTTTTAACCTGCCATTTCGCCCGACCTTGGAGTTGCTACTGCTAGATTTATGAAAACACATTCTGCGCCGCCCGTGATTATCTCCCACACCCAACGCTCATCTCGGAACACCACCGTCTTCCAGTGCGCGCACATCCCCGGCCCATGTCGTTATCCAGTGCTATTTTTCCACCGATTCCGTTTTCAGGTGTCATTTCTGACCACAACAGCCTCCCGTTGCCATTTCTGACCGTTGCTGTCCTATATTCACCTCTGACTAGCATGGAAAAGTTCAGCCATTTGAAAGCCAGGGAGACCGATCTTTTTCATGCTTTTGCACACACGCGATGGGGCCACTGGCTGTTGCTTCTCCGTTCGCTGGGCAACGACCAACCTGCATCGGGTCAGATGGCGGTCAACCCGGCATCTGTGCGATTCGGGCAAGGCAAATTGAACGGGCAAGTCAGGATGTGAAAATTCGGGGCCAGAGGGCAACGTATTAACAGTAAGGGAGGCACGGCACGATGGAGGCGTATACCGCTGAGGAGACAGAGGTCTGACACCATGAATTAATATTGGTCTCCGTGGCGCCCAACTGGACAAATTTGACCACGCTGTCTCTGACTCCCGTCATGGCCCAGGCCTTATCACGACCTACGGCCACTTCACAGCGCTTAATCTCCGACCAGTGCCACATCACAGGGCTCATCCCTGTCCGACGCTCTCCGCCGAGCTGCTCTCTGACCGCCGGCGCGCCAGGACTACCGTTCCTAGGCTAACGACTTCGTTACATCTGACTGCCGCCGGTGCCCGGCGCCCATCTCGGGCCGCCGCCGACTCGCGGCCCTCGTCGGCTAACTGGGGCCGCTCCCGGCGCGTTGCACGCGGCCCGAGGCGTCGGCCGCAGCGGCCTTGATGGTTATTACGCGCGGCGGTCGGCCGGCCGGCCGGCAGAACGCCGCGGGCGCCGCCGCCGGCCGCCGCCCGCCACTCATGGTGCGTCGTTATCCCAACCCGTACACGGCCGGCCCGGTCAACGGGGCCGGCGGCGACGGCGGCGTGCACGGCCGGCCGACAGCGGGGTGGGGCCGGCCGCTGGCCGAGCACTGCGAGAACTGGCAGTGGTCGAGCTGCGTGGAGTGTTGATGGGAGCGAGAGCGTGATGTGGGGCTGGGGTGGGTCACGGGCTGCCCAGCTTGAGAGACAGCGTGTAAGAGAGGTCAACGGGTTCGTAATGCACGGAAAATAAGGGTGTTCCCTTTCTGCATAAACGTTACCACTTCTCTGCCCGGCGGTCGCGTCGACTGGGATATCAAAAGACACCCGATCCCATTTCAAACACCAGAATGTCTGTCACATTTGACTGATTGCTAGGTCTAATTTTCAGTAAACTC
>NW_023596471.1:0-10871 GCF_011947565.3 Pollicipes pollicipes
GAACCTCCAGCCTCGCCACTGGATGAAGCTCCGTATCCACTGGAACTTCCAGCTCCACCACTGGACAGAGCTCCGTATCCGCTCGAACCTCCAGCTCCTCCGCTAGACGAAGCTCCGTATCCACTGGAATCTCCTCCTCCACCGTTAGACGGACCTCCAGTTCCGCTGGAGACTGCTCCTCCACCGCTAGACGAAACTCCGTATCCGCTGGGACCTCCAGCTCTTCCGTTAGACGGAGCTCCGTATCCACTGGAACTTCCAGATCCGCTGCTGGACGGAGCTCCGTATCCGCTAGAACCTCCAGCTCCGCCGCTGGACGGAGCTCCGTAACCGCTAGAACCTCCAGCTCCACCGCTAGATAGAGCTCTGTATCCACTGGAACCTCCAGCTCCGCCGCTAGACGGAGCTCCGTATCCACTAGAACCTCCAGCTCCGCCGCTGGACGGAGCTCCGTATCCACTGGAACCTCCGGCTCCGCCGCTAGACGGAGCTCCGTATCCTCTGGATCCTCCAGCTCCACCGCTGGACGAAGCTCCGTATCCACTGAAACCTCTTCCCCCACCTCTAGACGGAGCTCCGTATCCACCGAAACCTCCCCTTCCACCGCTGGACGAAGCTCCGTATCCGCCGGCCACCCCCCTCCACCGCTGGACGAAGCTTCGTATCCGCCGGAACCTCCAGCTCCTTTGCTAGCCGGAGCTCCGTATATGGTAATCCTCTGCTTCTCTGCTTGGCCTGAGCTGAGTATCCGAAGGTAGAGCAGCTGCTTTTCCCCTACGCATTGGGCAGAGAAGGGCTATGATCCGGCGCCGCCTCTGCTGAAGCTGCCACCAGTCAGGCAGGGTGCCGCCACCAGCAGTGCAACATAGACCTGAAATGCGGTTTTGTCAAATGCGAACTGATAACGTTTCTTAACGCTTTGCAAGTATGATTGGGAAGTTTGATGTGACTTCGTTGAAGGACTTGCTGATGACTTGTATCAAGCCTGATTGATAAGAATGCAGTTATATGGGTAGACAGCTGTGTGTGTTGCCCATAAATTGTCATACTACGAAGGGTGTTATAAAAATCTGTGAATGCAGCAATGCATCTGTTTATTTTTTTGTATCGGGTCCAGATTTATCACATGATGCTGATGATCTACCGCAATGGCATGCTGGAATGTTCTCCTACGGCAAAGTTTGTGAGTGCATACGGTCATCTGTGCTGAATGCATATCCCAATTCTAACAATCACATTTGGTGACTTGCTCTGCCGAGGACGCCGAGTGTCTCCACTGGCTAGCCGCTAGCTCACCGTGATCCGCCTCATGTTGCCGGCTGTAGCTCCGGAGCTGTGTGTGCCGTGTGCCGCCGGCCGAGCCGGCTATATTACCTCCCGTCGCAGACCGCATGATAGTGCGTGGTGAGGGGAGGGCGGCGCCCACCCCGGCCCGGTCAGTGTGAAGCCGTTGGTGAGCCATTCGGCAACATCGAGTGACAAGTGCGGAAATACACACTGCGGAAGAAAGGCGCAACCACGCGGCCGCTTGTGCGGTAGCCGTAGCGGCTGTGAGATTGACAGTTTTGGGCACCCAGAGGCATACCAATGGTTATGGTTGTCGTCTTGTTGGGCCAACTTGCCCAGCAATTCGGACAATTCCTTACTGCGTATCCGAACCTTTTCGCTCATTTTCCCTGATCAGACTTCGGGTCGCATTACTGTGAGAGTGGGGTAGCGTTCTCCTCGTTCTCCCCTCTTTTCCAGCATCTGCACCTGTGTTGTTTTGAGCCCATACATAATGTCACAAATTTTGGACAAGCTTGTAATCCGTTTTTAAGACCGTTTTTCCCATAAATATCCCCTAAATTGCATTGGCTTTTGGACAGGCATTTAGCTTGTACCTAGCTTAAAAGCATGCTGGCGAATGCCTTTGACCGAGTGCTGTTTGCTGACGCCTATTTTGCCTCTATGTCAATAAGCTAAACTGCTGAAAGTTCGAAGGCAATGTTTGGACAAGCCTTTTTGCCCACCCGCCAAATTGACGTATTCCAAGGTGTCAAGGTAATAGGTCGAAGTCTATTTTTCCTGAATGCCGATTTACCGAAATGTTCTGTAGTCGAATGCCAATGTGCCAAAATGCGTTTTAGTCGAATACTGGTTGACTGTGCCTGAGCCGAACGCTTATGCGTCGAAATACTATGGATGGATTTCAGACAAGAATCTGTTATCCCGTACGCGCCCGTTGGGGTTGAGCTCACCCACCCCCTTGCGGTTTTCGAGCACAGGTTTAAAACAATCGCTTGCAGCAACACGGAATTCTCAGTACCTGTCCACCCTATGAATTTGGCATCCTTTTAGTATCTACCAAGATCGGTTACCCAGGCCAGGTCAAAGGGGTCAGCCCTTAAAATCTTTGACGACACAGACCTAACTTTTTGTGGGTCATTTGCTATTGTTCAAACTTGTTATAGTAATATAACATGATGCTGTCCTAATTCGGTATATTTCAGACATTTCTGAAATGGCAAGGTCAGTCACCTGAAGACAGGCCAATCTTCACTATTTTCCAGTAAATAACGCAACTTTGTGCTTACTTTTGTGTAGTTTTGATGTTTGTAAGTAAAGAAAACAGTACTAGCTCACATGTACAATCAACATATGCCCACGGGGCACATAGCCTTGGTCCAGCCCATGGAGTGTTTTTATGGGCACTTCCGTGAAACACATGCTGAGCTCAGCATAGGCAGTTTTGTAAGATAATTTTGGACGCAGAATTTACATACTCTACTAAAAACATGTTGTGATATCATTTCAATGCAGAATTTTGTCATAATAGGTCACGTGAGGAAATGCAAAGTAATATGAGGTCATCTGAGGTCAATGACCTATGTTGCCAGTTTGCTGATCTGCTAGATGAACGAGTGTGACGTGTATAACCACTTCCTTATCGTGCTTATGAAGCCAATGGCGTGAAATTTCATGCTTTTACCAACTACCAATTACCAATTATTGTCAATTACCGGGAAGAACTATGGGACTATGCATCATGTAGACAACAGGCGTGCGATCTTGAGTACCTGCAGAGGTACAATACACCATTTTTGACCTAAAAACATTGTGTGCTGGTCACATAGGGCCGGTCAGCACTTCAGTCGTTTTCACTTGGGTGGATTATAAATTTGACCTAAGTTGGCGTCAGATGACCTCTAGGTCTGTCTGAAGTGATATGTATATGTCTGGAATACTGTTGTCGCACAACTGCACCTAGCAACCTAGTTTTAACCACCTGCACCTAGTTTTGTCGCACAACTGCACATGAAGTAAACTCAGAATCACATTGTGGAAAAGCATCGTTCTGGAAGGCTACTGGTAGACCAATTTTGAACGGTGACCTGATCTGACCTGGCACATGTGAGGGCACAGAATGATTGGCATGCCCTCATCACAGTTCTAATGCTGATTTTTTTGCCCCCCCCCCCTCTATCCTCAATATCAGTCTTGGTGCTTTAATATAGGCTTTAAGTGCATCTATCGGAACGACTGTTTTTATTTTTCGTAACCTCTGGTGCCCTAACATTTGACCTTAGGTCACAAATTTAGCATGCATTGCTCATGATTTGACAAGACCCTCAACACGGTATCTTTTTTTCTCATCCGGAAGTTGGAGATGCTAGGCGCAGGCGCGGGTTAATCCTCGACTTGTGGACTTTTTTTGTTCGCCGTCGCCCTACGATAGAAGTTTTATTACCTCTCCTCCTCCACCCTAAGATTCGAGAACCAAGCAGGCTAGAGCCACCAGCAACACGACAATGGAAAACTCACGTCAAAATGTGTCAGAGGGAGAGCTTGATTTTAGGCAGATAGGCCTTCAGCTCCTGGTTTTCGGCATGGTGACTTCGACGGTCTTAGTGTTAAAGAACGATTATTTTGGCGGTACCCGATACCTCGAGCTGGTCTCATCCCCAAGAGCGGAGAGGGTTCAGAAACGTTCAGTGAAATACTGCACTTCCAGGTCCAGAAAGTGATCCAGCTTGTGGAAACAATGTCACTAAAAGATGTCCAAACATATTGTTCGGGAATAATGCAATCTCCCAACAGTCCGCATGCAGTCCAATATTAAACGCTGCAAGGCTTTTTATGGATTCACGTCTAATTTCTCGGTTGCAATATTTTGCCGAATGATTCTGAACCCGCTTTGCTCTTTAAGATAAGCGTAACTAGAAATATTGTGTAGCGTCAAAAGGATTAGTTAGTTATAAGACGTTGTTTAACCAGCACCTCCTGGCACATCGAAGGCCACTATGTCCACAAAAGAACTTTGAACTCTTGATGTCAGATAGGTGTGACCGAATGATGGTAAATGTGACTTTTGGCAGGTCATATCACGTCTACTCTTAAACAACTGCTCAGTATTCCGCGGCAATACGGAAAACGGCATGAAATAGCCCTTAAAGTGAATGCGTCACATTGGAGATCTTATAGCGAGCACCAGATATGATGAAAAAGCTAGCTTGTAACTATTGAAAATTTTTGGTAACTTTTGGTAACTAATGATAAGTTGGTAAAAGTGAAACAGGCTGCTCTGGAGAACACCATTTTTCTATTTAGCGAATTTGCTCCTCAAAACGTTATTGTTGGATTGGGCCACCTTACCTTGCAAAACATTGATTGATAGTCAGTTGACGGCCGTTATGTCTGGAAATCGTGCGCACGAACGACAAATGTCATTGTGTCCACTTGAGCTCGACTCGCCATTCCACAATTGGCTTTTTCCTGTCCTTGATCGCTAGATGGGCAGTAGAATGGCAGGATTTGAATGACGTGATTATGGCGTCATGGACGTCTGGGTGACCTTTAAGTAGTCTGCAAGAAATAGTCTGCTCATCTTGGCGGGCGATCAGCTCAGAAAGTCGAAGAGCTTGGGCCTTAAGAAGGGCAGAGATATAAACTGTACTGAATGATCATTAAGATGGCTTCTCCAGTTCAAAACCCATACAAATGTGGAACACCTTTCAAGAGAAAAGTCACATCGGACGGAATCAAAAGGGCATTGACAGATATGACCTGTCATGTGTCAAATCAGGCCAAAGGGGTAAAGTTCATTGCTTCATTTACCCGTGCAGCGTTATCAAGAACTGAGCAAGCCAAACCAAACCTTACTGCATGCCATCAATACCTATTGCTTATGTCCAGCCAATGACCATATCAATGTATAGCGTACCATATGGACCGCCCATTGTGGTCTGGGGGCGTCATCACATCAGATAATTTTGGTCGCCCAGTTCACATCTCGACAAATTTATTTAAGATAATTAACCGTTTGACGAACTTGCGTTCGTCTAACTGCCGCTCGTCCAGTTCACATTTCGACAAAAAGACATTCAAGTAATTAACCACCCGGTGATTTTCCATTTGTCGAATCACTGTTCGACGTACCCATATTTCGACAAAATGCATTCGGCTAATTAGCCGTTTGAAGATTTTACATTGCATTATTTCCATTCGTTTAATGGCCATTTGCTGAAATTCCGTGTCGGCATCATGAAATTCGGCTTGATAATATTTCGGCTTGTTAGTCTTCAACAATTAGCAATTGGACTCAGTTGCACGCCAGGAAGATGCACACAGTCAAGAAGACGCGCATTCAGTGTGAGAAACACTTAGGCTTCTCATATTCGGTGAAAGCGTTCGGTGAAATACTATTCCGCAATTTTCTACTGGGGCCCATCGGCTCAGAAATGCGAAAAAGAGAACAAAGGTGTCTCATGTCATGGCAGAAAGCCAGGGGCGTAACCACAGCCTTGAAAAGGCGGCTCAGAGTTGGCAAAGGGCCCCCTGATAGTAAAAATGCCCCTGCTAAGAAATTGCCGAATATACCCCATTTATTATTGAGAACGTGTGTTTTCTTACATTATGTATATATATATATATATATATATATATATATATATGGGTGTGTTTATATATATGTATATATATATATATATATATATACACATTCTTTCCTACCTTCCATCACTTGAATATAGGCCAGGCATTACCGCGAGATCAATTCTGCCTAAAGGTTATAGTAAATGTACTGACAAACTTATCCATTAAATGACTGCGGAAATAAATGGCCGACGCTGTTTATTCTAAAATATTCCATTGGCATAATTTTAGGCCGAAAGCTCAGAGTTTTTCAAAGTCTCTGTCCGGGTAGTGTGATGTCTTCGCCCAGCGGTACAACTCAGCTCGGTCAGAGAGAGGCGTGCAGCGACGCGGCGATCTGTATTGCACCGAGTTCAGTGGCATTCTGTCCCTGCTATCCCAGGCAGGCACGACATAACATTTAGTTCGGGTGAACTACCACTCACAAGTCAGCTTGCATACACGCACCTATCACGCGTCCCGTACGGTCCGCCACTGGACGGCGGTCAGCGCCCGCGGCGGTAGGTCGCATTGCACCGCACGGCCGAGGCCGCGCCGCGACACGACAGGGAAGGCGTGCGGCGCCGCCGGACCGGCTGGGCGCGCTCACAACAGGTAGTACAGAGATAGCGAGGTTTCGGCGAGTAAGTAATTCAAGATCAGGAAGGGTCAATAATTTGTATTAGCTTGGCAAAGCCATGTTTGTCTGGTATTTTAAACACTCAGTCCGAATTGATTAGTGGTACAAATTATGTAGCGAAGCTTTGGGCATGCGCTCTCGCGTATCTTACTAACGAAAAACCTCGACGCCAGGCGTTACAGTCTCCTTAGGTCGCGCAGCGTCGGTCCACGGGTCCACTAGGCCGTGGCGAATAGTTTGACGAAAATGTTAACACATTTGGAAGAAAAACCTGTGGACCATTTTGGTAAAAAAATCGAACATTTAGAGATACTCCGGGGTATATTTCACCTGTACGGTTTTTACATTGATGGTTATAACGTATGGGTCTTTACAAAACCGCGTAGGTGGTGCTGGAATCTGATGGTGGAGCTGTAATGGTAAACGTGAAATCTCTATTTTTCGTGTTGCTGTAACTGTTAATCTGTCCAGGACACAACCTCAACATGCCGCGAAAGTGGTAAGGTTGTAAAAGAAAATTCACCGTTGTAATCTTTGAACTGTATGAATTGATTTTGAAAGACATTCAGAAACATGATTTTGTTATGATAATTGTTGCGCGCTCGGCGTACGCCCCCGGCGTCACTTGCAGTGGCCAACGCCGTTCGGTTTTACGAAAACTGTAACCCAAGCTTTCGCCATCCTTGCTCCCCGATATCACGGGTGCGTCGCTGGGGCTTCATGACGCGCTCAGGTGCTGGTGGCGCCATCCTTTCACGTCATATGGTGTCGCCATCCGTTCACCTTGACGGGAAAGGCGGGTATCGCGGGGAGTTGAACCCCGTACCTGTGGTTTCTCAGACGCGCAGTGGTTAAAGCCGGCGCGTTAACCACTACACTATCAGCATCCACCGTGCAGAAAGAGAAGTAATGAATCGGCCAAAACGCTGCGGTAGTTTTCAACACTTAGTCATGAATGGTTTTGACGGTAGCGGCTGGTATTTTGCGCCGAATTTTAAAACTTGGCTGTGTGCACCATGCATAACAATTCGCAGCGGAACGATGCTTCCCAAAAACTCACGACGCACACTGAAAGTGTAGCCACTTCCATTGTTAATCTTGCGAACAAAATTCACGCCTCTACCTGCTCTGGGTGCCGAGATATGACCAAAAGCGTAAAAATCGGTCAAAACCGGCCAATCTAATCTTTTTAGCTTTTGTGCACGTGCTAAATGGCACGTGGCGCCACAAACTTACACAAATCCGACTGGCCTATGGAATTCTGGGTGTGCAAGTTTCATGTCGCTGCAACCTTTGGCTATCGAGATATGACTACGGGAAACAGAGCGTGTCGGGCCGTCGGCCGGTCGTCATGAAATTGGCGTCGCTCGTGTTAAGCCTATGGGGATTCTTGTGCCTTTTTTTTGGTCACCACGTGCTCATTTTAGTGAATGCAGAATTTTGACGTGACTCAGACGCGCTCTGCCCGCAAGCCTTGCTCGCGTGAAGATTTTATCACACAACGCGTTTAGCTTGCAGGTGATCCCATTTAAGTGGTAGACACACACACACACACACACACACACACACACACACACACACCACACAACACACCCACACACACACACACCACACACACACACACACCACACACACACACACACACACACACACACACCACACACACACACACACCCACAACCCACACACACACACACCACACACACACACACACACACACACCCACACACACACACACACACACACAACACACCACACACACACACACACACACACACACACACACCACACACACACCACACACGCACACACCCACACCCACCACGCACGCACGCACGCACGCACCACACGCACGCCACACACACACACACACACACACCCACACACACACCCACACACCACCACACACACACACACCACCACACACCCACACCCACACCCACACACACACACACACCACACACACACACACACCACACACACACACCACACACACACCACACACACACACACACACACCCACACACACACACACACACACACACACACACACACACACACACACACACACACACACACACACACACACACACCACACCCACACACACACACACACACACACACACACACATGCTGCTTTTTCAGTATAATAGTATAAGACGGATGGATAAATGCTGCATAAAATTAAAGGCTATAAGTTTTTGCATCAGATGTATTGGCGAGTATGTTTCTTTAACACGCGCCTGGGTGATCGGCTGAATACCCTTGGCTTCGGAGGGATGGAAGTCAATTTGACCCCATAGGTTCTAGGTGCATGGAGAGCTAGATATGCCAAAGTTACAGGGTGAGTATACATGCATAGAAATTTACTGGTGTTAAAATTTAGGGTTCCTTAAAGGGTTTTAGGGTTCCTTCCTAGGGTTCCAATCTCAGAGATGCAAGGCTCTGTCTAAAATTATGATCGCGTATTTGATTGAATTTCGCTGGCAGGAACGGTCAGACATTGGCCTGCCATAGCTCAGTAGACTTCCAAGATAAATCTAATTTCTGATGCAAAATATCCGCTTTAGAATTTCCTACCGCTATGCAAAATTCGGCGTCGCTACAACGCGCAGTTCAGAAATCATTTTGGAAAACAGTTGGAGGTTAAATTGACCCCATCCCAAAAGGGTGTTAAGTATACATTTTGTCGTGTAGCAATCATGTCTGTAAAGTTTTATTGCAGTAGAAGCAATGTCGCGCAGGACTAAAGTCATTTCACTTCTGCCGCCAGGAGTATCCGCCGGAGTGTCCGGCGGGTGTGGGTGTCCGCCGGTTGTGAGTGTCCGCCGGGTGTGAGTGTCTGCCGGGTAAGTCCGCCGGAGCACTAATGTCTTGACACGGTGACAGGCACAGAAATGCCTGCTGCGGAGAGAGGCGCCACCACACAGCTGCTTGCGCGGCAGCCATCGCCCTGGGATAACCAGCTTTGGCCGCCCATGAGACGTTTTCTCAACCTTTAGTTATGGCAGTCATAGTGGTGTGCAAGCCATTCCAGCATTTCTAAGGAATTTATTAAGGTGTATCTTAATCGTTTCATTCGGTCGACCGCGGTAGACTGGGGGCAACATCGTTCTGGAAGTGGATGGCCTGAGCCTCTTGCGATATCCCGTACCCTTTCCAACATCTGCAACAGCATATGTTTCGGAAAGAGTCGTCCACAGCCACATCACGCACACGCACACGCATCACACAGCCACTCGACACGCATAGCGTGTCGAGTTTCCAAATAACGTACGTGCTACTTGTCTGTGCCGGAACAAGATATCACACACACCAAGAGCCCATGAACCACTTCACCTGCTCTTCATCGCCATGTACTACGAAAAAATTATGCTTACACAACGCAAATATGAAAAACTAAGCAAGTCAACATTGATAAAAAAATCGTTAAGGTCTTTTCAGGAGTTTTGTGCATGAGCACTTCACCGGTGCGTTTTAGCATGTCACTTGAACTTAGAGCGCCCTCTTTTGTCTGGGCTGAAGTTATCGAGCCCTATTTACGAAGGTGGGACACGGCGGCCACCTGGAAGCTCAACAGGGGCACTGTATGTCCGTCTGAAGTCCTCTGCTGGACCTGGTAAGACACTGGGGAAAGCGTTTGAGAACTGCCGGTATTGGATGATAGGGACGGGGCGCTGTATCCACCAGAAGATGACTGGGACGGGGCACTGTATCCACCAGAAGATGGCTGGGACGGGACACTGTATCCACCAGAAGATGGCTGGGACGGGACACTGTATCCACCAGAAGATGACTGTGACGGGGCACTGTTTCCACCAGAAGATGACTGGGACGGGGCGCTGTATCCACCAGAAGATCCGGTGACAATTCCCCGCTCCCGCCAGATGGCGGAGTCCCGTAACCCCCTTCGCAGGATTCACTGCGCCCGCCTCTTCCGCTGCTGGACGGTGCTCCGTATACGCTGGAGCCCACACCTCCGCCGCTGGACTGAGCTCCATATCCGTTTGAACTTCCAGCCTCGCCAGTGAATGGGGCTCCGTATCCACTGGAAACTGCTCCTCCGCCGCTAGACGGAGTTCCATATCCACTGGAACCTCCAGCTCCACCGCTGGACGAAGCTCCGTATCCCCTGGAACCTTCAGCTCTGCCGCTAGACGAAGCTCCGTATCCGCTGGAACCTCCAGCTCCACCGCTGGACGAAGCTCCGTATCCACTAGAACCTCCAGATCCTCCGATGGACGAAGCTCCGTATCCACTGGAACCCCCAGCTCCACCGCTAGATGGAGCTCCGTATCCACTGGAACTTCCCGCTCCGCCGCTGGACGGAGCTCCGTGT
>NW_023596472.1:0-30368 GCF_011947565.3 Pollicipes pollicipes
ACTGCACCCCTTCAGCCCGACGAAAGAAATGTGCGTATAAAAGGTAATGCAAACTGCCAGGGTTCCGTATGTGATGGGTATGGCTCAGCACATGAGCTTTTAAAAACCATGTCGTTAATGTAGTTTATATACACACATAGACACACACACACACACACACACACACACACACACCACACACACACACACACACACACACACACACACATATATATATATATATATATATATATATATATATATATATATATATATATATGTATGCATATAATGGATATCCAGAAACCAAAAACCAAGTGGGCGACATCCGAGACGTTTTCGTGCCTGTTCCGTTATGGCGACCTCCAAGACTTCTTCCCGTAGTCACTTCGAGGAATCGACACACATGAGGCAAACGGTTTTCTTTTCACACCCAACATTTCAGCACTGAGTGGAGAAAATGACCGATTTTCACATCTGCTAAGCGTTAAGCTGGACTATTGCACATTCCACAACAATCGCTCTATTCGACCAGAAAATACCTTGCAAAGGTATGTTTTTCCTTGACTACTGACTAACTAAAAAAGAAGTTAATTCGTGCCTTTAGGGTGGTTGGTCTGATGCCGTGTGCGATGGGACGTACGGTGGTATGTGTAGACGAGATAAAGAAAGAAAGAAAAGACGTCAAATTTTGTTGATATAGCCAACGCTTCCTTGATGACGTCGCTCAACCAGGCCCTCTCGGTACCATGAAGGCTACTGACTGCCAAAATAAGAACTGCGAACTCGTAATCCCGAAATACCAGGAGCTCAAGGCTATTCACGCGTCCATCAAGTCGACACACTCCAGGTCTGCTTCGTACGTATGCATGCGACTGCGTCCGGCTGACGCCAGCCTTCACCAGCCGTCACTTGTTTCAGGAGTCATCGCAAGGAGCAAGCGTGCTGCTGACATCTTCAGTCAAATAATGACGAGTCGCGCCCTGGGTTCTTCACCGCATCTTGCCACCGGGATTCTTGGAGCTGGTTGGGCGACAAGGGGCGCGATTCCTGGAGCTGGCCGAGCGACAAGGGACGCGATTCCTGGAGCTGGCCGAGCGACAAGGGACGCGATTCCCGGAGCTGGCTGGGCGACAAGATGCGCGATTCCCGGAGCTGGCTGGGCGACAAGGGGCGCGATTCCTGAAGCTGGCCGAGCGACAAGGAGCGCGATTCCCGGAGCTGGCTGGGCGACAAGGTGCGCGATTCCCGGAGCTGGCTGGGCGACAGGGGGCGCGATTCCTGGAGCTGGCTGGGCGACAAGGGGCGCGTTTCCTGGAGCTGGCCGGGCGACAAGGGACGCGATTCCTGGAGCTGGCCGGGCGACAAGGGACGCGATTCCTGGAGCTGGCCGGGCGACAAGGGGCGCGATTCCTGGAGCTGGCCGGACGACAAGGGATGCGAGACGGGCACACAGCTTGCGCGAGCGGCTCCGACGTCAAGAATGAAGTCACGCACAGGTGCTGTGCGAGCTTATTAGCTACACCTGTGGGTTTCCGACGCTTTAAATGGGCGACCGGCTACTTTTTGATGTTTTCAAACGCTTATGCGTTCTTACCTCCGTGCAGAAGTGTCCCTGATGCAGGGATACTAGTCATGACGTAAGTGAAGCAGGCAGCTCTCTCAACCACTGAATAATTAGGCTAGATGTGTAATTTAACAATTAAGAATAACTAGGTTATAGACGACAACTAGGGTAACAATTAAGAATAACTAGGCTAAATGTATAACGCGTAATTAAACATCCTCAACCGTTCGGAGTTTTTTTGTAAGAGATTTTACATCTCACTGGATTTTCTCGTCCTTGCTTTCCCCACCGAAGAACCCGAGTTAACCACGCCTTCACCTCGGCAAATGTGCCGAACGGATCAACATTGTGTAGCCGTGTCCTCACGTATATGTCACATGTTCAACATCCCTGGTGATGTGCACATGGCGCTCAAGAAAAACAGGTTTTGTTCGAGATCCATTCACAAAGTTGCCTTCTGCTGACATACATCGCGTGAATGACGTAATTTGTGTGGTGTTCTTGAGCGCGTGGCAGCAAGAACATCTAACTCGCTGCACAGTTGATACCGCGCCTAATTTCTGTTGTGTATTTGCGCAAATTGCACCAAGAGGTATGCTTTTTAACCACGTGCTGGCTTAGCCGAAAAGTGGTTCTTCATTTCGGTAGGAATTTAAGAAGATAGATGCAGCTGCCTTTCCGATCACACTTATTTTCAGTTTTTTTTTCACGCATTAAATAGCATTCAAGACTTCTGATCCCTCCACAAGTTGATGCTATCCATGACCACATAAACACACGACACAATAATGAATTCAGAAGATAGCCATTCGCGAGTCACTCTGCGGAGTTCCTCTGATAGATCCTAGCTGCAGTATGTTTTAACATTTGCTCTCAACCACTGTGACCCCATGCCAGGGTTTAACAAGCCATTGTTACAAAAGAGAGGAAGTCGTTTGGGGTTCCTGATTTCACTCCATTTTTTAAACATATGAATAAACATCTGTTCATGCACGAATTTGAATTCATTTAACCTCAAGGTGAACCTGATGCTTCATCTAAGCAATGCATTGGGTGAAATGCGAATGCGCTGCGAGAGTTCAAATTTCGTTAATACTTCAACCGAAAAACACCGTACCACTACACTGCATCACATTTAAGACATAATTAACCTTTTATAGGGACTACAGGCCTCATAGGAGTAGCATCAACAGAACTGCAAGCGTATTTGTACGGGCTTAATTTCACTTCACGCAATGCAGGAACACGTACGGAACCCTGATAATGGTTTTCCGCAGCGACATACATGCATAAGATTGTGTGCAGAAATGTGAGGGCCACACTTGACCTTTCATTCACATCAGTGTGATGGCGGCCATAAATTTCCGACGTTCGCTTATTGCAGGGAATTTTGTTGATAGCCCGCATGTAACTTTTGGTGGCGTTTGAACTCTGATCCCTTTAACACCTTGACAGCCAGGCAGCTGCCGGGGTCGGCAGGTTTTTTGTACCGGATATCCCTGGCACTGGTGAACCAGTGAACCAGTGAACCAGTGGGACTGTGAGCTGAGGGATTCCATGGGAGGACCACCCTGTGTGACTCAAA
Organism: Pollicipes pollicipes; assembly: GCF_011947565.3. NCBI lineage: Eukaryota > Metazoa > Arthropoda > Thecostraca > Pollicipedomorpha > Pollicipedidae > Pollicipes > Pollicipes pollicipes. Next base: position 3,132 of record NW_023596472.1, read on the forward strand.
CCTCGATGGATTCCATGGTTCCTGCGACGACGAACGCGCCATTGCTTTGCCCTGTTCTGCCATGCCTTGCTCACCCACAAACGGAGAGCACTGCCTTAGTACATATCCTCACACGCATTCAGACTCTGAAAGTCCGTCACTAAAGATCCGTGGGCAGCGTGGACCCAGCCGAATAGTGACTTGAGCCGTACCCTAGCATGTAGTACACGACGTGCTGCAGGCCAGCGCGAGGTTCCTTGACGTATACGTAAGACGCCGTTCGAACTTAACACCAGCGGGTGTCAAGTGTCGACGGCCGCGCCCCGCACCGGACATTGCATCCTCTTGTTTATGCCGCACCTCGTTAGCGCAAATGGCAACCGCTCTCGCGTCCTAGACGCATAAATTGGTTTCCGAGAGACTGACCAAGGTCCAATTACTAACGCATAATAGGAAAGAGGACGCGCGCATCGTGGGGGAGTTGAAAGCGACTGGTTGCATCCGCGGTGAAAGACTACACGGCCAACTGGCGGGAGCGTCGGCAGCGCCTCGGCTAACGAGCAGCTACGCTTCCGCGGAATCGTCCCGGCGCAGTGGAGGCGGCCAAACGGTCGACACCACGAGCCTCTCCATGGCTTGTTAGCGACAATGGCCGCTGTCGGTGCCGCTGTTGGGTAGTCTGCGGGCCCACCAGGCCTACGATGACTCTGGGCGGGATTGCTCATGCGTCAAACGAGGTCAAGTGATACTGCTGGTGAGTGAATTTTACTAAGATGGTTGTTGGATAGTATCGCGCCCTGAACTCGAAATACGAGTTCCGAATGAAGGCATGGCGTTGCAAGAGTGATCGGCACGACTCCAGCCCGGAGTCGTACAGGTCACAGGTCAGCACATGCCATAACTGTCCTTGATCGGCGGAGGACCTTTCCCGGGTTTCCGGCAAACGACCTTTCGATCATAGATTTACAAAGACTGATCGTGAAGCAACGCTTGCAGTTGACCTGCCATGACCTCACGCACCTCGCATATGTGGCGCTACATGTCGCTGCACTTTCAGCAAATGCGACAGAGAATTGTTGTTCAGTGGTGCAGTACTCTCAACCGGAAGCAGCGCGGCAGTACCTCAAACCACCGACACTGTAAAATCCAATTGTCGCGCCCTAAACCCAGTAACATTAATGTAAGAGCAGGGAATGTCAAGAGGTCCGTGGCCCCCATTTTTCGAGGTGTGGGGGAGGAGGCAACACTGTTACTTGCCCCCTCCCCACACTTTGCCATGTTTGATTTGCGTTCAGCTTGCTTTTGTACTACCTTAAACATGCATGCCGAGTTGCATAGTTCATCAGTCATCTTCCTCAAACCGAACCGGACAAAAGTGCTTTGCATGGTAAATGACAGCATCTTTTTCCCACTATGCGTGGTGATCAGGCACGTTTAAGAGCAAACTGCAAGTTCCTTCATAACAAAAGGCTTGTTTTGTCTTTTTACATACTTGGTATTTCTGCCTGACTGTTTAATCATCTCAGGGTAGCTTCATGGAGTTAAAGATGTTAAATGCGTTCGGCGTAGTCCAGCATATCAGGTAAAAAACTAGGTTGTTGTGTAACGCTGGGCTTTATGAAACTTTCGCAAGATTGCCGTTGTCGGCCACTTCACGCCAAATCGACAGGTGAAGAGGCCAAAATACCACCCCATATTTTGGATTTTGCGGATAGCTTCAGTATGGGATTGTCTTATACCCCAACTTCAACTGTGCCATTTAAAAAAACAGGCCAGAGCAACGGCTGTGGAGTTACAGTGTTGAGCATTTTTAGGTCAACTAACATGAGTGACATTGGCGGTCCGCAACCCCAAAACATTTATCTCAGTTGTGCCAAATTATATGTGCTAAACCCGCAATGATCCAACGCATCTCTTGGCGATTTTCAAACATGTTTTTACTCAGATTTCAAAACAGTGACACGTGACGTGATATGACATGATTTTTTGAAAACATTTTTTTCATTCACACTGATATTTTTCAACCGGAAAAAATTTGCAGCAATGACGTTTGTACCAAAACCAAGCCTGAAAAAGATGCGTTTTTCTTCTGAAAGTTGCAGTTTTCCTTGCAGACTTGGCACGCAAGACGCACTCTACCTGGATTTTGCAAGTGATGCAGATCACGAGTTCGAATGTCATATACTACTCTGAAAATATTAAGGTACGCAATTTATTTATTTAAGAAATATAACACAAACACACACTTTTATTGTCTTGACATACACACAATATATATATATATATATATATATATATATATATATATATATATATATATATATATCACCAATACATATACATATACATGGATGAGTATATACATGGATGTGTGTGTGTACATGTTTGAAAACGTGTCGGTCGTGTCGTTGTCGTTGACGTGTCGGTGTAACGCATTGAATAGCTGACGATTTTAATGAGGACTGAAAGTACTCTGAGCAGAAAATATGAAATGGCTTTCACCACGAAATGTATGTGCAAACGCATATCTGTCACTCAACATACATGGTCGCATCAAGTGGCACGTAAGGTGCACATGCAGCAAACCGAACATCACTGTAAGCCGTTTGCAATAGTGTAATATAATAACCTGACTTGAAAGCATCATACAACACGACTCAGTACAGCAATGATATGATCCGCTCATCTGCAAGCTAACTCATGGGAGAAACTAACTCTTTCGCCCACACATTTGGGCTCGGCGCGCTCGCAGTAACGCAATACCGCCATGCTATTATCACAAGACCCGCGTCGGTAGATAGATGGTGCGCCCTCAGAATCGTCGGTGTCACTGCCACTGGTGGGAACTTGTGAAATTCCTGAGTGTGCTCCACCGTGATGGCTTTTGAAAAGCGTTCCGTAATGTGGTTCACGACGTTCGCCACCTTCTTCCAAACACATACATGAACATGGTTTTGCTGACCAGTTTTTCCGACAGAAATTTGGACACATCATCCCCCGACAGCATTTGCCCATCTTGGGTGCGCCTGGGGCTCTCTTGTGCTGTGGCATGTTTGGTCACGATGCTACGGTTTTTAAAATTAAGTAAAAACAAATTTAGAAAAGCCAAAGGATGGCCTGTTTCAATGCAAGTTTAGCGGTGCAATGTTTCGTGCAATTTGAATAGTTATTGATTGCGCTATATGCTCTCCTCAAAGGTGCCTTCGTTAGCTGAGCTCTTAAAAATGTCCGAGACTATAGCTCTTCGATCGTTGCGCTGACCTTTTTCAAAATCGCACAGATAGATTCAGGTGATGAGACAACCTCCTGAAAGAGTTTCCATCAACATATAAAATATTGGGTATTATGCCTCTGCCGATTTGTTGTGGAATGCTTCATTAGGCTATGTGCTAGGAAATTTTAGGCATCACTTGAAACGTCCCGATTTCGCAAGCGTTTTACGTTGGCAGCATTCTACATTTTTGGCTGACTGATATATATTTTTAGCAATTTTATGAGACGCTAGAAGCAGACATATGTATGGTTTCCAGCTTTGGTTCCCGGTTCCCGCTGGTGCCTTCGACGAAACAAAACCCTGGATCCTGGCTCCCCACTGGTTCCTTCGACAAAATAAAAACCCTGGACCTGGTGCCCACTGGATCTTCCGACAAACCAAGATCCTGGATCTCAGTTCTCCCTGGCTCTCCGGACAAAACAAAACACTGGATCCTGGTTTCCTCTGGTTCCTCTGAAAAGCTGAACCCTGGATCCTGGTTCCCTCTGGATCTTTAGCGAACCAGTGTCCGGCTGTTGGATCATGGTTCTTGGGTCATGGGTTCATGGATGGATCATGATCATGGAATCATGATCACAGATCATGGACCATTAGTCCTTTTGATAGCACTGGACCTTGAATACTGGTTGTCACTGATTAGTTATAAGTATAAGGCCCTGACCTATGGTTCTCAGCTGCAACGTGAAGCAAGTCACTCAGCAGAGCCCGCGTATTTTCTTTCACATTTATTACCAGCTATTCACCATAGATAGGCCAAGGAGTCAGTGTGCCCTGACACCGCCAGTGCGACTAACGCAGCTAAACTGCTAGTCACATATTATTTGCCTACAGGTTCTGGACGAGCGTCTGACAACGGAAACCATCATACAAGATAACCCACATATTTCTTCTCTCGCACCACGTATAAGTCACACCACAGGGAAGTAAAGCAGTCAGCATACCCTAGTACCACCACTGCAACAAAGCGTAAATGTTAGTTGCAAGATCCCTGTCTACAGCTTAAACGTGAACCTACCAGCTGAAACTATCACACACGGTAACTGGCATATTTCTGCTTTCACACCACATGACATCCACACACCGCACACACGCCAACAGTTAGCATGTCCTGCTACCACCGCTACTAGTAATAAAGCTACACTTGTTGCTGAAGATGATAACCTAACATTTACAAATAGAAGCCTAACATTTACAAATAGAAGCCCAACCATTTACAAATACAGATAGATACCTGATAGGTGAAGCCATGTCTCATCACTTTAAAGTACTAGGGTATCTATAATGTAATGGTGCACTAATCAACCGCATGATCTTTGTCTCATTACTCCAATATTACTCATTACATCACATTACTCCAATATATGAATTATGAGACTACCTACCATTACCGCTTCTACCATGAGTACCTGTGGGCATAATTGTGGAACATGAAAATGCTGTCAAACCTTTCTTCGACTTGTTTTATTTGTAGTCCCAATGCAGTACAAAAACAAGAAAAAATAGGTTTTTCATGACTATGTAAATAATCCCGGGGCATGAAATCTCATCATAATATCAATGACAGCTAGCAAGCTTTATGGTGTTTTTGCGTGAGTTGCAATGCTGTACATATTTATGGATGAAATGCAGTGGTAGTCCCATTATGATTGCAACTCATAATGCTTTGAGAATGGATCTTACATCACATGCATCTGTCATCATCTCAGCGTCTTCTTTAGGCATGCAAGTGCACATTAGCAACATTTTACCATGGAAGGGGAATAACGTCCGTGAAAGTGATCGAATATTGATTTATTGCACCTGCTCCATGATACGCACTGAACTCCACGTTCATTTAATTGTTGTCTGAGTTCAATTTTACAAAAACATTATGAATGCTAGCTTTTCCACCCTTGAAAGATGAAAAAACATAGCACTCAACTTGTTCCACTCTGATCTGCAAGGGACTGGGATGGGACGTTCAGAGAGAGTCGCCTAAGGCCAGGCCTGCCGTGCTCTCAATGAGAAGAGCCGCCAGAAGGACTGCATCGCTGTGCAGAGATGCTGGGACAAGCGGCCATGTCAGCATGTCACCAGCCGCCGCTGGTGTAAATCGTGGTTACTGTTTAGGATAGGGATGATCCGACCAGGTGTTTCATCCGTGTCCTTGTATTTGTGATGTTTAGAGTAAGAACATGGTGTGGACAGCCCTAAGCATTGGTGGAATCATGCTAGAGTACTTTATTCATGCTTAAATTGCGGCGCTCTGTTAACAAGATGTTGAACCGGCATGACAATAAATTGCTTGCTCCCCTATCCATTGCTGGTGAACTGAAACCTCTACCCTGTTGAAAATTATCAAATGTACATTCGAACAGGCCACGAGCAGAGTAGAGATTTACACAGCAAGTCGAAAGCCAACTTCTTTGATCTGTCCATGTTTATTGATTGAATTTCACAGGTAAAAGTAGCTTGAGACGAACAGCAAAGTTTGCTCTAGAGGCATCTAGACATTGTAAAGGCAACGCTGTTTTACCACGCGAGCCTCATAACAAGTGTACAGCTTACACAAAAAGTATATTTCAGCGTAGCACGAGCGAGGCGATAACAGACGTGGTCGTTGTTACCATGTCCATTTTATCCAATTTTATCATAATGTAACAAAGGCGATACTCTCTCATTTGTCCGCTAACGCCTTGAGTACCGCTGGTGTCAAAACCTATGTAACCTTAAATTGTTTTCGAACGACGGTGCGTAGTGCGGCGCGAGCAAGCCTGCCCCACGGGTTCAGATTTGGTTTACAAAATACGCTACGAGTAGCATGGCATCGTCACGGCTCCATTTTTGTCGAGAGCCGGTAGCAAACCTTCAGCTCCGCTACGTGAGCAAGAACGGTGAAGACCCGGGAGACACGTTCTTCCTCTACGCTTCAGGAGGAGCATGAAAACCTTTTGAGACAAAACCCATCCTAGCCAAGCTACGCCAGCAAAAGAAGATGCCAGTTGCGTCCAGCAGACTAGTGCCGAATGACCTTACTGCTGACGTCATCAAATCAAAGCTGTAAGCATCTATCACAGCCTGGATAGGCAAGGACCCTCGAGTATGCGGACACTGCCAGACCCAGAGGAGGCTGTGAACTACTCAGGAGGGTTCCTCAACGGCCGGGAACCATCATATATGCCGTCACCCAACTTGATGATCAAACAAGGTACATCGATTATACTCTAACGAAACCTGGATTTCCCAAGCTCTAGAAAGGCGTACCGCCGCGCAGATGTCGAGAGTCCTGGAACCAGCCATAACACCGAAAAGACCGATCATCTGGCGTACAATTCGTGTTCAGACCGATCCAGTTCGCTGTCGAAAAGAGTTACACCAACACTATCAGCGAGAGCCAAGGCCAGTTCCTGAAGACAGTGAGTCTCAAACGAACCAAGCCAGCGTTCTCGCGCGATGAGCCTGACGCCGGCTGCTCCAGAGTGAGCATCTCAAACAGCCTGTCCACTTTGTCGCCGGAGGTGAAAACCGCAAATGTAATAAACAAAGAAGCATGGCAGCCGTAATATCATTCAGCGCAGGAATGTGGACTACGTGGCAACGTAACACACGCCGGCATTCAGTCTGCACTTGCACATCTCTACATTGCGTCGTGTATGGCTTCGGTCATCCCGCATTCGACACGTTCGCAGCCAGGAATGCCCGAACCGGGGGGCGAGCCCCAGTGCTGCGCCCCTGGGCATCCACTCCAGCGACGGGTCGACTGAGCAAGTAATGATTCACTTGGGGACAAGGCGACCTGTCTCGTGGCAGCGCCCCCTAGTGAGCGATATGAAACTGATCAGGGACCCAACATATGTTGCGAAACTGCGCCAATGAGACGGATGTAAATATTTTGCCGTTTGTATGTTACTGCTTGCCCTCGTTTGGTTTGAGGTGGTGCGTCCGGTAGCGTAGCGATTCTGAGGGGTTGGTTTGCTACATAGCTCCTGAAAAACGGAATCGAATGGCTGCACTGCCACCTGTTTCGTGTAAGTCATCCTTAGAGGGCAACCTGAAATCGATATACAGTTTTGGCAGTTTGTGTGGTGCTTTTTATTTATTATCCCCAGATTGCTTTCAGGTGAAGCGTGCGGTGGTGGGGCGTTTCTAAGAGACTGAATAACTGCACTGCTCCCGCAAATTATTTGTACCCAGAAAACCTGGCAATTACATTGGACGTATGCTACGATGAAATACAAGCGCAGGCAAACGAATGGAATGCAGGTCGGATCGATTTTCGGTTATGAATCGTAGCGCAATGGTGGGCGTGTTATGGTGTAGGCAGGTTATGCATTGCTTGACCCGTAGAAACGGTTCGAGCAATTTTTTATTTTATTTTTCCGCATTTTTGCTATCAAAATATGCTTTTGATACCCACTTTACAACGCTCACCTTGGGCCATGTGAATAGGAGCATCAACACTAGCCGCTTAAAGTCATGCCGTTGTTTGGCTGTACCCTCGAAGGCTTCTGGGTAAGCCCGCCTGTCCTGAACCACTAAATCTCGTCGAATTCTGCTGGAGATAGAACGAAATCTGGTGGAGACTGCCGGACGGTAAATGTTGGTCATGTAACTAGTGTGGGGCATGTTTAATGCTAACTGAGTTACTTTCTGGGGCGTTGTCCAGAGCTTTGTGCATTATTTGACGGCGATTTGCGACAAAATTGAATTAAGGATATCTTGCTTACTTTGGTAATTAATGCAGGCTACCGAAATTTATGTATAATATCTTGAAACGTTTTCGCATGACTGGCCAACATCCCAGTTTCAAAGCGAAGAGTGATTGCACGTGCTGGTCGCCTGGTGATCGATGACATGATACGTTTTAGCGTGCCGTAATGTTGGACCCCTGTCGCTGATCAGTTTGTGGCTGAATCATTCAAGGGCCTACAAAGAGAAGAAGGCGCACAGCTGACCAGCAAATCGAACTTGTGGCATATTCACGCTGGTCTGATCGGCTTCACAGGAATTTCCGTGCATCTTGTGAACCGGGTTTTACTTGGCTGAATTTGTCGTGTCATGTACTATGTCAAACCGGTTTCCATCAGCAGTGTGGTCAGAAGGGTAAGCGATTGATATCGGTGTCTTTTGTTAATTAAGAAATGGCCAACTGTGCGACGATACCTGCTGTTGTCTACTCGCATACGTATTTTGACACTGTTTTGACAAATTTGGAATTCATGATGGGGCTTCCGTAGTAAAAAAAAATACAGTCATGGGTTCATGAGGCCTGATAAGTGGCAAAGTATGGGCGCAAATGACCGCTACAGTTGACGTGCCCCTTAAAACCAAACTACCATACAGGTGTAGCAAATTAGCAAAGTCCGGTCTGTTTGTTTTTCCCCGGTGCGGCCAGAAATAATAATACAATTGAGCTGTATCATCCGCGTGGGAAAAACGTCAAGTGTAATACTTTTCTTTCCGTCAGAAAAGCGCTGGGCAACACTTTGCGGTGGCAGCCAACCAAGAGAACGAATTTTGGGTTGCTTCCTGAGTCCCTTCATCCGATTTGGCCCTATCCTGAGCGAGATCCTGGCCACGTGTCTTGCGCAAAGGGTGCGAAAACAAAATTAGCAGGGTGAAGAAGGCGCCGTTGTCAGGGGGTGATCTTACGCCAATTCTGCTGACGCGGACCTCCACTCATCTTTGTGGACCAACGCGAGGCCTTGAGCGATCCCCCAGCACCATACGCGTCCTTGTTATGCATCCCAGCTGGTGACGGGGTTGTCTATCGCTGTCAGGAGGGTGGATGGCAGGCCGTTCGAGGCCAGTAGCGCGGTCAACGACGGCGTGGCGTCTCCGATAGCTCGCGGTGAGGTGGCAGCGTCACGGACGGCGCTGGTCTGGCAGCGCCCGCCCCGAGCCGGTTCTGACGTCATGCTGGGTGCTTCACCCGGCCAGCACGGCTCCTATCCGCCGTTGGTGCTAGATCTGGGAATTTTCTCATATGTTGCTGTGGTTTGCCTTCCGAGGATGGGGCAGAGTGTTGTGCTGGATGTGTTCGTAGTATCCAGAAATACCACGTTTGTGATCATGACCAGATAGATATACATTGCTGGATGACTCTCGAGTCATTATGTGCGCACGCAGTACGTAGTGTACCTTCCTTGTTGGGGCAGGCTCATACCGTTATGGCGAGTGCTGTGTGCACTGCACATACCCATGAATATACGTAAATCCATAGCCACATTTTACGCTCCTTTCGACTCAAGCCGCCAAGTTTTTATAACATTTAAATATCGTGATGCCTTGAAAGATTGCTTGGTCAGGGGCTTGGAACTGTGCTCAGTTGATGAGGTTAAACCTCCGCACTCCCCATCCCTCCGCAAAACACACAGCTGAGCCGCATCCCCACACAGCTGAACCCTTCGAACTTGACAACGGATGCTCCCAGCCTGAGACATTATACCCATAAAAGCACAAAAAGTACGGGCAGCGAAGAAACTTGACACGAAAAAGTCACCGTGGTCACGAGGGATTACTTCTTCGCAACTGACGCTTTCCTTGCTCGCTACTTAGTCCTCAAACCAAAACATCACTCGTGGGCATAGGTATTAACAAACACCAGAACTTTCCCAAAAACTCCACAACTGGCATCAGACCTGGGGAGAAGTGGGCATTTTAGGGGCACACTTGGTTGATCGACACTGAGTTCAGTTTACTCCCCTCCCGCCACCGAATTTGCGTAACCGAACTGCCGTTCATGACGTCATGCTCACTCGGCTGGCTGCGCAACATGCTTGGACTGTCGGACAAACCCAACAACGACAGCGTCTCAGTAATCTCCGGCAGCCGAGCTAGATTTCGGGAAGACAGTGTGTGCATTTTTCATTATCCCATGAATTCAAAACGTCTCTGGCCGGATTCGACTAGTAGCGAGACGAAAGTGGAATACGAACTGCGCCGCGTCGCTCATTCTGACGCCGTTCTATCTGGATTTACGACCTATGTGCGTCGCATGGCGCACAGGGATTCCCGCACCACTCACCCGCGCCTCATCGCGTTGTTTAACTACCGCGCTGATTGATCTAGTTAAAATCAGAGTTCAAAGGCATGCACGCAGTCTGGTCAAGTTCCTCAAGCACGAACGCCACGCCTGTCGAGTAATACACTGTCAGACCTCTCAGGCGCACACTCAGTAATCTACTCTCAGCTCTCTCGTGCGCACACTCGGCTCAGGCGGCTCGGCCGCAAGCTCGGCTCTTCCAGGCGCACAGTGGACCGGGCATCAAGAAGCACGCGCACATACACACACACACACACACACACGCACATACACACACGCACACACACGCACACGCACACGCACACCACACACACACACACACACACACACACACACACACACACACACACCACACACACACACACACCACCACACACACACACGCACGCACGAGTATTTCGGGAATAGGTTTTCTCTCATACACTGTTACCTGTATAACAGCAAATTCCGCGTTTATGACCGTGTTCGTCGTTTGTTCAATGCTTCGCATGGTGCGTTTGTCGTTTTCAGTGTTTTGATATAGAATGTTCCCAAAATCCATCCATTTGTTCAATGCTTTGATCAGACCATTTCATTTCCAAGATAGTTATTACGCCTTAAACATGTAGCCAGAAACGCATCACATATGCTAAAGACAATTTCCATCAAATCACTACAACGTACATCTTCGGGGCATTTCAAAAAATATCATTTGCATGTTACCCTGCTCTAATTCCAGACGCACGTCTGTAGGGTTGAATGTTTTATATTTCAACATATCAGGTTCAAAGGTTACTGGTCCGGTATGCTTGCGCTCCGAGGGAGGAGGGGGGGGGGGGGGGGGGAGGAAGACTTTCCTCATCAGTTTTATGTCATAACGTGGTAGTTGCGTGAGTCGTTTATTTTGTATGTTGATGATGGGTATCATGTCTTTGATGTCTACTGCTTCAAGTGTGATGGGGCGTCTATGGTCTGTGGTTTGCGCAAGTTTAGGAGTGTTCATGACTAACGCACTTTGCCTACGAGTCTCTGCCGATGTTTAACCATGCAGTTGCGGGAGAGCGGCACCAAAAACAACGCATGCACGTGCACACCACAGAAATTCGTCAGTCATGGACGCTTCCATACTTGCGTGCACCACAGACCATAGACGCCTCACCACACTTAAAATATTATTCATCAGAGTCCTGGCGCCTATCAGCATGCGAAACAAACAACTCACGCAGTTACCACTCTACGACGTGCACCTTATAGGTCACCTCCACTCGTGGTGAAATTCTGCAGGACCAGTAACCTTTCAATTTGATATGGTGAAAATGCAAAACTCTCAACCACACAGAAGTTCGTCTGAAATTAGAGCATGCCGCATGCATACATTTTTTTCTCAAATGCCTCAAACCTGTATTTTGCAGAGATGCGATGAAACCGAACTTTGACTGCATGCTTTGAGTACACTAATTGACTTGTAAATGATAATGGAACTCATCGAAACGTTGAACAAATAGATGAACTTTAGTAACATTCTGTATGGACACACCGAAAACGACAAACGCACCTTACGAGGCCCTGAACAAACGACCAATGTCATAGGTGCGGAATTTGCTGTGGCATACAACACACAATGTATATATGGCGGCGCTGTGTCCGCCATTCTTGCCACGGTGAGAGGCAGGAGGCGTCATGTAACCTCAGCAGCTTAGTGCGTCGTAAACCCCAGTGACAACAAAATTGCTCTTTTCCTTTCGCATTGTTTCCATAGCCGACACTTTGGGCATTGAGCATTTGCATGCTGAAAATGTCTTGAACCTCGTTTGCTGTTGACTGGTTGGCACTGACTCTGCAATGAATGGCCTATTTTCCAGAGCCTGGTACCAAAGCTGCTTGATCTCTGCCTACCGGTTAACCCGCTCACAGACATGCGTGTCGCGTGCAAAACGGCAAAGCTGTCATCTAACATTCATAGCATTATAGTAATACCATCCTTGACTAATGTCATTGCCGCCTCCGCGAAGCTACAAGGAATACGGAGAACCACAATTTCCAAGTAGAGCACTTAACGGGCGACGGCGTCCATTCATCGTCCTACTGCAAGGCAGCAACAGTACGCCACGGAACGCGGCAATGAGAATTTGCCCAGGCATTACAAACGATTCCCAACAGGTTCCTCTTCAACAAATCGCACAAGTCTACCCGGTGAGGAGACATTCCCGAATGCATAGGAGATGTACCAAAACCATGTCTGAGCAGAATCGGCTCGAAAGAGAGCATTCTCTTTCCAACTAAACGCTTTTGGAGGTCTGCATGAGACGATAAGGAAACCAACTCAAAGGTGTGACGTCACTGGGAATGGGCTGGTCGCAATACGCCTATTACCTGCAGTGTGGCAGCATTCGACAGCAAATTAGAATAGACTTTCCTACCCGCACGAATCTCCCACCTCTATATGCACGATTACGACCGATCAGGAGAGAATGGGAATGTACCAAAGTTATGTTAGCAGCAGTTTAGAACAGACTAAATCACTCAACAGCAGTTTAGAACAGACTTTCCTACCCGGACGAATCCCCCTAAATGAAGGAATACGATGCGTCAGGGGAGAATGGGGATGTACCAAAATCATGTCTAAGCAAAGACAGACGACTTTTCAAGCTCCACCAGTCATCAGGTAGGCGCTGATTGGAAGGGTTCGCCACATGCAATGTCATGTAACACGTGTCCTGAGACAAAACTGCCTGCACTAATAGTCGAAACAGGGACCGTATTTTTACTGTCATGGAATGTGTATGTGTGAGCCGGGCACCGACGGTTAAATTCCGTGACTAACATCGCATTGTCGAATACAATTCTAAAGTGGAACACTTTTACTAATATACATACTTCCTACATGAACTAAACTTTAACAGCCTTGCTGAATGTAAACTCGCAAAACACATGATCATGCTTGACATTTAATTTTACCTGATCGCTCCACTGATTTGTGCGCCTACCAGTACTAATCTGGCTAATGATGCTAAGTAGGTAGCACGATGCTCAGGCTGCCTATTTCGAACAGCTTGATAGTACACATTTTCGCTTTTCACGCTGACTGCATTTTAACCGCTGGGCATACGAACTCGCAATTAACACATCATCATGCCTCCCATTAACTTATATGCAATTGCCCCCCCCCCCCCCCCCCCGGCTATATGCACATACGCCCAACAGTTTGTCCGGTACAGGCACAAAGGCAATCCCATGTCGCGGCGCCCATCTCTGCATCATTTCTAGCGTTGAAGTGTTTTCAATTTACATGCCAATTTCATACTGTTATGGTGAGCCATACAAGCATGAGAAGCACGTTAAAACACGTTCGACGTTGAATATTAGGTGATTGGGTCACTTGTCATATCGACCTGCCGTTAAGGGTTTGTTCAAAATCGATGCGAAGAGTCGATGAAAAAGAAGATAGATAGATGAGAGAAGACATTGATGTTCCGGCCATCCTATTCCGTATGACTCTAGTGTGTACGTTCTCATTTCTCATCCCATTTTAGTTTATTGGCCATTTAATATTTTGTTTTCATGCAAGCACAGGCGTGCAAAGCACACCATCATGCTTGTTGTTTAAATGAATGTTCCATATGTGAAGATATGAAAGTAAGCAACAGCTGTGATGAAGTAACCTCACGCTAACTATAAGTGTACTTTTAAATGGAAAAGTTTGCAGTAGACAATGCAATTTAGCAAATAATTTATTTGGTGGATATGCTCCTTAATGCGTCATTGCTTGATCCAGGGGTGTAGTTTCACAAAACGAGTGGCTGAGCAGGGACACATGACCCAACGTGCCCCCTTAAATATCCTATCAGGCAACTTTCTCCCCGGATTTAATCACTCTCTTCCCAGAGTCAGGAGACCAAAGCCCAAGGTAGGTGCGGCTGAAGCCCAATTTCCGGGGGGGGGGGAGGGGCTGAAGCTCCAACTGAACAAGGAACTAGGTTCCCGGTTTGATTGCATAATGGAGCGTTTGCATGACGTTGAGGTGCTGCATGAAATGCGAAATTGAGCGAAATTGTTCGCTGGCACTTACATGGAGTACTTCAAGCTACCAAGAGGTGGGAGATCAACCTCCCTTGGAGCTGTGGTGGTGCTGGAGGTGTTTATTGAACGAAATTTCGTGATGTCTTCGTGTTTCATTCCTTTCTCGTCGTGTTCTTGCATATTTTCCCGTAATTTTAAGGTGTTCACCTGTGTTCACATATTTAGTCATGGCGCCATTCTTAAGTTATTCGATTAGAAATCTTATTTCCTTCATAACCAGCAATTACTTCCAGACTCTTGCATTGTGTAGCGCAAAGTGTGATTCGTGTTTAAGTTTTGCATAGCCTGCACAACACTGACTGAGAGCCAACTGACGTCCGCTTTATCTGGAAATCATGCTCGGGAACACCATATGTGAACGACTATACGATGACATTCTTCTTGGCCTTGAACGCCGCCCTGCCAATGCGGTGATAGGATTTCAATGACGTTTCCATAGCGTCGTACCTGCCTGAATGACCTTGACATAGTCCGCGGATCTTTGCGGGCGTGCAACCCAGAAACTAGAGGGTTTATATTTTAAGAAGGGCAGGGCTTTGAACTGCACCGAATAATCTTCAAGATGGCTATTTGAGTTCAAAACCCCATATGAATACATGTCAAACCCCAAAACCCCAATGTGGAACTCTCCGCTGAAATGTTATGTGATCGCCTGCTGATGGTATTTCCCTCCGGCTAATAGCTTGTTCATGATCTGTACCTATTTTTCTGATGTTTCGGCTGTCCCGCACCATTTTGCCCCATGGATACCGGACGCGCCACATTAAAGTCTCGGCACCAGTGACGTCATCGCTTTGTACAGGGCAGATGAAAACCCAAACTTACAGCAAAGTCCAAGCACGGCACCCCTTAATACACGGTAATAAACGGATGGCCCTATATCCAGCTTATAAACGGACACAGTAATGATCACGTGCCACGGAAATGATGTGATATAGCGCTATTAGCTGTCAATGAGAGATGTTTACGAGATCGTGAGAAGGACGGGGCTTTTATGCTTAACCATTCACAATGGCCTGGTGATTTCTGGAAGGCGTATATTTGGATCCAAGTCGGTAGAGACTTTTTGCCTGGAGACTTATACGGCTATTTGGTGGCATCTTGCTGCTTTAGAAATTTCCCTAGCATCGTTGAGATCTCTGCGCCAGGGTGTACTCTGGCACTGTCATCTTGATCTGAGTGTGAAATTGAAGGTGGTGGTGGGCGGAACGATTACTGGGCTGTGCATGTATGCGTACCAAATCACAATTAAGCACGTATGTCTTCTATGCAAATGATGGAATAGTTGCTTGCGTGGCTGTTTAAGACACTACGGTTTCTTTAGAAGTGTTCTCTGCTCAGTATTCACATTATAAGTTCTCGCATGAATTCCTTAAATACCTTCTCATGTAACTCTTGATGGAAACGCGGCATGGATTAGACAGTAATAACAATCTTATTCAACGGAAAAAACAGGCGAAAGGAGAAAAAGATAGGTTGATATTCCGGTAACATGCCTTTATCAAAAACAATAACAGAAGTCTTCTGCTCTTGTTTCGATAAATATTGTTGCCGGAATATTAACCCATCTATTTCTCCATTCTCCTGTTTTTTTTTCTCTCCAAAGAATAAGGCTATTACTACTCTCTCATCAACGTGAATAATGCTCCTCGCAAATGTACTGAACAACTTACGAAACACGGCATGCAGATAACTACGCGATAAGCACCGCAGAAAGCTATAATGACATACACCAGCTAAAGCTATCACGCTGCATGTGGATTAGAAGTGTATCAGCGACGATGAGATCGCATCGCGCTGAAACCGCTCGCTTGCGTGGTACTGGGAATTAACTTGGTGCATTGTCTTAGCGTGGTACATCTTGCTTGCGTGGTACTCAGTCGTCATGACGACTACCGTGCGCACCTCTGCTGATGCCAATAAAGGTATGTTGTGACTGGTCCAGTGGGCGAGGGGCTGCTACTGAGATGTGCATTGAAGTTTAAATCAGTACGTCACAGGGATTATATGATACTCCCTAAAGCCAACGTGCGCCCCAAAAAGGGCTGCTGTAGTTAACACCGTCGGGGAGAAATCAAACATTGTATGACGTTTTGTCGAATTTGCGGGGTAATGGGTTTATGCTACCTGACCTTCTTTTTTGAACAGAATGCTTCAAGCTTTCGTAACCTTTATCACAAACATTTGGACACACTAGTGTATTACAAGCATTACACTACTCCTAGATACCTTTGTTTTTTGAAGCCTACTCTCTAGATTTTATATGCGTCAGAAAAATGCGTTCGCGGAAAACGGAAATATTGCGTTGGAAAAAGCAAGACGAATTAAATACTCATAGAGTACTCATACACTCAAAAGCCACATGCCTAGCTCATACCCAGGTCATAAAGCACATCGAGAAATGCCGCCTGAGTGGAAGGGACATGTCCGCCCGCTCTCTCTCTCAGCTGTGAGACTCGATACCAATGGGTATGGACAGTTCTGCAACTAGGACGCCAAAATCGTGACAGAAACAACACTGACAAAAGTTCTGAGTGGCAGGAGCCCAGGGGCATCAAAGACACTCCACTTAAGCCGGACGGGCCCCGTGTCCACACTTAGGCCGTGGGGAGGGTGGCCGTGAGGAGATGACAGAAGCCCCTAGCCTCGTGACCGGCGAAGTGAAACGACACGCATTTACACGTGCATGCTCGCAATACAGAAGGCTCATACCGACTGAGTAAAGAAGGCAGGATTCCGCTCTTTTCGGCTGACTAGTAGCGTTGGTGGGAGCAGACGTTTACGTAAGGAGGAACGGCTACGTGTTACAGTAAATTCCCTCCTTTCCCAATTTCTGTCATACTGATTTTGATACGTTGGCCTCGCGTTTGGGGTATGGAAGCAAACCTCCTCACCACTCCACAGAGCTTGCGAGCGCCGTGATGCGGGGGGCAATGTTTGTGTAGGAGTCGAAAGTGAAATATGCGCAGAAGACTCAACGACTGAAGCCTTTTAATATGGTCCATGTTATGCTTTGACGTTTCCACCCTATTCGAACCTGCATCAGTTTTGGCAAACAGCTCATTTCACTCCATGCAGCAAAAATAATAGTCAACACATGTGCGCTGAGCATACGACAGCCTCCGCTTAGGACGCTTCTCTAACAAATATTGTACGCAACCTCTTAGTTATTACGTAAAGCCTTCCTTTAAAGTGCGATGTTCGCAGCATATCAATCCACGTCCCCCTCTGTGCGTGATGTATAGTACGTTTTTGCTTCACACTGTCTCCAAGCCAACGAATTTCACATCGTTCATTGAGTGGCCCAGTGAGTTTAATTCAGTAAAAACGGGAAAGTCTACCGGCCCTCTCTGCCATTATGGACGATCGATGGCTTGCTTTACGAATACATAAAGTCCTTCCTGACTCCACGAAATAACATGCACATCTTTTCTGATAAGCAATGCGGTTGAAGAGAATACGTAGTGACCAAAACGATTATATCCGACGCATACAAAATCTGGAGAGTAGGCTTAAAAAAACAAAGGTATCTAGGCGTAGTGAATAACAAAAGCTTTAGAATGGCCGACAGAATTCAGGGCGGGCACGTTTTAGACAGCAGGAACCTGAGCAAGAACGTCAAAATCTTAACCCGGGTCACCCTTGTTATAACTTATTATAGCTACCTGCCTAACATTAGACAACTGCATAAGAATGAACACATTTGGACCACTTCAAGCGCTAAAGAACTTATCTATCAGCCAAGTCCGGATATCTTACCATAAGAGGCAAGCCCTACGAGTGAGTTAGCAAACACAAAAAACTTATAAACGAACAGAGGAAGAGCAGATAGAAATGTGGAAAAAACTGCGCCACTTTTCGGTAGATTTATCAGGTAAATTATTTACTGATGGGACTTGGAATGTCGTGCTTGTCTTATCGAAATATTTGATGTAAAACAAGGAATGTGATGCGTAGTGCTCCTTATAATGTCTGCGAATGGGCGTGCTACATTGCGGAGCCAGGGAGGACTTTATGCACTCGTCTGACAAAACTATTCACCTTCCATTAGGACGGAAAGAGAATCGGTGGACTATCACGTGTCTTCCCAATTTAACTCGCTGGGCCACTCATTTACCGATGCGATATTCGTGGACTAGAAAGGACTGCGAAGCAAAAATTTGGCACTTATGGGGCTCAGAGAGATTCAGCACAACATAAAGCGCAAGTTAAGGCGAATATGTCATGGGTTTTGGGTATGATGCTATTGTATCGGTACCCTATGGTGTTCTTTTACTAAACAAGAAATGCTTTGAACACAACATTGCTATCTGTTCGAATGGCTCAGTCGGTTGCCCCCCAAATCTCAGTTAAAGCATTTGCCAGTCAGCTCAGTTAGGGCACTTGCCTTCCTACCCACAAACTCTTGGCGGGGCAGGTTCGAGTCGCTTTAGGCGCACACTATTCGACCTTGACAGACACGGCCTGAAGACGGTGGCAGCAGCCGCGATAAAGATAAGGTGATGCCGGGGGGCAGGACAGAGCGTGCTGAACGTTACAGCACGTCAAATTCTCGCCACCAAATTCTGTCATCGAAAAGATGCTTGGTAAGCAAGCCATTTTCTGTGTTGCCGTCTGCTTGTGCTCGTTTTAGCTAGTGAAACCCAAAGCGGCAGAGATCAGTATCAGCCAGGTGAAATCCTAATCGGGATTCTCGGAACGGAAGACGACATACAATTCGGTGAATGCTTTTTCTGACTGCCGAACAGCAGCTACTAATTAGCAGCCCGTAAAGCATACAGGCTTCGTAACATTCCACAAACCAATTATTTCAGCTAAGCTTCCCCCATTGCTTCCGAAACTAGATTAACATGCTTAACTCGAAATAACAGGCCCACAGAGCAATGTCCAAACAGTGGCATTCTAGATGGAACAATAGCGAGAAGCCGGGTTGTTTTGCCGAAGGTACTGCCATAGCAGAGTGCACGTGTCCTGCCACGACCAACACTAACAATGTACTGCACCAGGCAAGTAGTGAGATTATCAGCGCCCAGGGGGTCATCATCACAGCTTGAGAAATTGGTCGGGCGACGGCTCCTTAACGTTAGGCGGTGACGTCACAAAGTCGCACTGGCTTGAGCGGCTGCGTTGCATGGCAACGTCGACTGCGTCGTTTGGAAAGCAGTAGTCGCGCAGAAATGCTGTGGACGGTCTTTTCGATTATCGTGCGGCGTGGCGTCAAGTTTGTATTGTTGTGTGGCCTCGGTGCGTGCTATTCTGTCGCGGGTGGGAGAAATTCGAAGTGGTGTGCGAGCGTTGGGCAAGAGTGAGCATCAAAGGCGGTTTTTTGACAGCAAGATGCCATCCTGTTAGGCGGCCTCTTGCAAGAATGTCAAACGGCGCAATGAAGGCACTTTAGTTTTTGACATTTATAAAAAAACATCCAACTGTCCTGAAAACATGAGTGCACCGTTGCTCTTGGACTAATTAAAATGTGGAAAATGCGGTAATCTGATCTGATCATTTTCAAGAGCATGGCTGCTTCTGGCCATCTGGTTAAGGCCAGCCCCACACCCAATGTTAAACCATGCCTTCGACCAAGTGCAGTTCCTTCTATGCAACTGGACATCGCCGGCACGCAAGTGATTATGCGTGTGCTTAAAAGGAAAATTTCCATCCGTTTCATGCAGAGATCTTTCAACTCGATTCACAGTCCAATGCATGAACAATCTATGGCGCTCTGTTCAGTTTGTAGACTACAATACGAGATTCAAACGAGACCTTCCAACCATAATCTTGCTTACAAAGTGGGGCCTGACTACCACACAAGTGGGACAGCCATCTATGCTACACGGGCGAAGGGGGTGAGTGTCAGGGGCGTAGCCAGGGTTTGCGACGGGGGAAGGGCAGGTTTGCACGAGCGAATCCCAGCCCCATTGACAACACATATATGCATTGTGAGCTGGCCAACAAACCCCACACCGTTAATAGATACAGTTCCTAGCGCATCAATGAGCTACCAATATTGGTTTGCCCTGGTGCCTTGCAGATTTCTTTCAGCTACGTGCCGTACATGTTCGCCCGCTCATATGCGAGTCTTGTTACTCATGAACCACTTTTGGACTCTTCGTGTCACTGTCCATGCTAGCGTCTGAGATTTCAAACAAAATCTATTTGCCCGGTCACTAAAGTTCGGGATTACATACAGTAATATCGTGGTAAAAAACTGCTGCTGTGCCTAAACCAAAGATCTTCAACCGCACGAGCAGAGACGAATGGAGGGCGGGGGGGGGGGGGGGGCTCGGAGGGCCGCGCTGTTCTGGTGATTTTTGCGTCGGAAAACAGTAATGACGGCGCGCCCCCCCCCCCCCCTTCTCCTGGGGCAGCCGATGCACTGAAATGGGACCATGGAACGGGGCCATCCAGACGAATCCGTGGTTATGGCCAGGAGCGGCAGATATCAGAATGGTGCACGCAGTGCAGTACTCGTCGGCGACTGACCGTCTCTCTTACCCGCTCTGATTATGTTACGCTGGACCACAAAATGTGTCTGTGTATAAAAACAAGCATGCCACAACGAAAAAAAAGGCATGTCGGGGTCCAACACGTTTTGCTATCGCAATGAGAAACAACACTGGTGACTTGTATTAGGGTCCGATTATTGCGCCTGTTGGGTATGTGGAAATGATCGTGTTTCGTTGTGTCGCAGATCTAGGATCCAGCTGTGGTAGAAGTGGCGGGGCATGCAGACGACGTGGAAGCCGTCTACCAGCAAACAGCCGCGAGGCCTCCAGTGCCCGTCCTGAACGAATTCGGTGAGGACGACGGGGTCAACGAGTCGGGCGAAGACAAGCTCCATGGCGGTGACGGCGAGAGGACCGAAAATGGCCCCCGCCGCGGCGACGAGATGGACGAGGTCAACATCGAGCACGGGGCGCTGACCCTCATTGCCGGCTTCGTGCCGGCCAAGTGCAAACACCTCGATCCAAGTATGGGACTGTCGACCCGGGAAGTACCACCCAGCCGTGTGCCAGATAGCTGAATACACGCGATTAGCCAAGGTGGTCTGATGGTACCATTGCTGGCCTGGACGAGCGTTGTCGAGGCTTTCGAGATCGTGTTCCAGCTAGTGATGGGCCGAGGCATGGACTGAGACACTGGTATCGTCGACCGCCTCACAAAGCTCCTGCTGAGGAAGTTCTGCGCTGGACAAGCGGATTGCTGGGAAGCTGTTGACGACGTGCATCCATCTGCGCCTCGGATGACTTAATCAGGCTGGGGCTGAGCGGGCTGCTGCCAGGCGCGCAGCCAACAGGTACGACATCAGGTTGACAGCGTTAAGTGAACATCGTTGTGCTTATGTGAGCATGCGTAAGTGACCTTAAGTGAACATCCTCATGCCTTCTGTGTCTTGGACATTTGTGTGTATGTCTGAGGCATAGACGGTTCCTTGGCAGATAGACGTTAAGGCTATTTCAGACTGGTTATCATGTCGCATAACTCTAGATTTAAGCTGAAAAATGTATAGTTCCTTGTGTTCTCCGCCACACCCCCCCCCCCCCCCCCCTCCTCCCTGCCTTCTTTGTGACCTCGCCAAGTGTGCACAATGAAGTGTATGCTGGGCGCAAGAAGCGTTTTAGTAAAATACGGTGAATTATGAGTCATACGTGTGTTCGACGAACCGGCCGCATGGCGTGACGGATATTTTCTTGATTAACGCCACGCGCCACGACCTTCAGAGGTTTCGTGTCATAGCTGATGCAATGTGCAAAGTCCACAATGTCCTATGTTCTACCAGGCCTCACACCACTTCCGTCGTCTCAAACTGCCTCCACACACCAGTGTAACACGGCGCGTCATGATGTATAGTGCTGAGGTTCAACGCGACAGTTCGGATGATGATCCTGGTGCCGGTCAGGTCCCTCTTTGGCAGTGGCTGGACCTTGGGCAGGCTCGCCGGCCTGCATTTAAGCAGTTGTAGGCTGACCAACTTCAATACATCGCCATAGACTCAATATTTCGCATCCTCAGCAAGTGGGAGTAAAATGGCACGCAGGCTCCCGGTTCGTAGGCCTATGTTCGCTGTTATACACCCAGCGCGGCAAAACATCCCCCCTTGCACATTTCCTCACAGTTCTTCTTGAAGCCCCTGTGGCGATCACCAGATGCATTTGTTAGTAGGCGCATCGATGTAGCGGACGCGAAGATAATGCAGGCGGAGCGGTGATGCCAGGCTGCGACTTTGTGACGTCACTGTAATGGTGAAGGGAAAGTGCCGGAAAAATCCCCGGATGATTATACCTTATTGCATGGCCTTGTTAGCGCCCCAAAGGCCCAGAAACAAAGGTATGGTATAGCCGTCCGGCTGAATTCCGCTGCTCTCAAGTGATTATGCTACGAGTGTACTCGGTACGTTATGTTCAACGGCCAATACGTGCCCACCACAATCTGATTAGTTTTTTGAAGCGGTTTAAAGACTACAAGCCGTTAAATATTTTTGGTTGGATAATAACAAGATCATTTCCTCTCCAAGCAGGCCATAATATCAGCTCTAAATGTTATTTTTCATTAACTGACTGGTGTCCCAGACGAGTGCCTTGGACTGGAAGGCCGGGAGACGGTAGTCTCACGAAGCTTTGTGGGAAACTGATCATCCAATTTTGAGGAAAACGTGTGCAAACGGAAGGAAATAATGAGTGCAGCTTTAAAGAGGCAAACACGAGAAATCATGTGGCAGGAAGAGTCAACGCCAGGTCCGAAGCTTGCAGACCTCTACTTTTGCACGGGTTGGGCCCACTGAGGCGTGTTCGATCTCTTTAAAAGTTATATGGTCTCTGGCCAAGTGAGGTTGCTGTGTTACTAACATGATGATGCCATAATGAGGGTCTGGTCAAGGCCATGCCACATAGCGGGTAATTGGGTTCAGTGATGCGACTTACGCTTTAAAATATTTTAACGTCCATTTTGCTCCCGTTATGCAACTGAAACGTCAGCTGCAAGACTAAGTCAGTACGTAATCAAGATGTAGGCAGGATGCCAAGGTCAGGGCAGACTAGGTCGACACGACATGCAGTAACGTAGTCATGCGATGCATGTTTCCAGGCTACTGATCCCAAAAGAATCCAAAATAATCGCTTTTAATCTTGTAATGGTACCTGAAGAGAGTTATCCTATTATCCTAGTACCTGAAGAGATTTAGGCCTGTTGTTTGTCGAGACCTACTCTTATCTTTGACAGTCATTTAATAGCTAGGGGCAAATTTAAGAAATTGATTTCGAACTTGCTCCGTAAATAGCTAGCGCTCAGGTCATTTCATGTTTGAAATGAAGATTTGATCATTTTCAAAGGGGTAGAAGTTTTAATTTGCCAGCAATAGAGGAAAGCAACAATTTTCGTGACATCTAAACAATGCCCAGTTCACAGAACACGTTTATTTATGAATCAATAGAACACTATAAGTTGATTTCATCAATGCCCATAGTGACCACGCAATGTCCTTATTCTAAATACCACAAACAATGGGACTTAAGTAAAAGAGCTGGTCACAGCACCCCTTCTCTAAACAGCATGCACAGTTCACGCTATAAGTGGCTTGCAGTATGCTGGCACAGATGCTTGTTATCTCTGCACAGCAACGCAGTCTTTCTGGTGGTTCTGTTCACTGTAAGAACTGCAGACCGCCCTCTCCCCACGCCTTTCCCTAGCCGCTTGTCTCAGATATGTCTCTCGCGAGAGTCTCTGGCGGATCAAAGCAAATAAATTGGGTGATAAGTTCTTAACAACTTTCAAGGGAATAACTAGCCTTTATGTTACCTTTGACGACCTTGGGCTCATACCGCAAGCTATTGGGCTCGGACTTAAAGGCATATAATAAAACAGCTACAAAAATTTCGCATCTCATGATGTTCACGGAATTGATTTCTCTTTCATCATCAAATGCTTTTTGTGTGCACTTGTATACCCAAGGAGAATGGCGCAATGATAAAAAAATGATGTGGCATGGGATCCGTTTCCAAAAAACCTGATATGCAATTAGCTGGGATTGCTACCGGTGGCCCAACCCTATCCATAGATATTTGCACATTGCAACACACGCGGCAGCATTGTCAAGCTTGCTAGCTGTCATTAATGCCATGCTAACATTTGAGGCCTCAAAATGCTTTTAAACAAAAACAAAAATGACTTTTCTTGTTGTTTTTATGCTGCATGGAATCAAAAACGGAACTAGCCAAGCACAGGTTTGACAACGTGTTCATGCTAAACACAAAAGTTTATAGACACTAATGGTGATAGCATTAGTTATTGCTAACTGCATAAAAAATCAGAAGTGACATTTTGCGTACTTTCAGGATTTTGCAACCACACTTCTCCCTTCAGCCACACGATCGCCACCACATACCACCATTGTCAAAACCATATCAGCCTCAAATAGGGTGTCATTTCTGAACAACAGATCAAGGTCCGAGCTGACCAATTGTTATATTCTATTTGGATTTAAACACCAGGGATGCAAATCAAAGGGGCCTAAACAAAGCTTCTCGCTCCACAGCTTTGCTTCATAGCTCTCGCAAAAATCCAGTCATTGCAGGCAGACACAAGCAGAAATGATAATCCTGTGGATATGAGTTCACGCTGAGCACTCTATAAACCGTCGATAAAACGTGACCACTGACTAGCAAACACGCCTCGTTTGTAAGCCGCGTGGGCGTCGTTCGTGGGCGGCACCGAGACACAAACGCTAGAATCTTTTGCAGTTTAAGAGTTAAAGCGGTTTACGCACCTTATACGTGCTGGCGCCATCAGCGCATGCTTTAACATGAATCCAGCTAAAGACCGCTCGCACTTAACCTGATCTTAGCTTGCTTATAGGTTATTCATTATTTGGTTGCGCCATTCGCCAATGATTACGCCGTAACATGTGTGGTCAAAGCAACTCATTTCTGGCGCGTTCGGCGGGCAGAGAATCTCGGAAAATTATCCGGAATGTTTGATTTTTGGGGAATGGCGTTTGTCACTGCCAGCACAAAATATTATCCCATATAATATTGCTTTTTCGTGTCGAAGGAGAAAGAGCAATATTATATGGAATTTCCCTGGAAAATTTTCTGAGCATGGTCAAGACGATTAATCTTTTTTGGCTATGTATAGCTCTAACCGTTGGCTGTGCATGGTGCATAGGGGACGAATTTGGGGATATTTCCGAACCGGCGAACGCAAATGAAGAATCTACGTGGATAATTATTGGGGAGATAACCAATCGTCGAATAACATTCGCTAGGCCGAACGCGCTCTTCATACGAACGCATTAATATATCCTAACGTTGGGACAGAAATAATTTAGGATGCGCTCGACTTTCATCTTTTTACGTTTGATTCATGTCTAAATTTACTTTTTTCCAACTCAAAGCATATCTTACATGAACAAAATGCTGCCATTTCACACACCAAGCTGTTTCCATGCAGTCGGTTGGCATGGACAATGTTAACAGCTGACATCGTCGGTCAGCCTTGCCCGTGCTCTTGACTGTCACGAGCCATGTGCGCCGCAATCGTCCGTCGGTGCTCCGGCATAGGAGAGGGCGCTGGTTGCTAGTAATTTTCCTTGGCGGCTAGACAAACCGTGGACGAAACTACAAAACTTGACATGCATTCAGCAGACATTATTGCTTTTTCTAAGTTCCATAGTCTGCATATAAGTTCTGAGTTACAAAAGACTGGTTTGGGGGTAAGATATTGTGGATTTGGCAAACATTGGCATGGATTGTAACTCCTTTGCACGCCCCCCCCCCCTTTCCATTTAATCTAAGCAGGACATTGTGATATACGCGCGCTCTCACCGGTATCAGTCGACGGGCGTCCTGGTGACCGCTGACCGCGGTGGCAGGTCGGCCGCGCCTCCGGCGGTCGGCCGCAAAGGCACGCCCAGGCGCGCGCACTAGTAACGCAATACACCATAACCTGATGTGTGACGTTTGTTCTTTGAACACGGCCTGGACACTTGGACCTATCAGCTTTGCCAAGCAATGTGTGTTCTCATGATCTACATTACATTTGATGAATGGTATTTAGGCTTACTGCCTCCTGACAAGTTTAGGATGGCTCTTTTTTGGCTCGTTTTAGGATGGCTCTTTTAGGAAATTTCAGCTATTTGGAGCGCATTTTGTATAGTTTATTTATAAGCGATAGTGGTGCGGTGCTTAAGCCATATTATGCCGCTGATGAAGTTATTGAATGTGTTATAGCAGATTGAGTTACGAAAGAGGATGCCCGGTATCAAGAAATCTTTAACATCAAATACGTTGCTTCTTTGCTTTTGCATCTTTTATAAAACTTTCTTTTCATGAGTATTTGTTGTGCCTAAGCAATAGACATTCGATTGTGCATTTGTTCCAAATACATAATTTGGGACGGTTTGTATTCTAAAAGCCCTCCATTTCCCTCCACTTTATCAGAAGCGCCCGCCAAAGACCCCGCGGGATTTTTCAGTCCTCATGTTGCCTCTTAAAAGCGACGGGGCCCAAAAGTGACAGCTCTACTGTGTGAACACTCGGAGCGCGCCTTAAAAGCGACGGGGCCCAAAAGTGACAGCTCTACTGTGAACACTCGGAGCGCGCCTTAAAAGCGACGGGGCCCAAAGTGACAGCTCTACTGTGAACACTCGGAGCGCCCTTAAAAGCGACGGGGCCCAAAAGTGACAGCTCTGCTGTGAACACTCGGAGCGCGCCTTAAAAGCGACAGGGCCCAAAAGTGGCAGCTCTACTGTACTCTACTACTCGGAGCGCACGACGTTGCCATCTGGGCAATTCGTGAAGGACTTGTAAGTGCGGCCGATCGATGCGCATTCGTCATAAAGACGAACTGTGCTTGCAATGTTGTTCTAGGATTCCGGAAGATGTCTAATGGCCGGTTTAAGATTAAAATG
>NW_023596472.1:31338-113838 GCF_011947565.3 Pollicipes pollicipes
GGCGCAGATTGCTGACGCTTCTCCATGTCAATGCAATGGGTTCGGTTGGTCTGTGTTTCTTAGCATTAGTTTCAAAATCGCGTTAGGAGTGTACGAAAAGCCAACGAGGTGGCTACATTGCTCTAGATGGCGAAGAATGGTACAACAGCGTGAATGAAACGAATCAGTGGATGGCGTTCCCGTACGAACAAATGGTCAGGGGATTCATCTCAACTTCAACAACTTCCTGTCGCATCCAAACTAAGACCTACTAAAAAGTTATGGGTATTGCGTATTGTTCAATACTTCTGTCTTCAAACATGCTGGGAAATAGAAAACGGGGGAGAACCACGGGTGGAAATTGAAACAAACTGAGAGAGATGCCGTTGATAAGGCGATGATAAAGCCTCCTGTTTCACGTCAATACGGGCATGCGCCGTGCGGCAGACGAGCTTTTTTAAACTCCCTCCGATGTGCTATGCATGGCAGGGGCCATGCTGTGCTTGTTCCTGTTTTCCAATGCAAGTTTGTTGACCGAAATCATGAATATGTATGTATTTAGTCGGTGAAATTTTTGGTTGTGAGTATACAGCCATTTTTATGACATCGGCTTTGCGGACAAAGGTCGATATTCTCAGTGCTCAATTTTTGGTGAATTTATCATACAAGGAGCCTTTGGTTATCTACACGTGTAGATAACCAAATACATATAATATGCAATAATATATATATATATATATATATATATATATATATATATATATACATAATATAGTGACGTATATTATCTCGTTGACCATTCGACCACTCGATCTGATCATTGTCAACTTCGACTCACGAAGTATCTGGTGCAAATGGGCCTTGATCAAACTAAATTGTATCAACTGTTAGGTTTTCTTCACATGCGCCCGAAACCATGCGGAACCTGCTGGCCCGGAGTCATTTGACAGCACCTGATGATATCTCAGTTGGCTATGACGTAGTATGGACGCCACAACTTGACACATTATGCGCTCGCCATAAGGTTTTTATAGGATTACACGGTCGTACATTATATAAATCACATGCTGCTGCCACTGCCTGAGTCACAACAGTCTTGCTGTCCTCCGCAACATTTTTGGTATAATGCGGTCTTGTTAAAGGGAGTGTAAGACTCCTTCCACAAAATTGGGGTACGGGAACATTTCAGTCCATGATCATGAATAGTATGTAAACCTTTAGTGATTAGGCTGAAAAATATATTTTGGTTTTAAAAGCGCACTCAAGCATCTATAAACGTCCCACTCATAGCGACCAAGTACTCAAGTATTTAGAAATGCTAGCAACCCCCTACTTCTCTGCAATGCGATCTGCAAAACTTGCAACAACGGAGCACGAAAGCCCGTGCATGCAGTTCCTCGTGGCATACCACTTAATCGTACTGCAATCAATCGAGGAAGCTATTGCAAGCTGAGTTTCGTAATGAACTTATTCAAACAAGTAGGAATGACACATTTATTAGCTGTTTTGTGATTCCAATATATTTGAGATGTCACATGTTCGTCACATCAGCGACAACTAGGTAAGTCGCTGCTACCAAGTAGCAAAATCGTTGGTGCCTATCGTAAGTGAAATTGTTATCTGTGTTATCCTTATCTAATCCTTATCTCAGTTACCCTGACCCAAGGCTTTTGTAATGATTAACTAATGCCGACATCAATAAGACGTTGTCCAGCACCCATAAACACTGTTCCAAAAGGTGAGCAATAACAACATCGTCTGATATTGGTCGATGCTTGTCTGTACATCGGCATAAACACCTTGCCGTAAGGGGAAGTTTTAGGGAATGAGAAAATAGCATGCTATGCTCTTTTTGGCGTCCTTATCCAAAGAAATATTTACGAATTATAAATAAAACATAGTGTACATCAAAACTTTATGTATTCTAGTTTAAAAAGCAAAATTGGTACTAATAAACGACCTCTTGGCTATGAGATAGTTCAAAAAGAGCAAACAAGAGGGTCCTATGCTCCCTTTGATATATCAAATCCGACATCGCGCTATATTGACAAATTCGTGACCAAATTTTGATGGATATGCGCCGTCTGACGCGTGGCATTTTTAATTTTTAGGCCATCTGTGAAGGAGACTGTCTTTGCAGTTGTCTGTGCATTTCGTGGGATTTTGTCTTGTGTGGTCCTTTAATGTTGTGTAGGTCAGCAAATGCTGGTTCCTCTGCGATAATTTGTGTTGTTCTTAATTGATTGCTTATGGAACGAGAATATTTGGATCATTGTTAGATAAGTGAAAATTGCTCTCCATCTTGAAACGTGCAGCGCTAAAATGCTTACACGTACTGGTATGTGTGATAATGCAACATATAAAAATACCCCAAAAACGTGCGTAAAACGTACATGAGAGGTGTAAAGCTGGGAAACGTACACGTGGATTGCACTTGCTTCATGACGTGACATGCATCAAACGTGTCTCGACAGCCACTCACGAGTAATGAATCACATTGCTAGAGGAGCTGGGGCTGTTTAGTGATGCAAGGCCGCGCATATATGACGTCAGCCTGAAGCCCATGTGCCACTTACGGAACTTATTGAATGGTACCTTGATTTGCCCGTTAATATGCGGCGCTTCTTCAAGGTTCAGGAAGCTATACCAGATTATAGCAATTTTTTGGTGCTAAAATATTTGTTTCTGGAATGATATACACACTTGGTAGCTAACTTATTCGATCGGGACGATAAGACGTTGCGTGTTGGTAGTAAAATTAGTAGTTGAAAACGGGACGCATGTAAGTGGTAGGATTGCTGGTCCTCGGCTGAGAGCATCCCACTACCCAAGCTTTTCTGAGGTGAAAAAGGTAACGTTACTTTTCACTAATACGGGTACAACTAAAGCATCCCAACGCCTCCTTTCACCCGTCGCATGACCACGTGACCACGTATCTCAGCCAATCGTAGCATCGTTCCCAGATTTAACGCAATCTAAACGCACTTGGAGCTGGCTCCGGTAGTGGCTGCCGGTTCCGTGTCGCGTGCGCCACAAGCGTCTCGTGAGACGCTGACTCACAGATAGAGCCTGGCCGACCCTGACCGACCTTTGGAAGGGCTGGGGCAAGGTCCGGTGCGCCTACGGGCCGCCGGCCTCTGCCAAAGGTCGATCCGCTCTGTTTTGGTCCAAAGTGACAAGGTTGCGGAAAGCAGCCTGACTCACGCGAGCTCCACGCTCCGACTCCGCCGATCTTTGCGGCGGGCTGGCCGTCGTTCTGCCGGTGGCCCGACGTGGGGCGTGCTGATCGCATGCGCTGAGTTAAAGTTGCACCGAGAAACCGCTCTTTCCCTTGTGCTAGGTCAGAAGGAAGACTTTGCCTCACTTCGTTTCAAGCTACGTGCGTGCGCCTGGGGGCTGGCAGATAATGCGCACGAGGAAAAACGCAAACGAATTAAGTAATACAATTTGTTGAAGTCTGTACGACGCGTGCCGTTGCGCAGTTTTCTCCTGGTGCGCTAACAGTTAATGTCTCCATGACAACTCTGGCACTTTGGTTTCGGCCCTTTAGGCCTCGGACGTGGCGAACTGCCTTCGGACGGAGCCGAGACGAGGGCTGCCGGGCAGTGGCCGCTGGCGGTAGGCGGCCCGCCCGGATGTTCTTGGACGTTTCGGCCGTCGATGCAAGCCAACAATGCAACACTTGATCAGTCGCTCAAACACGGCTAAGACGTAAACACCGTACTTCTCATCCTCCCCTGCCGGGCAAGTGCGGGCGACCCAAGTCTGGGGAAAGATGGCAGTGTCCTGGTTGTGCCGCTCCTCGATGAGGCGTTTAAGACGAGATAGACCCACTTTGCTATGAATGCCAGCATGCATGGTACTTTGGTATGCTGTACAAATCCATCTGGCACCATTGCTGAAAATAGCCTCAAAAACCATTGCCATCGGTGGAACCTCTGCTTATACTCCCTATATCACAGACACACACACACACACACACACACACACATATATATATATATATATATATATATATATATATATATATATATATATATATGCATCATTTACCTGTATCTATATTGCAATGCCTACCTCAAGCCCCACAATTTCTTTTTCTTTCTTTTGGAACCTTCTGCGCAGGGGTGCGGGAACCGGAGGCAGGAGAGGGGGCTTAGTCCCCCCCCCCCCCCCCCCCCCCCCCACCACACCCCAACCCCAGTCTCCACCCCCACCGAGGGCTCTGAAAAATTAACACTGCTGTTGTATGGTTAACCAAGAAGGAAAAAATGACTTAAAATATTAATCCCCCCCCCCTTCCTCCACACACACACATCCAGCCAGCCTTGGAACACTTTCACTTGCCCTGCCTCTACGCCTTGACTTCTGGCCCTTCAAACGTAAAATCACTTTCGTTATCTTTCACACTTCCATCATCTTCTGCAGACTTCAGACCTGACATATCAACCTCAGGTATATCGTCGTTTTTTGACACATCATCTTATCTTGCGGGGTGATATCTTCAAGCGTTGAACATGCCCTGATCGTGGGGATTTGGGCAAGGTCCTGTCGTCCTGTCTGTGGGGTCCTTCGTCTGTGAGGTCCTGTCTTCTGTGAGATCCTGTCGTCAAGTCTTGCACCCGTCTGTGACAAGCACTGCTCACTTCTTAGACGTGTGTCTACTGAGTGCTTTGATATCAAGACTGGCATTTTGTTCACAGCAAACCGCTTTCCGGCCTGGACTGCGAGGACTGCTCTCCTAACACATTGGTGTTGCAAAGTAGCCTTCAAAATATAGCAATATCGGAAAACATTCCGCACGGAAATGTTTAAGTTGACCCTTTTCAATGGGCAATTTCAAATTGTCCGTTCCGATAGCTCAGTTGGTTAGAACGCCTGCCTTGAGATCCATCCATGCGTGGCGGGGCGGATTCAAACCCCGGAGGTGCTCGCTATTTGGCCTTGACCGGTGTGGCCTACGGCCGGTGGCAGCGCATCGCTAAAGGTCAGGTGACGTCAGAGGGCAGGATGGAGTGTGCCGAACATTGCAGCTATTTAAACTTTCGCCACCAAATTCTGCCGTTAATCTGGAATTACAAGATGGGACGCTAGAGGTCAGGGCCTTATAATAGGCACCGTTTAGTGTGAGCTTTGGTCCCAGAAATCCATGCATTCAAAACGTGGTGCGTTTCTAACAAAAATTTTCCGAAGGCGTGTGGAGAATGTTTTTATTTATCCATTTTTGCCAGACCGGCAATATCTGCCCCATGCTCCCACTGGCTTCTTTGCAAAATCCAGCCCTTACGATTTGGTTTACATTGATACCTCCACCGCCTGGACTGTTTCGGCTGTTTTGCGGGTAGTAACCCTGGATTATGGTTTTGGCGAGTTGTTTCTAACAAATCAGACAATGGATCTTCGTTTGGCTTTTGTTTGCAAAAGTCAGGCATTGGATGCCGGCTTCCACTTGCTCTTTGTCTAAAACCGGAACTTGGACCCTGTTTACCATCGGTTCGATTGCACCCCAGGTGCCTGCGTCTTATTGATTCTTTCACAACGTAAATATTCCATACGGCCGTTGCGGGAGTGTTTCACTTTTGAAGATATTGAAGCAAGCATCAGATATGATGAAACAAGCTCAGCTATTGATGTTGATATATTTTTAAAAGGAAAAACGGTTTTAGACGGAACAACTCTATGTTTGGCAAATATGCTCCTCAATGTGTCATGGTTTTATCACATTATCGCACCTCGCAAAACATTGATTGAGAGCCAGTTGACGCCCGTTATATCTGGCAATCGCACTCGCAAGCGCCAGATATGAACACCTTGACAGTTATATTTTTCTTGGTCTCGACCGCCGCACGGCTTATGAAGTGACAGGATTTGAATTACTTATGACGTCATGAATGCCAAGGTGACTTTGAAATAGTCCCTCCGATATACGTTTTCCCATTTTCGCAGGCGTGTTAAAAATTTTCGCCGGCGCCCAGAAACTGGAGGGGCTTATGTCTTAAGAAGCGCAGGATTGTGAAAAGGACCGAAAGGTCTTCAAGACGGCTATTTCAGTTCAAAACCCAATTTAAATGTGGAACACTCCCTTTAGCGCCACAAACAGGGAGTTGGAGTGGCAATCTGTGGAAGGTCTCATGAGGCCTTCCCGGCTCCTGGTAATAATTCCAGGTTAGATCCTTTTCTAATGACTCGGCCGAATCAGGTCCTACCTATTTATGGAACTCGTAACACGACTCTTAAATTGACTATGTTCTTGCCGCACCAGAGCAACATCGCATGTCTCATGTTGGATCCCTCTGTGCATTATCGAGACAGGACCTTGGTCCTTGTCGGATTTCTTCATACAAACTAGGCTGCATCCCTCATCATAAATCAAAATCAGGTTTCAGCCCATGCTGGATCTCTAGGTGACATTTCAAGCTGGTTTCTGGGCTTCTCCTGGACGAAGAGTCGGGATGTGACTCCCAGGAGGAATCTTTGGAAACCAGACAAATGTCTTCTGCTGGCATCACTATTTTAGGAACGGCCTGGAAACAAATGACGAAAAAGAAACAAACAAATCACTGTCAGTATAACCAAAATATCTACCGAATGTGAGTGTTGAGACTGCTGCATTTTAAGCCCGTTATAATGGTACGGGATTGAGATAGAAATTAACAAAGTATGCTTGACTGTACAGCTGCAGACCGTAAGGCAGTCCATCCATGGTTAATCTAACCATGGTCCAACTATGGTTTAGCCACTTCCCAAACGTTTCATTGGATCGTTGATTATCCCAGATCTAATGATCGGTATGCAACTGTTACTGCATGTCTTGAGCGTCCTGCAAACTGCATCTTGACTATTATCAACTACTTGTATCTCCGTTCGAGCTGGGTCAGTCATGCACCCGGTCGGTTGGAGTCGGTTTGTCCGCAGCTAGCTATCATATCTTGTGTTGTGCAACGTTCCTACTTCAGTCGCGGTTGTGAGGACCGCACAAAGATTAGATTAGAAATGCTAGAGCGAAGTGGACAACTCGAGTGAGCCTTTCAACTCCGTGTTCGCGGGTGGCTAGAGACGCTGCCACGTGGCAAAAGTGGGACGGTAGCCAGTCATGCTCTCTGTGCTCTTTCTGGTCGTACGGCGCCACATGGGTAACGAAGTTCATACAAGTGGAGAAACCTCTATCTGCCACACCCGTCACAGCATGGTCCTCCAGATACAGTTTTGCGGAATGAATGAGACGAGCTGCGTTCGTCTTAAAGATGAAATAATTGCTCACGCTATCATCATTGATAGCCGCTTCCCCCGGCCTCTGACTGCATCGTCTCCGACATTTAAAGGTACAGTCCTGAAATGTGGTTGCGGGGGTTCACGATCTGTTGTGCACACTCTCGCAGCATCTGACGAGACCTTGTGCATCCAATGGCGGCTCCAGACGGGCGTTTGGTAGCCACGCTGGAAGGATTGCGTGCGGTTTCGTAACCCAAATTCCACTGAAACCCCGCCTCCTATTACCGGCAGTGACGTCTGGTCTGTTGGAAAACATATCTTTGTTTCTTAAAAAAACACGAGGATATTCTAAGAAGTTTCCTTAAAATTCCTCTTGCTCGCAGATTCTTCTCCAAAGGTTTCACTCCGCCGTCGAAAATGAAAACAATCCAAGGAGTTTCGGATGGGAAAGTCTGGCCCGCTGAGCTTACCAGCATCACCTAATTATACATACTCGTCGGGTCCTATCAGATCTTTGCAATCGATCCCCGTGATTTTGATTGGATGTGTAACGAGGATGCACGTCAAAATGCTTTGAAAATTACGCCGCTTTCGTCTTCATTGTCGGTCATTAGGGCGGACAGCTGGGGTCCCTGTCACGGGAGTGGAGACTGACTGGCCATGTGATGCGTCACATTGCAATGTGAAATGCTCGCGTTTCACAGCTTTTGCAAAAAAGCCATATTGTACTAAAAGGTGCTACAAAATGAAGCGCTATCATTCGGTGTCACATTCTTTTTCGCCTATAACTGGGACACGCCTGGCTCCGAGCTGTGACAGTAACACATGCTTCTGTGCGAATTGGCCGGACCATTATATGGGTCTTAACTTGAATATGTATTCAACACAGGCGTCGTGAAAAAGGAAATGCTTGTGTGCGGGCTCTCAGCCAAGTTGAGAGGATTAAGCTCGAAATGTGAGGGCTTCATCGCCTTCGGCTGAACACGATCCTACGACCCTTCGTTGTGTGCCGCGTGCATTCAAAGAGACAAAAAAACTGCTTCGATGTTTTTGCACGTTGGGCAACGTGTCAGTTGGCCTGCGTAACATTCCAACACGCATCTGCGCAATTTCCGTACTCTTGCAATTTGTCATTCTCAATCAATCAATCAATCAATCATCAATCTTGAATTGTTGTAACTCCCACAATCTGGTTATTCTGGCCATGCGTCAAGTTTAGCAGACGCACTCACAGACATGCCACAGGCAAATGAATACATGCACATGGATCTTGACACAAAACACCACAGCACGTGATGCACTGTCAGGCGTTAGTCTGTTGGAGCGATCGCCGAGCTCGCCGGTTAGAGACACTCAGGCCAGCCGACTCCCGCAACGCCTCAGGAAAACTTATTTCACGTGGATGCAGCTGCGCACCCTTGGCGGCTCCAAAAGGCTATCGGCGGTCCCACGCATGATACGGGTTGACACTGTGTCGCGGTACAGCACACGGTCTTTCAGAGACATCGGTGAGCGAGACGTGTGTAGGATTTTGCAGCTTGACAGCTCGACAGCGTCGAACGGCGTCGAGCACGAGCATGGGCACGCCCCCCCCCCCCCCCCTCTCCAATGACGTCGCGTCGACCTGATAGCGGCCGATAGCCGGGTACGCCAGCCGCGCGTCCGCCACTTCCATGCAGGAGGCTGCACCGGGGCCGGACGGCCCTCCATGTCAGCCCGTTGGCGCTGCCCTCTGCCGCGTGCCGCTGGGATCCGACCCGGGCTAACGGGGCGGCCCTCGCCGCGCTGCCGCCGGCCGCTTGAGGCCCCGGCATGTGAGGTGGTCGGACGCCGCCGGTGGGCCGCGCGTGACGACCAGCCTCTGGTTACGCCGCTGTCATCGGGTCGGCGTCACCGCCCGTCACGTCACGCCATGTCACGCCGCGCTCCGCTCACGCCGTCCCGGCTGGCTCACTAGCTACGGCTGCCGACGGACGTACCGCCCCGTGCCGCGTCACGAAAAGGCATGAAGATATCCGCACTGCAGAGTGCCAATCTGCGCGAAGGCGGGGAAATCCGCCGGACGAGCGGGCGGGAGGACCCGTGACCCGCCGCGAGAGGGGCTCAGTTCGGCGAAGTCGACGGCGAGGCAGAGGACCGTGTCTGGCGGGGCGGCCGGCCTGAGCAAATAAACGGCTCTAGCCAGATACCATGGCTTGCTGACAACAGCTGACCGGCAGTATCTGGACACGGATGGACCGGGGGCGGGGTCCTGGCTGCTCGGGGGAAGGGGGCTGGAGAGAAGGCAGTCCCGGACAGACTACTTTCGGCTTTATAACATGCATAACGATGTCTCCCCTAATGCACTTTTGGAATGCGCATGAATCACGGTACCCTAAGGGCAGGACGGTAACGTAGGATTTGACAGTACTGTGGCTCGGGGCGCCAGTTTGCATATTTCCAGGGGGCTCGGCTGCTATAAATGCCAGGAACAGAAGGTGAGATGACACTGCTCAGAAACACTGAGATGGCTGGGATATTAAGATGAAGAGCTTAATATTCCAAGCAACACATATTCTGATCTCGCAATTTTTGGGGGGACACTATTAGTTATGAAAATAGGTGCCCTTGAGTGAGCGACCTCAGACGTCGGCAATTTGTAGCATAACGAGTAATGCAGACACCTAAACTCAATAAAAGGTCAGGTTTTCTGCGGCTGCTCGAACGTCCGCGGATCGCGGCGTGGTCGGGGGTAACTGGAGATCACGAAACTCGTTAGAGGGCCGCAGACGGGGCACACTCGCGGCCGATCAAACGCATTCCCTGTGTGACGGTCGAGACCGGCTGATCTCCGAGAGCAGCCCCCAGATGGGTCCAGCGCTGATGTCGAGCGGCGCAAGTTCATGGAGGTTGTGCGGAACAGAACAGCGAGCTATGGCGTTAAACAGAACAGCGAGCTATGGCGTGAGCAGAAAGGGGGAGCTGACCGGGGAGCCGGCGTTGCAGGCGTCACACAAGGGTGAAAATAAAAAGAACTAGACAGTCCACAGTATGTGGTCCATAGAACCAGAAATTAAAAGGCTAAAAAAGGAGATTGGAATTACTAGTTCCGAAAACACCAGACCACAGGAATCTCTATGTGCCACAAAGCACTCAAATAGATGACGTGATCACTGACCACCGATGTGGGCAATATCCCTCGAGTCCTAGAGTTCATCCCAGGGCGAGGACGTGGCGCCGGAGCCGGTCACAATCCCTAGCTCTCGAAAAGACCACAATTGTCAACGGAATCATGCGTCTCCTACCGTGCTCAAGTGTGGTTGGACGTCTTTGTGAACGTTAACGCCATTCCATCGGCGAATATCCCTGACGGAATGGGTTAATGTCCCCTACCGCCTGTGTGCAACCGAAGTCCCACTCGGATCTCGACACGAGGCACGCGGCGCCGTAAAACACGTCACCCTGCTGGCGCCAGCAGCAAGTTGTGAACTCAACCATCTCCCGACAGATGTCGCTATGAACAAAATCGGCGGTCGCCTGATGGACGAAGTCATCCGACCGCTGCGAGAGATGCAGGTGGATGAGAGCGAGTATGCTGCACTCAAGGCCATCGTTTTCTTCGATCCAGGTACAATATGTGCGTAATTCTGACCTTCTCATCGGGGTGGTACATTGGGATGGTCAGAGGTGATTGGCGAGCTGTGCGCCACCTGGTGCCACGGTTGGTAATGCCCGACACGCTGCATCTCACGTGTTTACAACCAGAACCGGTGGTGACGACAGCCCTCGGCCGGTGACCTCTGTAGAAGCGTGATTTTTCCCTTATATGGTAAGCATGGGTTGAACTCTGCCAGACCTGTTACCGCTGATGACGAAGTGTACCTTTCGTGACAACTGGCTTGCTGAGGCTCTGCCTGGGATATTGAGTGGTGGCACGGTGGGTTTTGTGGTGTCTGTTGTCGAAGGTATGGGACCTCCGCGTCATCTTGAACCGGTGGTTTTGTAGTCTCCGTGGTGTTCGGGTACGCTGGCATGGTGATTTCTGTGATATCTGTGACCGTTGGTGTGGTGACTTCTACTCAGGCGGCGGCTTTGGTCGATGGTGCGGTCATTTCTGTGACCTCTGTGAGATTCATGTGGCATCTGCGACCAGTGATGTGACCTCTGTGGGGTTTGTGACGGATGGTGTGATGGCCTCTGCAGCGCATGTGACCGGTGGTGGTGTGATGACCTCTGCAGCGATGACCGGTGGTGGTGTGGCGACCTCTGCTGTGAATGTGACCTGTGGTGTGGTGACCACCGCAGCGTATGTGACCGGTGGTGGTTTGGTGACCTCCGCAGTGTATGTGACCGGTGGTGGTGTGGTCACCTCTGCAGTGTATGTGACCTTTGGTATGGTGACATTTGCAACGTATGTGATCGGTTGTGTGGTAACCTCTGCAGCGTATGTGACCCGTGGTGTGGTGACCCCTGCAGCGCATGTGACCTGTGGTGTGATGAACTCCGCAGCGTGTGTGACCGGTGGTTGTTTGGTGACCTTCGCAGCGTATGTGACCGGTGGTAGTGTGGTGACCTCTGCAGCGTACGCGATCGGTGGTGTGGTGACCTGTGTGGTGCCTGTGACCGGCAGCGGCCAGCAGGGGCTGCGATGGCGACACGACTCGGATCGAACAGTACCGGTACCAGATCCAGCTCAACCTCGAGGACTACATCACCGACCTGCAGTACAACCAGCGCGGGCGCTTCGGCGCCATGCTACTCATTCTGCCCAGGTCACCGGAATTTAGCGGAAAACAGCGGGTCATCAGTCAGGCATTGTCTTCAATTGTCTTCTTTTCGCTGCAATCCCTCACTGGAAGGAGCGGTCGCAGTTTACAGTCCTTCTTGCGAGCCTTCTTCCAATGCTTCTCATCATCGGCTTCAAGGTCTCTGAGGCTTGTCATTGTCAAAGCGGTTGCCGTCAACACCGTCTAGCGAGGCGTCAGATACAGCCGCGTACCCCGTCCACGTTACTTTCAAATATGTGACACTCGGTGTCGCCTAGTGCGATTGCCACCAATGACTCCACTGGCTAGTGATTCCATCCTCATCAGCTGTCCCCTGCTCCAGTAACCACCTTTCGTCTCTGACGACATGTCGTGACGGTACCACCCATCCCTGCGGCCTTATTGTCCGCCCCTGACCTCACGGCGTGTCCTGACGGGCACCTCTGCTCTCAGCCTGCAGTCGATAGCGCGAGAAATGGTGGAGCAGATCCAGCTGATGAAACTCTTTGGAGGAGCGCGGGTCGACAACTTGCTTGTCGAAATGCTGCTTGGAGGTGCGTGCTGCTGACGCGACGTTTGGTCGCTAACATCGCGCTTTTGATCGCAGTCATAGCGGCTTTAAAAAGGGCACGTGCTAGTCACCGCTCCGCCTGAGCGATAAACGTAGGCTCGGGTCGGGAAGCGCCCATTGCCCCCCCCCCCCCCCCCCCTGATGCCCCCTGATCATATTTCGGTAGATAATTTGATACTCCTCTTGAAGTCACTGACCTGCAGTTGGCCAAAGTCAGGCCGC
Source organism: Pollicipes pollicipes (assembly GCF_011947565.3). Taxonomy (NCBI): domain Eukaryota; kingdom Metazoa; phylum Arthropoda; class Thecostraca; order Pollicipedomorpha; family Pollicipedidae; genus Pollicipes; species Pollicipes pollicipes. The sequence continues at coordinate 44,068 of NW_023596472.1, forward strand.
GGCCGTCCGCCGAGGCACTTTTCCTGGAATCTTGAGGCTGATTCGACAAACGAGTCTTAGACAGTGTCATATGCAACAGTAAGATGGTTTGTCAGACATTCAGACAAATTAACTTGGTCCAATCTTATGCTTGTCGATCACAGATCATGTCTGAGACTGTGAGCCTCTGTCAATATCATCATGTGCACTCTTGACTCCAGTTTCAAAATAGAATTAAATGCAATAAATAGGTCGCAAAGTTCACCACATTTTCTCAGACAAGCCCTATTTAGTTAAGTTTTGAAATGGTGTTTTATGGGGACCCGTACAGTTTACGCCGACGCATTGAAGATTTCAGATCACCAATGAAAACGTGTTTTCAAGCGTTCTATGTCTCCAAGGCACATGCACACTAGTTTTCCTTATTGGCATGCCAGGAAGCACGTCAAATCCGTGAGGGGTCCGGAAATGGCGCACTCGGGCCGTGATGCACTCTGTTTTCGGCTACCTCTACATAGGGAAGTGTATTCGTCAGGCACGTGAAAGTTTTTTCAACGCAGTTCGCAATAAATCCATTAACAGCCTGGTTGGGTTTCATTTGTGGACACATCACTTCACAGATTTGATGTCCTTCCTAACGTGCAAATGCGGAGGAATTATTGTGCAAGTGTCTTGGGTGCGTAGAAAGGAGCTTAACAAACGATTACCATTGGTGATCTGAAGCCTATCATAAACAAATGTTAGCAACTGGCTCTTATCAGGGCAGCTAAGAACGCTTCCTCGATATGAACCTCAGTACACTATTTTTGTATGTCCATGATTGCCCTTGTATCTCCATCTGCCATCATTTGTGTCGTCCTTCTATTGTCATGTGGTCGCCCTATCACTGGCATCGAGTGTTCTGTTTTTTTGCAACGCACGAATGCTTCCGGGGGTGAGACGGCCCAACCTGTTAGAATGCGTCGGCATAAAAACCTTTTGCATGAACTATCCCCATCAACATCCTTCGCTCCAGATTCTCGTTAAAAGGAGTGTTCCGCATTCGTACATGGTTTCGAACGGAAAAATCACATTGAGAACCTTTCGGTGCTGTTCACAACCCTTCCCTGCTCAAGACCTAAGCTCACCCGGTTTCTGAGCTACACGTCCGCGAAAATGGGAAAGGTTTATCGGGGAGAGTATTTCAAAGTCGCCTTGGCACTCATGACGTCACAATAACGTCTTTGAAATCCTGTCATTCCATAAGTCATGCGGCGATCAAGGTCAAGGAAAAAATCCCTGTCGAGGCGTTCATATCTGACGTTTATAAGCGCGATTTTCAGACATAACAACTGTCAATTGGTTTTTAATGTTGTGCAAGGCACGTAATCAAACCGTGACGCACTGAGGAGCATGTTTACGAAGCAGATAATTATGCTGTCCAGAGCAGTCCTTTCCACATAAAAAGCGTACCACAGTTATAATTGAGCTGCTTCATCATATCTAATGGCTGCTTCGGTGTCTTCAAACGTGAAACATTCCCTTTAGGCCTATTTGTTACAATTTATTCGGATATGAGACTGCAGTTAGGAGTGTACAGCATGCAATTGATCCTAGCATTACAACTGATCTAACTGACCTTTGATCAGTCATTTAGGTCAAATCACGGTCAGCATTTAACATGTATACTGGAAATCCTGCTCAATGGGATAAACGTCGGCATTCATTTTGAATATATTGATCACAAGGGACGTCAAAACAGGTTTATTTTTATGACTTACTGAAGGTCAAGGGCCCTAAGATCCTTATGGACGCCAGCCTAAAATAACGTCGATTAACCTTCTGCTTTGAGAAGAAAATACCAAAATGATGTCAAAGGTTTTTGGTTATGCGGACTTAAAAGAGAGGTAGGGTCGCTGACCTGACGTGCCCTTCTGTTTAGATCAAGTATCTAACATGAGGCTGGTTGCGTGAGCATGTCTGGGGCCCCCAGGCACAGGTCTCGAGTTCGACCTTACTTGATCCCAAGGTCAGGACCTAGAGGCCTAAAAGTGTCACACAAATCTGTTCATATATGGGGCTACCTACCTGTGAATCTGATGTCTCTAGCTTTCTTATTTTTGTTCAGATGTCAAGGAAGGTCAACCTGACCCCCCCCCCCCCCCCCCCCACCTGAGCGCGTCGCATTTAACCAGCCACCCGGGCGCGAGTTTTAGTCCCACGTTACAGCTATTGATCGATGAGCACAGCTGTGCTGGTCAGTTCCCAAGCTTTTGCCTTTGTTAAGACAACAACAAAAGTTCAAATGCTTAAACAGAACCAGAACTTGTGCGAACCTTCCCAGCCACTCAACTCATCGGGCTGACCTGTTCGCAGGTGGTTCCGGGGACGATTCACCACCGACAGGGACGCCCTCCGCCACGCTGGCCCTCGCCGCGGCCCCGTACCCACCGCCTCCACCGGCCTCTCTACTCATGTCAACGCCGCCGCCGTCACACTCGTACATGCCCGGCTACCAGCTGCCCGACCTGCCGCCGCCGCCGCCGCCGGTGACGTCGCACCAGCCGCCGGTGGTGGCGTCACACCTGGGCTCGCCGCCGGCAGTGACGTCACACCTGAGTTCGCCGCCGCCGCCGGTCGCGGTGGTGGCGGGCCGCTGTTCGCCCGTGATCCAGAGGTGCGACTACGGCGCCGGCTACAAGCGACCCATGCTGCCCTTCAAGCAGGAGGCGTGCGACGTGGACGCCGAGCCGGCGGCCTCCTACGCCAGCTGACTGCCGTGGCCAGCCGACGTCACGCGGAGGCCGTGACGTCACGATGGCTGGCGCCGCCTGGTGCGGCTGCTTGATACTGGGTGGTGACGCTGCCTGTCACGAGACGACAGAAAGTTTCGGGGCCGCCAGCACCAGCGCTGAGGTCCCTACAGTACGAGTTTGTACCAGGACGGAGGCACGCTGAGAGGCAGGCGCGCCGGGCTTAGCTCTTGTCGAGCGCATCATGAGCTGGTGTGATGGTGCCGCCGGCCAAACGCTCCTCAGCCACCTGTGTCGTATCCGAAGGAATGCGAAGGACTGCAGTATATCTGCTACACAAACTTCATGCGAAAAGGGCTGATTTGCGGCACTGGAAAACGCTAGTTTTGGTTGGTGGGCGACGTTAAATTAACGTAATTCCCCACTTGTGCAAGCAAGTCCTGTGAACCATTCAAGTGCGCTGGCTTGTTGGGGTAACGCGCGCCGTTAACGGGATATATGGTATTTATGCCATCGATATTCATCTAATTTTGTACTTTTGTGAATACAGAAGCTTTGTATGTCATGTGCACGAAGTGTAAGTCAAACAAATACACTGCATGTATTTGGAGAAACTGGAAGACTTTGTCGGTAGACCAGTTATGACCCTGTCCATTTCAGTTGGTCTCTGCTACAAAAGACGCTGATGTCAATTCACTAGTCCGAGCTACTAGTTCAAAGTAGGAGAGCGCTACTTAGCCACGATGACCAGTCATTTGTCTGATATCAAAGTTGCACCACACAAGTCTGGCGGTCATTTCACTCGCATTGCCTCTAGCAAAAACATAACATAAACTCGAAGTGAATAAGGTTACATCCTTTTCACACTTGTACCGGTTCCGACTGGCGGTGGGCCCAGTCCGCGCCCATCCCGCTCTCACCATTTGGCTGGCGCGACCGGCAGGATTACTTGATCCCGACCGAGCCAACCACCACGGCCCATCACCAACCGCCCCAGTCAGGCACAGGGCGGAAGGGCACGTTGCCACATTTGTTACTACCCTCTAAGAACCAGCAACGCCAGACAACCGCACACACACACACAGTTAAACACCATGATAGAAACGCTCGGGCGCGTGCCAACTCGGCCAGACCTCGTCACCGTCCGCAGTGAGCTGCCTCCGCCTACCACGCCGGCGGGCCGCCCGTAACCCACGCCGGCGGGCCGCCCGTAACCCACGCCGGCGGGTCGCCCGTAACCCACGCCGGCGAGCCGCCTATGGTGTGCGCCGGTGAGCCGTTCGTGGCACGCGCCGGCGAGCCGCTCGTGGCACGCGCTGGCAAGCCGCTCGTGGCACGCGCCGGCAAGCCGCTCGTAGCACGCGCCTGCGAGCCGCGCTTGGCAGGTGCCGCCAAACCGTTCGTGGCACACACCCTGTCGGGCCGTTTGTGGCACGCGTCGGCGAGCCGCTCGTTGCACGCGCCGGCGAGCTGCTGGTGGCACGCGCCGGCGAGCCGCTCGTGGCACGCGCTGGCAAGCCGTTCGTGGCACGCGCCCCGCCGAGCCGCTCGTTGGCACTCGCTGGCGGCTGCTGGGGCACTCGCCCGCCGACCGCTCGTGGCACGCGTCGGCGAGCCGCTCGTGGCACGCGCCGGCGGGCTGCTGGTGGCACGCGCCGCCGAGCCGTTCGTGGCACGCGTCGGCGGCTGCTGCCGTCGCGAGACCCGGCGCGCCACCTATCGCTGCTTCAGCGGAACTCGCGGCTGCCCACACCGAAGATCCTCGTGTTCATGCTGGCGACGCAGTTACGCGCAAATCAGTCGACAGAGGCGACTCGACAGTCCAGGGCAGCCTTCCCGCGTGAATAAAGGATCCATGACTAGACCTACAAGTGTCTGGACCTCTGCGGTCAGCGATCTTCCTCCTCTCCATTGTTGGGTAAATCCGGCAGGCCGATGGTCGGGTGCTGCAGGAGATCAGTCCGTGGCGGGAGGTAAACCGTAGCGTCCGTGTGGGCCTGCATCACCGCCAGCGTTGGAGCGCGGTCAAGGGGGTCTAACCTAGCCGCCTGGTAGGGTGGAAAGTGCACGAGGAAAGTGCATTATTTTGTTCACGCGACGCGTGAATAAAATGCGTAGCATAGCAGGGCGTCCCGGTGTCCGACATAAATAGTCACATCGAGTGATCTGGCTGCGTCACATAAGTAGTCACATCTGGCTGCGTCGCACCAGACGCCCGCATTGAGAACAGGAGGCTAATTTCACACGCCTTCCACGCGGGGCCATCATCATGCCCGCTGCGCACCCGGATGGCGTCACGACAGTGCGGGTTTAGGGCCCGAGCGGGGCAGACGTATTAAAGAACCCTACATGGCCAGAGAGATGGGTAAGTCCGAGCCTCGCACTAGAGCGTACGCGTCGAGCCCGGGTGCCGCCCAAGCTGTTGCAGACGTTATCGTTCTCGATTCTGAATATAGCACTGCTCGCGTTCAAGATCACTTTTGACTTTCAAGCTGAGAACGAGGCGTGTTGCATATCTTTCGATCGCACGGCAGGGTGAGATATCCGTTCGGAGGCGCAGGCCACTCTATCGCAGTGCCTCCCTTGCTGCTCGGATGGGGAGGGGATGCTCCTAATCTTTGCTTTGGTGAGTGCGGAGCTCTGCCTGGTGGTAGCGGGGCTGGACGTGAGACGATCTGTACGCTGACGGCGGCATCTCAATCGCTCTGCTTCTAACTGCATTGCTCCTGAATTATATGCACGCACTGTCGTACAATGCCGTAACTGTCGCTCGCCTCATCTCCACTCACCTGCGGAGATGAGGCGAGCGACAGGCTCCGTGCGGCGATGGAAGTTCTCACAAAGCCAGGACTGGGCTAACAGTGATTTTTGGTTATTTCTTCTCAGCCAAGGCCCATAGAGCCAATCCTACATATTAATTAAGTTGGTGGGTTCAGTCCGCTCCGATCCCCGCTTCCCGCACCCATCTCCCTTGACCCCAAACAACCTTGGTCCAACGCAGCCACAACTAGATTTTGACTACCGTGAGCCATTTCGCCGGGCTGATCCTGAGCTATTGGACAAGCCAGTGGCGGCGAATCCTGTCTTCGGATGGGAGGGGCAAGCGACCTTTTAGAGGCCCTAAACGACGTGGGCCTCCTTTGACGGCGCGGGCCTCTACCACCAGCAAGATGAATGAATTCAAGGAAGACAGTGAAACGTAGACATGTGCGGCGATATACGTATGTGTGCGTTTGCAACGCAGACTTGGTTGTGTTTGCGCAGCCAGTATTAGTATGGAAAGAATGGCATAGGAATTGAAGAGGAGCCCTTGAATTCAAAAGCCTAACACCCTCAAACATAATTAAAAGAGCAAAACTGTCATTGCAACTGTAATGCCAAGTATCGCTGTTTTCGCTCGTAAAGACCGCGAGTAAGTATGCTCTAGGTTTTTGACTACCCGCTTGTGAACTTACCTGCTGGCAACTATCAGTTGGCCAGATCCATACAAATATTTACTCGCATTCAATCCATCCGTTAGATTTATCCACCAGATATTTATCCACCAGATAAGATGCCAGATATGTAAGACTTTCCCAGATAAGATGCCAGATGGGTAAAACCCTTAGGGGCTCATTATGTTTCCCTGGTCCGGTTTGAAAGGCCTCGTCGTCTGGCCCGGCGTACCTGCCGGCTGCCATCCTGGTCACAGAGGGCGCGGGGGCACTCTGGTCGACCCAGAGGCCCCCAAAGCGATACATCACACCTTGTTTCAGGCCTCCCGACTAATGCAAGAGGCAATCAACGACAACCGTGGACACTGATCGTGTGTCTGCTTTGGAAACTGGCCCCTGGGTTCCAGAATGACACGGAGCGGACTGTGCGGCATCGGCAGTCTCTGACCAAGCTAAAGGTCTCCATCGTCCCAGGGAACAAAAGGCCGACTGATGGAAATGGCCGGGCCGGAGTCCCTTAATGCGATCTCCAGCCGATCCTCCAGGTCCCTCCAATCGGACCGCTGATCGTCGATCCCAAGGGCCCCGAAGGGCTCCTCGAGACCTAAAGGGGACACGAGCTGTTTATGCCCTCTCGCATGCGCGCCCCCGTTCATCTGATTTCACCTTCTCCTGAACGAAGTCAACGCAAGGGAGTCATTGTACATGGGCGTCAATTATAATTTAGGAGTGGCTGTGGTTTAAAAAAGGTTTGTTTGGGCTCCTGTGTTTAGAATAGCGCCTGGATACACCAAAGACCCCTGTCATGCTCTAGATTAGATAGATTCTCTGGAAGGTCTTGACCAGACAGCGAGGTTTGGGTGAAATCACCAGATATGTTTAACACGCGCTAGGGTGTGGGGGGGGGGCGGTCAAATTGCCCCCGAAGGTTTTCCAGAACGGTTTCCGAACAGTGCAGCGCAGCCGCGCCAAATTTTGCAGAGCTGTAGAAAATTAAACAGCAAATCGTTTGACACAACAACTTAGATGTACCTTGTAAGGTCGCTGATCTATGGCAGGTCAAAGTCAGGCCATGGCTTCAGCGAAGGCAATTGCTAGGGAATCGTCCAATCTGATACAATAACGGAGTGTTTGACGAAACCATATATCTCTGAGATGCTTTCTTAGGTAATGTAAATATTGAATGACCAAATTACTTTGACCTAAGGTCAGGTATAAAGGTCAGACCAAGGTCACAATCAGCATGATTTATTTATCTAGGGCTTGCTGTATGGAATAGTTTGTCGTGCTCATTTCAAATTTATTGACAGCAGGAACGGCTTTATACATCTTTTATTGACTTCTTATAGGTCAGAAAAGGTCATTGACCTAAGCTGACCCGGGTGTACATGTTGTTTTATGAACATACTGCCTAGCGTAATCTTTCTCGCTTATTCAAATGCAAAACTCGGAGCAATCTTTTATGATTTGGTCACCATGACCTTAAAAAGGTCAAACAAGGTCACTGACCACAAATGGGCTTTCGACCTTTTGCTTAGAAACAGCTTCCTAGGTTCTGGGGCACTTTGGTGACCAACCTAGAATTCGACCTTGTTTGGACTTGTTTGACCCGAAGGTTATGACCTAGGAAGCTAAAACTTTGACCTAAGTGAGTTCATGTACAGGTCAGGACACTCTGCAAATTTGGTGTGTCTAGCTTTTTTAGTTCCCGAGATCTCAGCGGGGGGTCAAATTGACCCCCTCACCTGAGCGAAGGGCATCTAGCCGGCCACCCGGGCGCGTGTTAAGGCGTGGTCAGGTCCCTTAGCAAGGCCTAGGGCCATGTGCCTTTGATCTGCCCTAACTGGAATTCCGAAACCGTTGCGGCTTCTGGTGTCTGGTGACCTGGCCTGGCCCGGCCTGGCCTTTGGTGGCTGGCCAGGTCCAAGATCCTCGGTATGTATCCATGTGTCTCTGAAGGGGTTGTTGGCATTGCGGTCACAACTTTTGCGTCTTTATTGATGTACTCAATGCCCCAACGCGTTAGATTTAATTTTATTTTAAGGACACCATTCTGGGAACCTGGGTCCCCGTTTTAGGTCGATAATGGGTCCTTGTAAGGCATAACAGGTGCTTTTCCTCCCTTCTGAGCTCACGGTTGGCCTCTCCTGACCAAAGACAGATCATATCCATGCCCACCATTTACATGATGTCTTCCTGTCGTGAAATGACAGTAGCAGCTTCATTGTAGGCTTAACAAGGGTCCTTTTAAGTCAGGGCAAGACATTTCAGATATGGCATAGTCCCTCCTGGAGCTAAAAGGTGAGATGGAGCTCAGAGGTGAGAGGTGATGCCTGAGGCGCCCACATCCCCAGCTTAAAACAGGTCCTCAGTGACTTGAAAATGGTCCCTTTCTTGGTCTGTAGCAGATATCTAACTGCTTGTGCGATAGTTGTATTAGTGACAACCTTGCTCGTGCCAGTCCTTCTCGCGAGTCAGGCAAAGATAAATCTTGTCAATTTGTAGCCTTTGTTCGCCCATAACTTACACTCAACAACACTCAAACCACACCAAAATGTCCGCAATCAAAAGTGACCTTGCGTCTTCCGGTCTATGAGCCCATGAGCATACACATACACATACACATAACAAACGATTCGCCTTAGATACTTCCTCCAGCGGGAACAGGTCATGATCAGGTGCCACGAAATTGATGTAACTATTACCCAATGAGAAACGCGCACGACGTCGTGCGATAGTCGGAATAATAGCGCAGTGCCAGGCGCCGCCTCTGCTCGGCCGACCTCGGCCGGCCATCTCCGCCGCTAGCTATGAGAGGCGGGGCCGGGCACGCCACCCGACGAAATAGACGGTTGAAAACGGGACGCCTGCGTGCTCGCTTCCATCGGCACAATAAAATAAACCGATCACAATAACCGATAAACCAATCACTGGGTCTGCTATTGCCTTACGCTGAGGGTGGCTTTCGAAAGGAGGTATAGAAACCCATCGCGGATGGGATACACAGTTCATGTTTCAACGGAGCAAATGACACGTGATGAGCGATCTGGTTATTAGATTATTGAACAGGAAAGAGTCTAGTAGCTGTACATAACCCACCCGCCAGATGGATGGTGTAATAGCGCGCCACTCGACCAAGGGTGAGTCACTCGGCCAGCGGGAGCAGAGTGTGCAGCGGCGGTTGTGTTTAATGGACGGTGGCTGGTATAGGGCTACAAAATGGACCGTTTAATGGTGAAAAGTGGATTTTGTTACAGGATCTACAATCGACCCGTTTCAAACATGAGGGGAGTTTTCCTGAACCTGCAATGGGCCCTTCCGGGCCTGAAATGGGCCCTTTCTGAACCTATGCTGGACCCTCTCCAGACAACAGATGAGCCCTACTCAAGTGGTTAGGTAGGCCTTTCCGGACCTGAAATGCTAACTTCTCGGTCTATGCTGGTACCTACCAGAATTGAGATGGGCCGTTTCTGAGTTAATGATGTGCATTTTAAGGACTTGAGAGGGCTTCCTAGCCTACGATAGACCCTATCCAGACCTTGCAAGGGCCAATCTGGGCTTACGACGAGCCTTTCCTAATTAGAGATGGGCTTTTCTGAGTTTATAATAAGTTCTTTCCAGACCGAATATATGAATTTCTCCTGCCCGAAATGAGCATAGACTTTTTGAAGTCTTGAAATGGGTTCTTTTCAGCCAAAGAGGAGCCCTTTCCAGACTCACTGCGATTCTGCCCTGAGCTTAAGATGGACCCTCGACGCTTACTTCGAGTGGCACGATAAGTGAAGTGCTCCCACATATTCGAAAGCCCTTCGTGTAACCTGCAATTACACGAGGAGGGGTGGGGGGCAAAACGATAGGTTTGCCTCCAACGCAAAAGATGGGGAGCAATTCGCCCCGTTGCCCCTCCCCCCAGCCGGGATACGCCGCAACTGAAGAAGGCACTCTTTTGTCGTTAACTTCGCGCACATTCGAAGCGAACGAGCAGGCTTTGGTCTTTTTCTCTGCTGCTTTCCCGTTGTCCATGCGTGGGCACAATCTTGCATCACATCAACAGCGGCTTGGACTTTGGGAGTTGCGGTCTCTCCACTCCCGATGCAAGCCGAAAGCCAGAGCAAGTGCTAAGGATTAGCGCATCCCGACAGCCAACCACAAGAAACGAGGATGTTCCATTCTATTAAAATGCTTTATCCGTATGAACATTTAGAGGCTAGGAGCTCCAGCTGCGTATGTTTACACTTGCCCTATACGGTGATAACAGTCACGCCAGTTATTGCCAAGCTCGTTCCACGGCACAGAAGGCTCTCACTAATATCTGATGTAAGTGCAGCCCGGCTTTGAACCGACTGAGATCAGAAATACGTCTGCGGGCTCTTCTATCGGGTGGTAGATGGGGTGCGCAGCCGAGGTATGAGGGCATCGACCTGCGGCCCGGAGGCCAAGTGTCAGCACGGTGAATGATCGGCCGGCTTTGAAAAGCACGCTGCTAATTGGTTCGGTTGGGTTGTGCTGTGCTGTATGTTGTACAAACAGCACATAACATAACATAACACAACATATCAGGCTGGGGCAGTGTTGGATAGTTATCTTGAACTGATGTCTGTGGGTGATGTTTCTCTCGAAGTCAGCTTTTGCAGCCGAGGGCGGGGAGAAGGAAGGGTGGAACAAGTGTTCAGCCAAGCAAGGAGCATACTGAGGCTGAGATTATCAGGGGCGTGAAAAAAGAACAATTGTTGTCACCAGAATACGCAGAAACCGGAAAAAGAGGCACGCTGGGTGGGCTTGGAAAAACAGTCTGATCTTAAAAAAATGATTAACACGCGCTCGGGTGGGGGCCAAATTGACCCCCCAAAGATTTTCCCAGAATGGTTTCCGAACAGCGCGGCGTAGCCGCTCCAAATCTTGCACAGCTGCATGTAACTGAACAGCAGATCGTTTGGTATCAGAAATTTAGATTTACCTTGTAAGGTCGCTGACCTATGGCAGGCCAAAGCCAGACCATGGTTTCAGCGAAGTCAATTTCTGGGGAATCGCTCAATCTAATGCAACAATGGAGTGTTAGACGAGGCCACATATTTCTGAAACGCTTTCTTAGGCAACACAAATATAAAATGAACAAACTACGTTGACCTAAGGTCAGATGTGAAGGTCAAACCAAGGTCAAAACCAATCTGATCTATCACCCTAGGGCTTGCTGTATGGTATAGTTTCTGGTGCTTATTTAGAATTTAGTGATCGCAGGAATCGCATTATACATCTTCCATGGACTCCTCACAGGTCAAAAAAGTCACTGACGTAAAATGACCCAGTCAAACATTTTGTTTTTAGACACATACTGCCTAGCGTAATCTTTGCTGCTTATTCAAATGCAAAACTCAGAGCGAGCAGTCTTGTATGATTCTGGTCACCATGATCTTCAAGAGGTCAAACAAGGTTACTGACCTTAAGTAAGCATGTAACCTTTTGCTTAGAAACAGTTATCTAGGCTCTGGGGGCACTTTGGAGTCCAGCCTGGAATTCGAGCATGTTTGACCTTATTTGATCCGAAGGTCACAATCTAGGAACCTCAAACTTTGACATAAGTGAGAACACGTACATGTTAACACGCCCTGCAAATTTGGTGTCTCTAGCTTTCTTGGTTTTTGAGATCTCAGCGGGTCAAATTGACCCCCACCATAGCGAAATCAGTCTTTTAATAGATGTTCGAATTTGCTATGCGTACACTTAAGTAGGTGGTGTTGGCTGCACTGTTAAAACCGTCACAATGCACGCTTTGTAGACGTGTATATTTAACTAGTTTGTGGTGCTTTTCACCTAGATATGTGCACTCAGCTGGAGCGGTCTGTGTAGGGTTATTGGATCAGACGGTTTAGTGTTATGTAATATGACTGTGCGATTTCGGTACGTTTCATTTACTACGCGGTCTCGCAGTCTTTCTCTCACTAGCGCTACGTCGATTATCTCTTCTTTAGGCCTCCCTTCAGGGAAAAAATCATTTTCAAGTTGGTTCGTTGTGATAGCTGTAGATGGCATGCTATAGTATTCGCTGAGCGTGGAGAAGGTTACAAAATATGTTACATAAGTACCAAATTTCAAAATTGATTAAGTTGCTGTCTTCTCCTCTTTCCCTCATTATACATCATACCTTCCCCTCATTCAGTATGAAAATAAGGCTCTGTTTGATATAAACAGCGCACTCCCCAGGACCTTATCCAGACATTAGGTACACCTGACATCAAACAGTTATCAATGAGGTTGTGTGCATGAGCAGAGGTCAACAGGAATAACAGTTTTTCTGTACCTACGTTGGTTTTAATAGCCTATTTTGTCGTCAACTTCCGCCTATTTCCCCTCCCCCCCCCTGCAGGCGAAGAGATGTGAGAGCACAACTCATGTTAAAATGCAGCAGAAGTAACGCTAGATGTTCGAAACATCGACGCATAATCATTGCATTTCAGCAAAAACAGGTGAGAACATCAGTCATACATGAAAACATCATATGGGGTGTTATCATCACCACAATTAGGTCTGCGCGCAAACATCTCACCGCGATTCACATGACCTGCGATTTTCAGAAAGCATGAACCTCCAGCACTGAATATCGTGCATGATGCAAAATGTTGTAATATTCTGCACATGACGAGCCTGCCTGAAGATAACTGCTGGAACGGTTTGGAAATGACGCCAAAAAGTATTGGAAAATTTGATAAAATCTGGGAAGCATAGTATCAGTAGAGGTGGAAAGTACCAACGTAATCACTGCCAACAAAGCTAGATCGTCGTATTGTCCTAGTACGTCGGTATTCAGCTTGACATTTTTGCATGATTCATCTTGTCTGAAAATCATGGAAAGACTATGAAAGAGAGCTCAAATGGATGTTATTCCCTTGAATTAAAAAAATCCGTATGCGGCTTCCAAGTTTCTATTATTCGATATCGCAAAAATAAACTTAGTTAGCAATACATAGTCAGCTCGCTGTCATGTCATGGACAGCACACCTTGTGATCCGGAGTTGTCCCAAGAAGGAACAAAACAAGTCATCGCCATAATAGCGCAGAGAGATTAGCTCCAGTACTTAGGTCCCACAATATCTAGATCGAGGACTAACGAAACCGCAAATTGACCTAAATGTGTGATCTTTGTAATAAATGCAACACACTCCGAAAACACTTCATCTCTGCCTGGATATAACGGTGTCACGAAATTGATGTGCAGCTGTATCGTCTTCACTAACAGAGAAAATAATTGAGACCGGTTCAAGATTTATTTCCCAATGTAATCCCAACGCAGTCGTGTACACTGCCGCACACTAGGTTGTCGAGAGTCTCTGCCTTGATCCTCCGCCAAGCTGCTTGCACGTTTGGGAATAGGGTCTTCCCTGAAGTGGCCAGCAACACCTTGCTGAGCTCTTGCTTGACGGACCGCCCAGAGATTCCTGGGTCCTCCTGGTGTGATGAGTTGGAGCGCCGTCCTGCTGGAAAATTGCCATCAACATGTCTGGCAGGAGTTTGACCTTGGTTGGCGGGCCATTCTCCTTTCTCCGCTGTATCGCCGAGGCTGTGGTGTTCTCCAATACCTCTCTGGCGTAGTAGTCGGCGGTGACGGTGTGCTAGCGCGGGACTTGGTGAAGCTCAGAGAGGACTCTGTAGCTCATCATGCCCCAGGCAGGAATCCTTAGCGGCTGCCTCACTGCCTCGGCGGTCGGCACCTCCGAGCGGTTGTTGGTCCAGATCCGGTCGTTCTGGCGGTTAGGGACTTGGAAGAGCTCGAAGGGCGACTCGTCACTGAACAGGACGCATCTCGAGTGCTCAACGGACCAGTTTTTACGGGTCTCGGTGAATTCCAGCCGCCTACGCTTCTGGTCCACGGTAAGCCTTTGCTGCATTCTGAGCCACAGCAGCTTCATTTGCAGGCTGTCTTCAATTGCTTCAATCCACCGGTCTTCAGATACCGGTGGACGGCCGACTCGGAGGTTGGGTGCTTCTTCGCCTTCAGTTTTCTCACTAGCGTTCTCATCGAGTGGCGCCTTTTGAAGGCCGACTTTGCAATGATCACATACGCCACTCGGCTCAAGGCAGACTTCCGCCCACAATCTGTGCGGTTTTCAAGGGTCTCTCCTGAGCGGTCATGGGCCAGCCAGCGCCTAATCGTCGCTACGTTGACACCCAAGTCCCTGGCGACCTGAACCTGGGTCATACCGCCCTTGACCACCCATCCGCGCGGTAGCGAATCGATGGTTTGTACTCTTTCATCATTGGCGATATGCGGACTCGACGCGTTGGCTATCTCGAAAGGAATCACCTCTCCCGCCCGCTACCGGCCGAGGTCAGACCGGCCGCTGGGGTCATGTGACCGCCTGACACGGCGGGATGCCCTGGGGCTGAGTGCGATAAAGTTCCAACCACTTAGCGTTCGGGAGAGTGGAAATGATAGGCGGCACAAACCGCGCATCAAGTTCGGGATACCCTGCGTGGCTGCCACATTGTCAGAATAAAAGTGCATACATAACTCAAAGGGTAAACATACCTGAGGCATGCCACATAAAAAGAACTCATAAAAATGGCCTACATTAGCATTACGCAGACAGCTGGCGGACACACAAAAAGCTAGCACTTGAGTTGTTAAATGACTTTGCGATGCACACTGCGCACATAGGCAAGATAATAGGAATAGCCTTACTCCTCGGAGAAAACCCAGGAGACTGGAGATATAGGTAAGTTCGCATTTTGGCAACATGTCTTTATCGAAAAGAGTGGCGAAGCAATTAATTCACTTCTGCTACTCGCTTCGATAGAGGCGTAGTGCCAAAATATCGACGCATCTATATCTTCATCCTCCTGGTTTTTTTCCGAAGAATAAGGCTTCTACAACTGCCTGACCTAAAACGAGCTAAAACTAACTTGATTAAACTTGGAATCTCCTGTTTAGACAGGTTAGTCGAGACAGTAGAAAAGTATACCAATATGGTCCATTGTCATAGCACATTATGCGGCCAGTACTTAACATTTAGTATAAACCAAGACGGTTGCGTCCCACACCTCATTAGGTTGGGTTACCAATGTTTCTTTAAGTACTAGTTATCATGCATACTATACATACTTTCATGGATCAAATAGACAAAACTGAGGTGTGCACTGAGTTCCTTACCAATGACCAGTAATGGCTATGTAACTTAAAGGTAGCTTGTAAATGAGGTAAAAATTCCTGAAGATTAACACTTAGACGGTGTAAACACAGCTCTCACATACAAGCCATATGAAGCATTCTTAGAAGAAGTCAAATGCAGCAAAAGCTTTGAGAAGTGTGTACACTTTGCTGGCCAATTATAAATCATTTGTATACAAATAAGAAATAAATTAATCGCACTGGTGCCAATAGCCAAAGGCCTATTGGCCCTGGGCCAAAGAAAATCTGGGAAACGGCCTATTTGGCCGTTATAAAATCACTCAAAAAAACATTGTAATTCAGCGATAATCATTTGTGGTTTTTTTCTTTACGTTCCGTAGGTCATCAAATTATCCACTAGTGTCCTTGCTAACGCACCACGCATAGTAAATGGACACAGATAGGCATGGCGGAGAAAGGATTCCCCGCATTGACCAAGCTCTGAAAATCATCCGAGATTTGCGCTCGGCCTGGGGAATTATCCGCGGTAATTATCCGCGTATGAAGCGTCCAAAGCTACTCCAAGAGTTAAAGGTGCTGGAGAATTCTCAAAGATTAGCTGCCGGGGGAGCACCGCGCGCACTTCAAACTCTGTGTAAGCAAATTCATTCCGGATGGAATAGCTCTTCGGACTATTGCCCTCGTCTGTTGATCTAGACTACACAAACACACCAGACGAGGATGGTAGTCAGGACAATACGTGGAACAGGACCATATGTGACACTAATGCCTCTTTTCAATTTTTCCTTAAAGCTGTTAACGAATGCGTGTTTGCACAATGGCTGCAGTCAGCGCGTTTGAAATTTGCTGCTAGTGCTGACGAAGTCCCTTACCGGAAGATTATTCACAGACGCTAACTACGTGCGCGATATGAGAGGTAAATTAGTGGTGCAAAACGTTTTGAGGTCACCCGATGTATCTGTGCTGCCAGCAAAACTTTGGGAAACTTGAAATATCTGGTCAATGAAAGCGCATTTGTGCAAACAAGGGATAACAATAGAGATAAATCGAAATCGTCCTTAATGCTACGTGCATAATGTAAAGTCTTAATTCGACTAAACACACTATCTTTAAATTCGACACGCCGTTCACTATGGACCACGAACTTATGATGTTCTTCTCTGCGTCCAGTCGCGAGAAAAAATGTAATGCGCATTTAAGACAATGTGAGACTAGTGGGTTTTCGAGTTACAATGGCTTAGCGGCATACAGACGGGCGGTGTTCCTCGGACCACGGCCCACGCCGCCTGCAGCTATTTTTCTCAAGAAGCCGCGAGGTCAATGGCAGTACGTCGAAAACGCACTGCCATTGATCCCGTTTCCCCTGCCTGCCAACGCACCGGTCACTGTTCCTCGCAGGCCAGCAGCTCTCGTCGCCACCGCCGCGCAATACCTCGTCGTCTTTGCAGTTCGCAGTTCACGACCGTGCCGGCGGCGTAGGCGAGCTTTCTCCTTTTTAATTTCGCCCGCATGGTCGGCGTGGGCGAATTCGCCGCAGCAGCGGCAAGGGCGGCGCCGCAGCGTCGCCGCTCCATCGCCGGGCCGGGTTTCGCGCGACAAGGCGTGACGTGCGGCGTGACGCGCGGTGTGACGCGCGGCGTGACGGGTGACGTTAGGACCGATCAGTCACAGGCGGAGCAGTGCTGACGGTCTTCACAAGCGGCTCCATTACTAGGCTGCGGCACGGACCGGCGCCCTTCCAAAAGACCAGGGAGAAGGGTAGTGAGAGGCAGACGTGTGGAAAGACTACGTCTTCAAATGTGTGGAGGGTGTCGTGGGTGTTTCATAACATTTTCAGCCGCGCGGTCTTGGTTTTATCGGGTCTGCTTCCGTTGCGCAGGCCAGCAGCCCGTGTAGTGTTCTTGGATTGGACAGTTACGTCAACTGCGTGCGTCATTTTGCGTATGTCATGATGCTCTTGAGGATTGCACTCGGTCATGGTAAACGACTCAATTCATGTGTTGCGGAGAACGAGCTGTTTAGTATTCGAAGCTGGAGTATGCATTGTTCACCTCAGGCGTATAGCATCGTTGATTCAGCTATAGGTTTGGGAGCGGATGCGCATGACTTCTTACCAAACTAAACTGGCGGCTAAACTAAACCAAACCAAACCAAACTAAACGAAACAAACTCCGTCCTGTCGGCTCCACCAATAGTTGCCAGCATACACTGCTGAATACACCACTGAAAAAACAGCGCAGACATTCCACCACTCAGCCAACGAGCACACCTGGGCTAAATTGGAGCTAGCGGTCCGACTGCGGCCGCTAGCTCCAGTCTCTCAAACACTTTTGCCAAATCGCGTCACTGACGTTGGAGCTGCGAGCGGGTGGTACGCTGTACCACGACCGATGTCCACTGTCGGCGTTTGACACGACTTAAGACGGGAGTGTCACGCTGATAACCTCGGCATCCTCCGCCATGGCGCTTGTGATACACACCGCACACATGGAGACAGTGTGTGCATTTACAAACTGCATGGCGAGAAGAGGTTGGCACTAAGCAGTTTATCAGTAATAAAAGTGACGCAAAAAGCCACTGGACCGTGTTCGCATTCAACTTAATCTAAGCGGCGGGGGGGGGGAGCAAAACGATTAAGCATTTCATATGGCAAAATGCGACCCGAAGTATCATGAAAATGTTTTTTGACTGGCATGCCTTCGGGTTGCAAAGGCTACCAGCGCAGCGTTTAGTCGGGTCAGGGCAAGTTGGCATTCATAGGGGTTTGGCGGCCATTCGCATCCACAAGGAACTTTAGTGAAAGAGTGAATTTAAAAACCCACCGGCGCTTGTGCGACTATGTAGTTCAGAATTTTAGAATAGTTGATCGCATTAAGTTAACAACGAGTTTCTCTGGCAGCAGCATTTGATGAGCATTGACAACTTCCATGAAAAAAACGTCCTTACGATCGTGGTCTGAATTCGAAACCATCGCTGCGTGCCTGTGCGTTGCAAACACCGCGTTGCTTAGACCTTCGGAAGCCCAAGAAGGAACGACAGATCTAAATAATGAAATGCATACATTCCTAGAACTGTTCTCACGGTCTGCAACTGAAGGCTGCGGACAAAACGAAGCTGCTGTCACTTCCACGCGAGGCCCTCAGCTCCGTCACCCTCGTAGTAGGAGCCAATCATCTCCAATATGCCACTCCACCCGATGGAGCGTCGTCCGACCGGCGCACTAGGCGCAAAACCCTACCGTCGTCAACATCGCAGGAGATGGGAGCCCGGCTGTTGAGATCTTCCGGAGTCACAGCGAGCGGTCAGCCACAATGGCTGGAGTGAAGTCAGGTTCTCAGCGCCTGGTTCGAAATGAAATAGAACCCGGTCGTGCGAACCGGAGTTCCGAGAACATGTCCCATACATGAACATGTGTGAACATGAGCATGAACATGAGCAAGAGCATGCTTTCGGTGGAGTTATCCGGACGTAAGCAGTAAGTCTTATTACAACTCCAGCAATCCAGATGCGCGTTGTGCAATAGTGTACCACTTGAGATGCTCGATGTCATTTTCTGCACACCCGATGGATGAAATTAAGCCCTATCCACGACCCAGTCTCCCACAAATGGATGATCTTTATCCGTAACAAAAGCGCATTGCCTCTACTGCATCCACAGTGCCCGGTCCGCTGCTCGTACCTCTCAGATGAGAACGACAGGAAGCATTCAACCTGTACGCATTTGTCTAGCTCAGCGTTGACCTAGCCATGAAGTGTACTCGGTGCCAAATATGTGATGAAGAACTGTGCGTTGCCAGTCTGACAACAACCTCGTGATAGCACACGCATTTGAAAGGCACGTTCGCATGTAGCTGCAAACGCTGAGAGTCTGTCCGAAGTTCCAAAGCACGAAATGAATGTTCGGGCTCAGACATTCTCGAGATGACATTGTACAGAGGAGCCCATTCTGCTTGTGCTTTTTTAAGCACGTCTTTTTCCAAGAGGTGCAAAGAAACTAGCCTGTCATGCTCTCTCCTATATCGCTGATCCACACCGTTTGGATGTTCAGTCACCATGTCTGTCAACCATGCATCCTCGGCAATTAGCTAAAGTGAGAGCACACTGTAATATTCGGTTGTCAGCCGGCCAGCTGCTGCAGTTCAGCTGTTGCTCCGGCCAGAGCACCCGCAATGGCGTTGGCTTGACATGATGACATACACATGGTGGCTTCGCGTAGGTTATATCGCATAGTCCGAAGTAACCTGGATGACTGATTATGTGAGCTTAATTCGTCACATCTGATGCTCGCTTCAGTGTCTTCAAATGTGGAAACATTACTATCAAGCAGGGCAGGGCCGTGAACGGCAACTGGTGGTGCCGTTCACAAAATGGTGTTCAAGGTGTCTATTTCAGTTCAAAACCCAATACATATGAGGAACACTCCCTTTAAAATAAATATATAGCTCTGGTTCTGTGGCGAGCTCTAGGATGCATTCGTAAAGATGCACGAGACTGAGAAACGGATCAACACCCAGGCTGTGACGTCACGTGACGTCAAAGGCACCTGCGAGCGTTTTACGACAAGAAGGCTACAACGCGCCGCGTTCTGGCCGTCGGGCCGCCATCGGTCGAGAGTCCGGGCCGCCTTCTGGCCGTCGGGTCGCCACCGGTCGAGAGTCCGGGCCGCCTTCTGGCTGTCGGGTCGCCATCGGTTGAGAGTTCGGTTCAGGGTCACCGTGCCGTTCCCAGACACGCCCTCCGTCCTGATGACTGGCGCCGCTAGATCCCGAAGGATGGTGATCGATGCTCTATGGCGGCCGGGTTTCGGCCACTAGCTTCCGTCAGGCGCCGATCAGCACAGCTGACCGCGGGCGCGACGGCCGTTATCGCCGCCCGCGCCACCCGGCGGGCGGTCGGAGCCATATAGCTGGCAGCGATGTCGCTCTCACGCTGGGCCTCTAGCCTAAAAGGCTTTTGGAGGCTCGGTCTATTTCAAGCCGGCGATGGAAAGTACGCAAGTAAATGACCATAGGAAGCATATCGTAAGACCAGAGCTATTTATCGTTTTGTAAACGCCGTTGCGCTGGAGACGCTCGTGACTCCCGTACACGTGGCCCACTACGTCATTTCCATACTTCCTCAGCGAATATTGTGTAATTCTCTGCATTCCTGGTGTAGCAGCTAAAACGAGGCAAGTGTGTGTACGCTGCACGTGCTCACGTGGCGACGTGCGGTACCGAGTGATGATCGGTTTGCAGTGCGCGGGGTGCGCGGATGACGACTGCTGCAATCCCGGCCTCAGCTGGGCACATCTCGCCCTATCAATTCAAGGAGAAAACTCGGGTTGTGATGTGCACATGACTGATAGCCAAAACAATTCCAGCCCCTCTCAGGACTCATTAGTACCTGACGACGGCCGGCGAGTCGGTGTTGTTGAATCGGAACGTTGGGAACATACTAACACATCAGACTTGGACGATTGTCCTAACCAAGCATCCGTGATAGCAGGCTGTCAATGATCTCGCTACAGGAGAATCCTGTGAATTTTCAGAGCGTAGTCGGAACGTCCAATCTCCTTTTCGTTGTGCATAACAATGGCAGTTGGGTCCCGCGTGGCCATTTATGACGCGTTTTGAGCAAAACTGGGGGAACATTTGTGAGCCCGGAGAACTAAACTGGATATGCCCGTCGATAATGTTCGCACCAAAAACTGCCACTGCTACTGCGGAAACCCTACTCCGCTAATGAAAAAGCTAGCTTTGCGAATTGGCGGTAGCGAATAACTGGAGCTAGGGACCACCGCATACGGTTTTATACAAACTCGTGAGCCTGGTGAGCGTAAATGGGAAATGCCCGTAGATAATGATCGTGCCGAAAAGAACTGGCGGGGCAACTTTCCATCGCCGACCGTGTCAATTATTTGCCTTACTGAAGCAAATGCTAGCGAAATTAATATAGCTCAGGATCATCGGTCCACTAGCAATTTTAAGGTAGGCAAAAACGCTCCTCCGCAAATGGAAGTTAGCTTTGCTGGTTAGCGCCCGGGGGATAAGCAAAATCGGGGCATCACTGCATGTATATATATATATATATATATATTATGTAATCTAATATATATATATATATATATTATTTATATAATCTAATATATATATATATTTATATAATCTAATATATATATATATATATATATATATATATATGTTGTGATGAACAGTCGCGACAAATCATTTCATAATTGGGTGGGAAGGATGTCATTCGGGTGCCTCGAGCGCTCGCACATTGCCCTTTTGCATCATATGTTTATACGTTCATAAGTTTGCTGATGAAACGCGAGCGCAAAAGTGGCCGTGTTTTGGCGTACATTGTTGTGTTTTCTTATTGTTTATGCGTTCAGAGGTTTTCTTGTCAGTATATCGTGAGATGCATGAGAATGCGTCAGTTTCAGTAATACAGGTGCCGCCGCGCTGCTTTAATCGGCCTTTACTAAAAGGCAATGACGTTTCATCCTCCGTGTCGGTGGCATAGCATAGGCTTACCCTACCGACGCTTCTTCGCGTTCTGAGCAGATGCTCCGCCAGTGCCGGTGGGCCCCGTAAATATCGCATGGCCCTTCTGGGCAGTCGATTTCAGGGGGCAGTCCGCCTCCATTTAGCCTCTAGACATGGCTCCATTTACTCCAGAAACCACATGCCGATTGTTATCAGTCTTGTGGGCGGACGTGGGCGGGGCGGAGGCGAGGGCCGCATCGGTGGTAATGCCAGAAATATCGCCAATGCCCTGCTCGTCGCGCTATTTTCTGTCGTCTCTCTCAATTTTCGCATTCTAAATCGCGCAGAAATCCGAGCATCGCACTCCAAAGAGACAGAGAGATAATCGCGGGGTACCACATCAGGTTTTAAACAGTTACCGCAATAAGCGCACGAGCTATGGTTAATATTTCGGCCGGACCCCAGCGCGTAGAAGTCTTTTTTGAAGACCTGTATGCTCCAAGCCATTCATTCCGAGAACCAGCATGGTATGTCCTGATCTACGCCGATGTCCGCTCTTACCGATCATTCTCAATTTGGCACCAAATGCACTCTGCTCACGACAAATCGATTGCTGAACGGGTCCAATTCGTCGCGCAGTAATAACTATAAAACGTGTTGCAAAGTTGAGAAGAAAACATTATTGGGCTTTCGTATCTTCCTTCTCCAATGGCGTTTCTTAGGGATGTGCTTAGTATTTCACTGCGCGATGGGGAAGCGGTTTCTAGTAGCGATATGTCATGTTACATCTGCAACCGTCACACTAGCAACAAACGTCTTTTTTCTTATTGAAGCATACGATGACTGCCAATTGAGTCATCAAAGTAAAGGATCTAATCATTAGATTTCTCTCGAAGCATTTGCGTTTTTGAAGCATGCGTCTGATACATGATCAGGCTGTCGTAAAATTGGTATCATCTGGGCGCAGAGACCTGCGCACGATCACACTCCGTAAGACGAATACTTACAGCCTGAAATCGGCGCTGTGTCGGGAGTTAGGTCTGTCCTCACGCTGGTCCAGGACCGGTTCCACCAGCGGCATAAGCAGCCTTCCGCAACACACGGTAAGGTTTTGTCCGAGTTGCTCTTGTTTGATGGCGCGTTCCGAGACGCGGAACTTGATGTGCTTGCTGGAGTCGCGCTGCTGAGACACGGCATCCGGAGGGCATGTCGCCAGGGGCGGCCGCACAGAAGCGACATGTTCTCGAACATCGACAAAAACGAGGTGTCGGTGGAAAGAAATAGGCAGTGGGGTCAATCTCTTGCCTGCAAGCATCAAACAAATTATGGCGATTCACTGCGGATAGGGGGTTGGCTGTCGGTTGACATATGCGCAGGAACAGCAGAGGAGAGAGGGTAGGAGGGATGCTTGCCCGTTCAACTTTGGAACTGAGAGCGGTGTCCCCTCCCCCCCCCCCCATGCAGCTTACAAAAAGATTGGAAACAACAATGCGGTGCTTTTCCCCAAATATCTACACGATATTTCTGAAACGTTCCACCAGTTCTCACATCTACACCAATACTCATCTCATGACATGCACACAACTCAACCCATTACCCTTTTTAACAGGATACGCATAGGTTTGCCAACTTCGTGAAATCCTCAACTCGGCGCCGCCTCCCGCTTGCGCGTAGGCAGCGGTGCCCAGCTTCGCCTGACAATCTCCTCCGCCGACGGATGTGACGCCTGACCCTTGGTCGTCGCTGTCGGACGGCTGCCCAGCCTCCTCGGGCGATTCTCGACCCCGCCTGCCGGGTGGGCAGCTGCTCCCCCCCACCCCCCTCTGCCAGGTCCGACATGACCTCCAGGGTCACGTCTGGAGATCGTCGGTGCCACTGCCGTCAGGGAGCGCCCAGGATCGGCAGCGACCGACGCCTCCTCCCGGGCGACCGCTCGGGCCCGCGGGGTCTAGCCAGGGGTGACGCTCCTGGCCCTGACGCAGCGCCGCCGCCGGCCGAGGTCAGCCAGGGCGAACGCGGCCGGTGGCGGCGGCAACGCTAGCCGGCCGCCCACCTGCTCCGGCGGCAGAGGCGGCGTCAAACGTCTATCGTACGAAATGGCTAGGCTCTAATGATATCGTCTACATGGACTGATTCGGAGTTCTTTCGTTGCCTCCTGCACGTTTTTCCTCTTCTAAAGAACACACAGTAGATTACTACACCGTTCTGCTCCGTGCATGGCTTAAAAAATAAGCTGAACATCTTTCCCCTTCCTTGGGCGGCACACAGACATGTACAGTGGATTCTTCACCCGCTTGATGGCTGCTGCCGTCTGGCTAGCGCAAATCACTTTCTGTAGGCCTGGTGCAGGCCTGTCGTTTTCATAAGCATGCAGTTAAAGGGAGCATGCCGCCTTTTTTGTACCTTTCACCTATTGTTGGATCAGATGGGCACGATTTGATCAGAAATATCTGTTTTCTTGAAATCATTTTGAATAGCTCAGAACTTACATTTAAAGTAGCTGCTCTTGAGGGAGAGGGGGGGGGGATTTCATTGAATGTCCCGGCTACCGCTATGAAAGCAATGCATTTAAGTTGCTTTGCTTTTTCCAACGAATGTGTTCTGTAACGTTTACAACACGCAACACACTAAGGTGTCAAAATGTTTGTGTAACAAATACTACAGAAGATTGAAACACAGTTAAGACAAAAAATGTGCGAATGTAAAATTATGATCCCGTGAACACTGTGAAATGCAATTTTATGGTTTTGACTTCTCCCCTATGGAGTTTATCACATTGGCTTTTTCAGAGGCACACTTTAGCTTTGGGAATGGGGGTAGAATAGCAATGGGAGTAGCTGTGACGCACTGATCAAGCTTCAACCAATGCACTTTTCGGTAACAGGCCCTTGTCGCCCGCCGGGCTAATCACAAGAGTTCTTTTCTTTGCACCAGAAGAGTTGCCATTGCGGGTTGTCATGACGACGGCGATCGTGACTGAGGGGAAGAAGCGCAATGCAGCTACAAAGCGGTGATAACGTGATTTGGACTCGGAAATAATTAAAATTGATGACCTTGTAATGTTTTGACGGTCCTTTAGTGGTACCTCAAAGTGCTATTGATGGACTAACTATCCCTGAGGTTTCACTAGCGTATGCCTTTGAGATATCCGCCAAAGATGGGTCACACCCCTTAACTATGTTGGTGTTTTACCGTGGGTGCACCGTTCATAAATATCCGAGGGCCCGTGAGCCCTCCGTACCAGCTATTGTTGGCGGAAATGAGCCTCATTTTAATGATCTTGTCTTGTCTGGGTTTACGAAAAGCCTTACACGCAAAGGTCAGGGGGTTTGGTCGCCCGTTGGTGTCAACGGTTTCGATCAGCTGTGCTAGGCTGGCATTTTGCATTTTCAGGTCGACTGTTCCGTCCGCTAGCTCATTAGACTTTGTCGCTTTGTGGAAGAGACCTGCCTCTAGAACTGCAGCTCTCTTTTTGAAAGATGTCTTATTTTTTCGAAGGATTTATAGCGTGACCAATACCGCCGTGCACTATCACCTGCATCACAGGCGACAGATGAGGCTCATCTGGGAGTTCTTACTCGCATCTGCTCTACGAACTTGTCTTTGCCGTGCAGCAGAAAGTGGATTCTTGGTCTGAGCCACACTGCGCATATCTTGTGCAATACACTGTTGCGTCGACTGGCGCTGGTTGGTAGACAGCGAAGGTTGACTGTTGGGAATGTCTGTTATTGCATCGTCTACCGAAAAGACCCAGTCAGCATCACATGCGTTGTCAGTCATGATGCGCGGACGCCTCCGTCACTTCAGTGACGGGATATGTCACAAAATTGCCGCCTGAATATGGCCAAATAAGAGGTCTCCGTCTAAGCCGGCCCGAAGTTCACCGCATACTACCGCCTGACATGACGCACCCGCCCCTGTCCCCCAGGTGAGATCGACCGGTTTGACCTGGCTGGAGTCCGCTGGATACGTTTATCGCTACGGAGGTCATCGGGTGAATGAGAGATGTCAGGTCTGATCCTCATCGTCGTCAGGCCAAACGATGAGGCATTTCTTTGAGTCCCTGTCTGGCCCAGTCGGGAGTGGGAAAGTGCATACCAATCATAGTTGAAAATCCGGGAGCAGATCCTGCCCGACTCAACATTCATTCGTTCGGTTCTGGAGAGAACTGAATGTTTTAAAATTGCAACATCAGAGAGTAGCACGCCGACAAGAGTACGGCCGGGGCATACTGATCGGGATGAAGTTAAGTTTGGTGAGGTCCACTGTCCAAGGCTCAATACCACTTGACAGGCGTCGGGACATATTTGCAATGTCTAGTGGCGAGCTTGGTCAAACGCCGCGTGCCTGTTTCGGCGCCCACACCGACAGTCCCCAACTGATGGCAGGCAGGCCATGATGGCCATCTGAGACTCTAACTTAAGAAGCAAATCGTTGGCACGGCGGCCGTGGGCTACGGATGAAACAAATAGTCCAGAACATCGTCGTCTTCTAGTGTTGTTTGCACAACAGATTTCGGCGAGCTGATTGTTCCGCCGTCATTTGACGTCATTAATTCCTGAGAAGTACTGGGTGGTGTCAGAAGTTGGTGTTAGAAGGTGTATGTCTATCAGCCGTGTACGCGTCACAATCCGTCACAGTTTGGCTCCCCGCTCACCACTAAGAAAGCAATGCATTTCACATGCTTTGCTTTCGCCGGCGTGTGCTGCAGTGGCACTGCCCAGTGCTATTATTGGACTACCTGGTCCTGAGGTTTCACTAGCAAATGTTGTTTTTTTTTTTTAAATATGCCCCGAAGGTATGACACACTGTTAAAAAAGGATCCACTCCAACCATCTGCATTATAAATAAATCGCCTCAAGTTTTAGTAATTAGCTTCAGGCTCACCGTGATCAGCCCTGATGTCCACCCTCCCCCTCCCCCGAAACAACCAGCCCTAGGGCCACCTGTGGATAATTAAGAGAGCTCAAATTTCATCTATGCCAAGTTGAGGCTAGGAAAATGTATAAGCCAAGGCTTAGGGTGCTATCTGCAGCTGTCTGCTAGGTAGCATCTCCTCGAAGAAAGATGGGGTAAGCTTCAGACATTGTAACCTAGAGCCAAACATTTGCCTGGTTCCCAGTTTTGGTTCGTGTTTCCCAACTTGAGTTTTTGATGACAGGAAACGCACAATACATATTCCATTGACTTCTTAAGTGTCAGCATAGATCACTGATCTAAAATGACCCGGTTCAACATTTCTTTTTTTTGGGAACGTACTGCCCAGTATAATCCTCGTCGCTTATTCAACTGTAGAATTCAAAGCAGTATTGTATGATTTTGGTCACCATGACCTTCAAAAGGTCAAACAAGATCACTGACCTTAAATGAGCATGCAACCTTTTGCTTAGAACAGGTATCTAGGTTCTGGGGACACTCTAGAGATCAGCTTGAAGTTTGAGCTTGTTTGACCTTATTTGACCAGAAGGTCATCACCTAGGAACCTCAAGCTTTAACCGACTGAGTTCGCGTACATGCCATCCCGCCCTGTGAATTTTGCGTCTCCAGCTCTTTTAGTTCTTGAGATCTCAGAGGGTCAAACTGACCCTCACCCGAGCGGAGGATATCCAACTGGCCACCCGGGGTCGTTATACCACTTTGTGCAATTATTATTCAATATTATCGAGAAAAGATTGACTTTAGGATGATGCAAGCATATTTTTCCTACGGCACAAACATTAGAAGTCAATATTTGAAATCGACACAGTGAGAGAAAGTTAGCCATGACCATGCACGCTTATCATCGTAATGATTTAATGAACTAGGTTAGGTAATATAATTTCCCGAATCTTCAGGTATTAGCAATGTTTCCTGCTGTGAGTAAGGCATTTTATGCACACTGTACTCTTACGGCTATCGAAATATTAAAGGAAATATTTCACCGCTGAAGGTATTGATGCAAGTATCAGATAAAATGAAACAAGCTCTTATAACTACCGGAATGCTTGTCAAGTGGAAGAGACTGCTCGAGACAGCACAATTCTCCGCTTAGTAATTATGCTGCGCAATGCATCATGGTTTGATCACGTCATCGTAACGTGCACAGCGTTGATTGGGAGCCAGTTGACGGCCGTTATATCTAGAAATCGCGCCCACAAACGGCACATATGAACGCCTCGATAACTACATTGTTTGGCCTTGATCGCCACATGGCTGATCGAATGGCGGAAGTCGAATGATGTATTATGACGTCATGAATGCCTAGGTAACTTTGGAAAACTCTCCCCGATACAGCTTTCCCCATTTTTTGGGCGCGTTGCTCAGAAACTTGAGGGGCTTAGGCCTTAGGAAGGGCAGTATTGTGAGCGGTACCAAAGGTCTTCAAGATGGGTATTTCAGTTCAAAACCCCAATGTGGAATGCTTCCCTTAACTACACCTATATATGAATACCCTTATGCATCTACAAACCTCTAAAAAATATGTTTCACACATTGAGAACTACACGGATGTAAATACAGGCGATGCCGCGTCCTAGACGAAGCGGGGTAATAATTCTGCGCCCGATCAGGGAGAATGAAAACCATTCGTAAGAATATGTTTAAATTGGTCGGCCACACAATTATCCATTTTTCAGACACGCCTTAAGAGTGCGACCGACAGACCATTTGGGTCCGCCCAGCCCCTGGAACCACTTCACCACGTAGCAGACACCTCCCGGAATGACACGCGTTCTCATAATAAACAGCCCCAACGTCAAGCGTTCACGACAGAATACAAAAATGGTCAACATACACTTTATTACTGAACAAACTTCCATTCATTCTTTCGCCGTTCATCCCCGTAAACACCACACCACACCTAATCCACGCGACGCGAAGCCGAAGAGACGCGCTCGCCGGAAATTACAGGGCAACCAAGACTCTATTCGAGGTAAAGTAACCCGGCGATTGATACTCAGCGACGGCCGCCGTGTGACGTAATTTGGAGTCACTTTGTCGGCGGACCGCGACGGACACCGAGTAGGCGCCGTGAACTTAGCCGCCGGACACCTTGGACAATAAATATTTCTCAGCCTAAACAGACAAAAGATTGTGATGCATGAACCAAACAGATTGCACAGCTAGCGTAAATGTCATTTGAACCCACAGAGAAACCGCTCCTGGAGCAGCCCGACTTAAATAACTGTTATCATTAGTAACAATGACTTTTTAGAATCCGCAGGTGAATAGCATTTTAGGAGCATGATTCTTGCCTTCAAACCCGACCCAGTCAGTCAACTCCTCTCTTTATTATCACTGTAAATCACAATGATCGATGGATTGTTGATATGGGATGGAGTGAGTGACTCCCGGTAGCATCCGTGCTCCCCGCCCCCGCCCCCCCCCCCCCCACCCCTTGTGGGCGGAGTGGGGGCACGGATTTTGAGTTCGGGGGGGGGGCATGATCTTTCAGGGGCCTTCTAAACATGGAGGATTTCTTCACAGAGAGGGGCCTTCTGAGCGGTGTCTTATTCAAGGGGATGGGCACCGAGGGCATGAGCCTACGTACCAAGCTGTTGCAAGTATCATATCCAAGTAGATCATTGCCGATAATTAAAAAAGCTTAGAAAAATGGCGTCGTGATTATCCAGCCAAGCGTATTGCTCCCTAAAATAGGGTCTCCTGTTCTAGAAATGGCACTCCTGATCTAAAGATGTGCCTCCTAATCCTGACCAGGATGCTTCCAACTCATGAAGAGGCCTCCAAATTTAGCCAAGAGGCCTCGCTATCCCAAAACGAGGGATTCGGACCCAGAACGTAGCCATCTGATGCATGAAAGGGGCCTCCCGATCCAGGCTTGGGGCTTTCTGAATATAAACCATGCACTCTTACCCAGAACAGGGGCCTCCTAGGTCGTGACGGATGCCTCTTGAGCCAGGAAAGGGAAAATGTTACCACAATGTTGGACTTAGTTATCTAAGACATGGCTTAGCTTAATCACAAAGGTCGCCTCATGATCCAGAAAACGGATCTCTTGACGTATGATAGCGTTTTCTGAGCCACATCTGTTGCTCTCTAACTTGGTCATGAGGCCCGCTCGATCTGAATGTGGTAGTCTACGGGTAGCCAAAATGCCTTTAGTTTAAGAAATATATACTTAGATGTACGTTATCCGGTAGCTGAACTGTGGCAGGTCAAAGTCAGGCAATGACTCGGTGAATGAAATTCCTAGTAAACTGTCAAAGGTGGTGCGACAACGGAATGTTGGACGACACCATAATTTTTGGGGATCGTTCATTTGACAATTGAGTTTAGTTTTACATATACTCCATTTCACCGGATTAGCTCTGATGGTCAGACCGAGATAACGAACATGCTTTTGCACTGAGGAGACTAACTTCATATGATACTTTTTGACGCTCAAGTTGAATTCCTTTATCAGAGGGACGAAAACTGACATTTTATGACTTTCATGAAGGTCATAGGGGTTAATGACCTAAAATGACCCCGATAAGCCTCTTATTGTTTGGCGCATACCTCCCAGCCTAATGCTTGACAGTTATTTCAATTCAAAAATCAAAATAATTTCGGATATTAAGGTCAGCACGACCTTCTGTATGTCAAATAGGGTCATTAACCTGGAATGAACAACAGTGACCCTTTGCTTGGAACAGGAATCTCGGTTCAAGGTGGCTGCATGACTAGGTCTGACGTCGCTTCGGACACGGATCTGGAACTTGACTTTGTTTGGCATTATTTGACCAGAAAGCCAGGACCTATAACTTGCATACAAACCTATCTGCCCCGACAAGTTGAAGTGACCAAGCTCTAATATTCTTAAAAATCTGGGCGATGGAGTTGACCCCACACTACCCACGCTTGCCGAGCGCGCAACATTCAACCAGCCACCCGAGTGCGTGTGCCTTAAATTTCGTGGTCGTTCTCACTGCAGGAGCCCATGTTCAGCATGTCCAGTCTCGCTGGCACTGCAGTGCAGTGGTTCAACACTCCGAATCCGACCCGGGGGACAGATTCACGCTAGCGAGTGCAGCGCCCGGTCCGTTGAAAGGCAGGCCTCTTGTGGTTGCCATAGATGTCGATAGCGAAAGGCGTGACCAAAGACACATTTATGGGCGTTTAAAGGGAGTATCTCACATCTGTACGCGGTTTTCCACTACAGTAGCCATCTTAAAGACCGTTGGGTGCAGTTCACAGCTCTGCCCTTCTTAACACCTAAACCGCTCTAGCTTCTTAGCTATACGACAGCGAAGATGAGCAGACTATTTCGGGAAGACTATTTCAACTTCACACAGGCATTCGTGACGTCATAATAACGTCATTAAAATCATGCTATTACATAAGCCATGCGGCGATCAAGGCCAGGAAAAAATTATTGTTGAGTCGTTCACATTTGTTGTTTGTGAGCACAATTTTCAAATATAACGGCCATCATTTGGTTCGCAATCAATGTTATGCAACGTACGATGACGCACTCAAATATTCAGGGCAGTCAGGGCAGTCTTTCTACTTAAAAGCATACCAAAAGTTATAAGTGAGCTTTTTTCATCATATTTGATGTTTGCCTCAATATCTTTAAATGTGGGACGTTCAATTCAAGGAGGTTTCGGAGTGACACTTCTATAAGTAATGTCAGGGATATCTTGACTCTTTAAACAGTGTCACGTTTTCCATGACTCCATTTTGCCCTTTGAGGGACGCTGGATCCTCCAGTATCCTCCGTATTTTCCTTCACTTTTCATGGTCATTAAGTATTCTGCAAAATTCAAGACTAAAGCGATTGCGGGACCCTCTTTCCAGACTAAATACCGATTAACGAGTAACAACTGACAAAAGGCTTCACACATATGCTGCTTTTAGAATCATTGTGACACCTTTTACAGGGTTTGCTCCCTGGAAAACTCGCTGGGGGTCATTTTGATTATCAGTGTGGTTACTGGGTCCTCCGTGGTAGAACAGGAGACCCATGACCCACCTGCATCCGCACGTGCACCCCTCCGTGGAGCTAGGTGGGTCGTCCTACACTGCACTGGCATTTGCCCAATGTTCGACTGCACAAACAGCGTTTTCGACTTCCATCTGAATATGCGTAGAGAAGCTGTTACCTGAGCTAGCCTGCACAGTGTCACAGCGTAGTGTAGTCCTGCGCAGCGTCCTGGCCTCATGCGTGGCGACGGGACGATTTGAGCTTGCGCTCGACTCACCTACCGTCCATTGTCCTGTGGGGCCACCCACCAATGCGTACAAACGGTCGTCTTTGCCCAGCTGCACATACTGCACATACTCCACTGGGAGCAATGCCGGGGCCTTCAGAGAACCAATCTGGCGCCACTTATACACGCACCCTCCCCAGGGCCCCGTCGGCACACCGTCAGTGGGTCGGCTGGGAGGCAATGCCGGGACGACTCCGACGCGCCATCGGCCGCGGTCGGCGCGGTTAGAAAAGCACGCGCCCGCCGACCAGCGTTCGCAGTGCTCCACGCGCCCCGACCCGGCTCGCAACCAACATGGCGCCCGCTGGCCCGCTGCCCCGGGCGCTGGTGCTGGTGCTGGCGCTGGCCACGTGCGAGGCGCTGCCGGACGCGCGGCAGCTGTCGCTGCAGCCGCTGCCGCTGCGGCCCGGCTCGTTCCCGCCCTCAGCGCTTCAGCAGCCCCCACCTCCGGTAAGCCGGCGCGTCATGGTGCTGCCAGAACGGGCTCCGGCTGGCTCGGGATCAGCCCCCTGTGCCGCCCTACGCCGGCCCATCTCGTCCCCTAGAACACCAGCCAGGGCGGAGGAATACCAAGCGCCGGTCACGCGCTTTGACGGGCGACTTCCTAAGGCTAGGCACATTGCGCACGTGCTCACATTGCGAACGCACCATGAACCCTGACTCCTCTGTTACTCCTCTTTATTTGTAGTCGATGAGGTTGGGCTTTTGGTACAGGAGATGTCGATAACTCTGTAAGAGCAGCGACAGACGCTATTTCATAGTTTTTTGTGTATTACGCCACTCTTATTTGCTATGGGCTGCTTGAAGTGGGCGCCGAATCTTGTCAAGGCTGCTGGACATAGCTTAAGAAAGAGCATGTCTTTTTTCCCGGCGCTTCCATTTCCCCCTATGCTCTCGACGCATGTCTTCGCTCTCGCTATCTTTGTGAATTCGGAAGACCACTTGTATTCACCGGTTCAAACAGCGCTCCCTTGCAGCGAGGCTTGCGTGCGCAGGATCCCACACCCGCTGAGACACGAGCCGGGAGAACGCCCGCATGGATCTGTGAGGCCGCTAGTAGGAAAGGCAGCTTGGAAAACCAGGCGGCTGCCACATGTTATATGTTAAGTCTTTCTGTTCTGTCTGCGTAGTTAGTAGTTACGTAGTTAACGCGACCTCAGCAAAGCTCTGTGCTTAACTGGTTATGTCGCAGTCAGGAGTTTGGATTTCCCTGGTACTTTACCCGGGTGTGAACTCAGGTTCTGTGCCATTGCATGCTACCAGGGTATGAACTCACGTTCTGTGCCATTGCCCGCTACGGGGCTGTGAACTCACGTTCTGTGCCATTGTCCGCTACCGGGGTATGAACTCACGTGCTGTGCCATTGCCTGCTACCAGAGTATGAACTCACGTTCTGTGCCATTGTCCGCTACCGGGGTATGAACTCACGTGCTGTGCCATTGCCTGCTACCAGAGTGTGAACTCACGTTCTGTGCCATTGTCCGCTACCGGGGTATGAACTCACATTCTGTGTCATTGCCTGCTACCGATTGCAGCTGCTTTATGCTGGCCAGCACAAGCTGTTACAGTTGCTTAGAAATCTGAGATAATTCTGGAATTTCAAACATGTGAACAATTCAATAAAAAAATTTAGACTTCTAAAAAAATATGTATTATTTTCAGCTTGTTCATACTCATAGACTAACTCAAATTGGTCACCAAGATATTTCACTACCAGACATGCCCACAAAGGCTGCTAGAAATGGGTGTGGAAATGGACTTAAAGAGCATCTGGTACTCAAGTGGTGCAGCGACAGATCACAATCACTTAAGTATTGCAAAATAAATCACCGGTGTTTCACGACCCATGGCCTCTGCGCACCGCTGAAATTTTGTGCGTAAGCTCTGTCATTTCCCCTCTTCAGGCAGATGTTGAACTGAGTAAGGGTGTGGCTCAAGCGAATGCGGCGATGGTCAGTCCGAGTATCCCTGGTGCGTGTGCATGAACGCGCGGCAAAGCAGTCCCCGCAAAATACTGATGGCGTCGTTTTTGTCTTGCCCACTTGTGACGTTTCAGCGTGGTATGGTGCCAATACACCCAAGATCTAATTTACGCGGCATTTACAGCTTCACGACAGTCCTTTGCCAAGGAAGCGCAATGGATCCTCCGTTTGACTCTGTGCAGGATTGAATGCTGCGTCGTCCACGATGATTGAGCAGATGCCGACATGTTGCAAGGCAATGACTAAGCACAGGCTAACGTTTCACTGCCAGGATTGCATCAAATTCCAATGCGGTTTTTTGTTAGTCAGTGATAGTTCTTATTTACTTTTGTTATGCTCATGTTTTGCTCAAGAGCAGAGGAGCAAATGTCAACTCTGCGAAACATCGTCAAGCGAATATGTTTGCTGATGTTGCTACCGGCAGCATTACAAATTGCAGACAATGCGATGGTCTCGTTTTTAAGACAGTAGACTGCAGACCGGATCACTGACAGCTGCAGCTTCGATGTTTATTAGGACTAGTTTCACATGATTGCTGTTATTTTCATCACGACGAAACCAGGCGCTTGTCCGTGGTAGTGGTCTATTGCCACGTATTTTTAGTTACTGCATGCAGCTGGCGTGCAAAGTGCAAGCTTGGCGTCCATCATGGATATTTACTGCCTTAATAACAAGGAACGGCGGTCACGGTGCTGACAATATGACACCCGTTGTGAGTTGGGAGTTATTATTCTAACAAAAATTCTCCTTCACTATGCTAGGAGGTATTTGTTAAGCGATGTTACGAGGCGAGGATAGGTTAGGTTAAGAGTTTCGAAGTCAATAGGTTTTCTGGACAAAAGTCAGTTTCACTTTTAGCCCTTCCTATGTTCATTGGCTACGAGTGGCGACTCGTGACCATGAGCACAGTTTGAAACGTGAATTTTGATTAACATGGTTAATGTTCGCTTAATAACGTCATTTAACGAGTACTTTCTGATATACTTAAGGTAGTATATTACCAGAGTAAGAACTCTCAAGTCACATTGCCGAATCAATCGGAAGCTCAAAGGCCTTCTTAAGGGTAGTGAAATGCTGCCAAACGTGCTGCGCTCTTGAGCTCACCTTCACATCAGTACATCAGAACAAGTTATGGTCTATCTGTCTTTCCCATGCACAAAACTTTCCAAGATCTTCAGGTAGCTTATATTTTTTGAAAAACATCCACTGGACATCGATCCCGATCACATTTCGGGACATCCATTTCAAGGGTTGTTCCTGGCGGGTGCCGTGGTTATCTTCATTTCGAAGGCCGTGACACGAGACCACAGAAGGAATCGGCCGTCTGCCCCGGCATCAGCGCTCCCTGCGGCGCGCTGAACAGGCTGAGAGCGCCGCGGCGCCTGCTCGTGCTCAGAGGTCAGGTTCAAGACTTCCGCCGGGGAAGAACAGCCATACAATTGATGCGCGGTATCGACGGCTGAGCTGAATGAGAAATTCTCCGTTGCGAGTGAGCCGGTGCCGCCTACTTCAGCGCGAGTGTGGAAATAGGCGTTGGTGTTGGCGCTAAGCTGCATGGAGCCGCTTGCACCGGGAGGGATTCCCTCTGCGGCAGTCAGACGGCGCCACATGCGCCGCCGCGTGGCAGAGCCGCTGGTGCTGATCACTGTCATTGCAAAATATTGGAATGGGGAAAGTTCTAAACTATATCGTATTGTTAATGCTTTTTATAACGCGAGCGCATTCAAAGAACCTTGCCAGCAGTCAAGGCGTCTTGAACCGGAAAGTGCGTTTGCATCATTGGGAAAACTACGATGAAATGACTTGCAATGTGAATTTTTGTAATCAATATTTCAAACACGAAGGTCGCAAAGCACGCAGCGCTGTCAGTGTGTCTGAAACGGCAGTTTTCGTACCATTCTTCATCTTATTTTTTTGAATTATCAAAAAAGGCAGCGTCACTGTGACATTGCTACCGAACATTTGGGCTGTTTTTTCATTGAGAAAACCTCGGAGCCCTTGCTCTTGAGCGAGTTCACCAGCATGTCACTTCATTTTACCTTCTTCAGCCTGCTGTCAGCTAGCTCCAGTAACCCCTGCAGGCTTGTACGAGCTTTAGCGAACTCCGTCTGCTTCACTACCTCAGCCATTTCACATCATGTTACAGCGGAAAAGAGCATTTCATGAGAGCTCCTGGTCGTCGATCACTATCATGTTGTCATCACGTCAAGCCTGTAAAGGGACCACAACCCAACATCCCAAAAAGCGTCACGCACTTCTTGCTGACACTATTTTTCGTCGTTTTCATTCATAAAAAGTAAATGCCTTTAAAATTGTGCAACTGATTTCACCCGCCTTTATCTAAAACATAGACTTCGCCTTGTCGTGGAAAATGTATCTACGTGCTATAATTAGTTTGGCAGTATAAGTGCAAAACGGCGTCTGAACCTATTAACCTTGCCAAAGTACTGCCTGAAAGAGAAGACATGAACTATAACACGGGCAGAAATCAGAAATTCTTTCTTCTCGTGCCAAAGGTCGATGTCAGTATTCTCATGTCAAAAGTCGATTGTTTCTTTCCATACCAATGCTCCGTCCTCACATCAAAATGACTTCATTGTCCTCCTTTACGCTGACCGAAGCGCTAGTCACCCGATGCCTACATAGGGCTAGACGTGACGCTTGGTGTCTTATCATCGGTGCCACAGCCAAGAGAGGGCGGAAAAACGACCACCTCGGCCACCTTAATCCTCCGAAAGTGTCCTGACATAGGCCATCACCCCAAATGGCTGATACTCTGAGCAGTGTTATTCAGTTTGAGAACGCGTTGGAAATAGTGCCCAGGTCCCGGATATGACACCACTGTTGCCAGTTCATATCCACAAGCTGCGGTTCCATGAGGCCTTTATCAGCCATTGCTGCCGAGCATATCGAGCCATTCAGGTTATCCACCAGTCGACTAGCCTTGGCTTCGTTTGGTGGCACTAAAATTTGTTTGTGCGCGAGATTTTGGACAGGGCCTGATTCTTCGTTCCTTTACAAACTTCCGCTATAAATGCCGGACGTCCGTCACATATGTCGCCCTGTAATGATGCCTGGGCACGCTGCAACGCGAGCTCCCCAGCTGTGCGCCATAGTGTGCGTACATCCGTTTTCCATTAGGCTCCAGTTTTAGTGCCTTACTGGCATGGTGCGGCGGCGTACGTTCACTACCATCGCGCTGACCCTATTGTCTTGAGCTATGGCGTCCGCGCGCCACAGGGCGCCCGTTACCCCAGACTCAGCCCTCCCCTTCCCACCGCCACCACGCCCGCAGCCCTGGTGTTTGTCAGCTGTGGGCGCGATGGCACACCATGCTCATGGCTTACCGCTTTTGTTTCTGCCGATCCCAATGTCGGTGCATGTGTATCACGTAACTCATGGGGCCCTGTTCACGCCCACCGCCTCGCCAGGGGACGTGCACCGGCCTCGCACCGCGTGACCCCGCGTCCACCTCTCCGCCCGTCCGCCACCTGACGCGCGCCTCTCGCAGCCTGCGCTCGACGCCACGTGATGGTCTGTCCGTGTCGCCCGCAGGGAGCGGACCAGTTGCTGGCCTGGCTGCTAAGTGACCTGGCGCAGGCCTCCCGCCGCGCGTCGGGCGCCGCCATCAGCGCGCCGCCAGGGGCCGGTCCGCTGACGCCGGCCAAGCGCCAGATTCGCTACCACCAGTGCTACTTCAACCCCATCTCCTGCTTCCGGAGGCGGAAGTGAGCAATGCCGCCGCGCGGAGCGGCAGTCGCGGCGGCCGCGGCCTCCTCGAGAGGCCCTGGTCCTGGCGTGGTCAGGCTGAGGTGAATCCAGCCGAAGTCCGCCTCCGAACCCGGCGGGCGTTGGTAGGGTGCAGCCAAGGAGGAGTGCACTCGACGGGGAGGGAGGCAGCGACACCGTCGTTTGCCTCTCGCTGACTCCTTCCCCCGCATCATTCCATCAGAGGGCGATATTTACGTACCTTTTTCGTGACTTTGTATCGGCCTACCGTGGTGGTGTTGTCAAATAAACGAAGGTAAATCGGAAATACTGTTTTTTTTGGTTTTATGCTAGAGTCTGCAGAGACACTGGGGCAAGCGTCGTACTGACAGAAAACGGCAAGCCTTTGACAAAAAAGGCAACCTACGTGAGAAAAGAACACACGACCATCCTCACAATTCAGCACGGGTAGAAATTTCAAACGTGTCTGGTCGATGTTGGAAGCAGCGGGAATATCGAACCATGCCCGATACAAATCATCGGGGAAGCAGACGTGTCGGTTTAAGTCAATCGAATTCAAAGTTTGCGCACTTCCTTTTTTTGAAAGGCCTTAACCCATTTTTTATGCCCCATATTCCTGTTTTCTCCACCTAATCTGATTGATAACTTTATGACGATCTGCTATGCACTGAGATGAAATGTTCGTGAAGGGTCGTAGTTACTCTGACGCATAGATATACTGGCTAATTCCGCACAGCTTCCTTGGTGCTCATATTTGATGGGGGCAAATAATGTTTTGTATGATGTATCATGTATGTATCATTCATGCAAACGGTTTTCGCCGTTTGAACATGGATTCTGGCCACAAGTGTGGAGTGTGCTGTTTACATACGATCATGGGTACTTTTCAGAAATCCTCCCCGCCATTCGACGATGGTTTTCAAAAGCTAAGTAGCAATGGCTGCACTTGAAATCCCCGTCCATTTTCTGGGCGATTCACCATTATTTACAGGAATATTGGTCTCATCTGGAATATATTTCAGAAGGCCGATGTTTTTCAGCGGCGAGGTGTGTCGAGCAGACTTCAGTACGGCCAATGTGCGCGCGGGTGGGATGGTTGCTTCTCACCAGGGTTGTAATTTCGCAATCAGTTGGGGAGGGGGCTTCAGCCTCAATTACATTTGAAAAGAAAGTGGGTCAAATCTGGAAATAAATCAATGCTTAACCTTATTTTCACCATACACTTAGCCGTTTTTCCTACTCAGAGGCCCTCTA
Source organism: Pollicipes pollicipes (assembly GCF_011947565.3). Classification (NCBI taxonomy): domain Eukaryota; kingdom Metazoa; phylum Arthropoda; class Thecostraca; order Pollicipedomorpha; family Pollicipedidae; genus Pollicipes; species Pollicipes pollicipes. Next base: position 82,962 of record NW_023596472.1, read on the forward strand.
CTAAATACACCCTTCCATTAATGCTTGTGGAGATGATGGATAACGAAGACAATGAAGAGCGTCCCACGCTGTTGTTGGGCCCTGTGTGCTGTCCTAGGCCCGTATGCTGACCTGACTCTTAATCGCACAACAGCCAGCCTCACTGGTCCTAGACTTGCTTCGGATTTGATCGGAGAACGGAGGATTTTGTCGGGGCCTTAAATGTTCATGTGCCAATGCCCTGTCCATCGCCACGGTACCTTCCACATTGGCCCTGGGTTGCATCCTGCATGTGCTTGCGAGTGCCAGAACTTCCCCCGCTCATGGTGTTTCGCCACCTCGCGAATACCGACGGAGCTAGATAATCAATATACACAAGTCCGAGATCTGGAACACGGTTTCGCTTAGTGCCTTAATCTCAAAAAGTAGGATAGAACTGACCGCATAGGTTCCGATGAATGTTTACGTGTAATTGCCTGAGATAATTTTCGCACAAGCGTCGTATACTTTATTTCCCCTTCGTTCGTACACCTGTGGCTCTCGTTTTACCCGTGCGTCACATTCTCATCGAAGGTTGAATGCTGGCAATTACGTACACCTGTATTGTGGTTAAACAACGATGCTGCATTAGTCAGTTTTCTCAGAACCAATGGGACGAGATATGTGTATCACGGATGGATTATTCATTCAGACTGTGGCTTTCATCTGGTGTGTTAATATGCGCACAACGATTCGGCGAGCTAACCCTCCGGCCGTCGTCAGTTGTCATGGCTTGGATTGTCAATTGTCAATTTTCAATTGTCAGCTGTCAATTTTCGTCCTTGGAAGAACTGCGACGCTTGTCTGTCACAAAAAAGTTATGCATACTAACATACAAGACGAGAACGATAGGCCAAACCATTATCCCATCTGCATTAATTATTTGCCACCAGCTCGTCACAACATTGACTAACCAGCTAGCCGCATCCAACCTTGGGATAAAGTGCCGGGCTTGATTTTGGTGGGATTAGCAGCCATCTCAGTTTGCTATATCTTCTCAAAAATTGGGTCATTATTACAACGCAGTACCCCCTCAAATCTGACGAGGATATGTTTATGCCGTAATAATACGGCCAAAACACGATACTCAGTTTTAGTGCCGCAAGGTGTGCGATAAAGAACTAGCAGCAGATGAAAATGCACGATGACGTAACGAATCTTATTTTTCAACTTGCTGTTGCGAAAACAGTTTGCGGAGTATCGTGTGTGGGAAAACTGCATCAAACAGCTAATTACATGTATTATGCTTGTTTAAAACATGTGTCCGTATGACACGTAAGACCCATTAGATTAGACCCACAAGGTTAGGTTCATCCAGTGACCTGGTCTGACACTGACATCATTTTCTGAAACACCGGGTGCATTCAGTTGTATTGAAACCGATATGCAATTGATGAGCATTTTTCCGTTCAGATTATATAAACAGATCGATGGGATCTCTTCCAGATCGGTCGTCAGTCAAATTTGAGCATTGATGGGTCACGCACGGCGGGCCGCCATAAGCCTCGGCTGGCGGGCCGGTATCGGGTGACCGGGCATGACTGGCTCAGTCAGTCGGGGACTGTCATCGCGACTTTGAAACCATTCATTTTAATCTTAAAACCGGCCATTTAGACATCTTCCGGAATCCTAGAACAACATTGCAAGCACAGTTCGTCTTTATGACGAATGCGCATCGATCGGCCGCACGTACAAGTCCTTTACGAATTGCCCAGATGGCAACGTCGTGCGCTCCGAGTAGTAGAGTACAGTAGAGCTGCCACTTTTGGGCCCTGTCGCTTTTAAGGCGCGCTCCGAGTGTTCACAGTAGAGCTGTCACTTTTGGGCCCCGTCGCTTTTAAGAGGCGCTCCGAGTGTTCACAGTAGAGCTGTCACTTTTGGGCCCCGTCGCTTTTAAGGCGCGCTCCGAGTGTTCACAGTAGAGCTGTCACTTTTGGGCCCCGTCGCTTTTAAGGCGCGCTCCGAGTGTTCACAGTAGAGCTGTCACTTTTGGGCCCCGTCGCTTTTAAGGCGCGCTCCGAGTGTTCACAGTAGAGCTGTCACTTTTGGGCCCTGTCGTTTTTAAGGCGCGCTCCGAGTGTTCACAGTAGAGCTGTCACTTTTGGGCCCCGTCGCTTTTAAGAGGCAACATGAGGACTGAAAAATCCCGCGGGGTCTTTGGCGGGCGCTTCTGATAAAGTGGAGGGAAATGGAGGGCTTTTAGAATACAAACCGTCCCAAATTATGTATTTGGAACAAATGCACAATCGAATGTCTATTGCTTAGGCACAACAAATACTCATGAAAAGAAAAGTTTTATAAAAGATGCAAAAGCAAAGAAGCAACGTATTTGATGTTAAAGATTTCTTGATACCGGGCATCCTCTTTCATAACTCAATCTGCTATAACACATTCAATAACTTCATCAGCGGCATAATATGGCTTAAGCACCGCACCACTATCGCTTATAGATAAACTATACAAAATGCGCTCCAAATAGCTGAAATTTCCTAAAAGAGCCATCCTAAAAAGAGCCAAAAAAGAGCCATCCTAAACTTGTCAGGAGGCAGTAAGGCTCAATACCATTCATCAAATGTAATGTAGATCATGAGAACACACATTGCTTGGCAAAGCTGATAGGTCCAAGTGCTCAGGTCATGTTCAAAGAACAAACGTCACACATCAGGTTGTGGTGTATTGCGTTACTAGTGAGCGTGCCTGGGCGCGCCTCTGCGGCCGACCGCCAGAGGCGCGGCCGACCGGCCGCCGCGGTCAGCGGTCACCAGGACGCCTGTCGACTGATACCGGTGAGAGCGCGCGTATATCACAATGCCCTGCTTAGATTAAATGGAAAGGGGGGGGCGTGCAAAGGAGTTACAATCCATGCCAATGTTTGCCAAATCCACAATATCTTACCCCCAAACCAGTCTTTTGTAACTCAGAACTTATATGCAGACTATGGAACTTAGAAAAAGCAATAATGTCTGCTGAATGCATGTCAAGTTTTGTAGTTTCGTCCACGGTTTGTCTAGCCGCCAAGGAAAATTACTAGCAACCAGCGCCCTCTCCTATGCCGGAGCACCGACGGACGATTGCGGCGCACATGGCTCGTGACAGTCAAGAGCACGGGCAAGGCTGACCGACGATGTCAGCTGTTAACATTGTCCATGCCAACCGACTGCATGGAAACAGCTTGGTGTGTGAAATGGCAGCATTTTGTTCATGTAAGATATGCTTTGAGTTGGAAAAAAGTAAATTTAGACGTGAATCAAACGTAAAAAGATGAAAGTCGAGCGCATCCTAAATTATTTCTGTTCCAACGTTAGGATATATTAATGCGTTCGTATGAAGAGCGCGTTCGGCCTAGCGAATGTTATTCGACGATTGGTTATCTCCCCAATCATTATCCACGTAGATTCTTCATTTGCGTTCGCCGGTTCGGAAATATCCCCAAATTCGTCCCCCATGCACCATGCACAGCCAACGGTTAGAGCTATACATAGCCAAAAAAGATTAATCGTCTTGACCATGCTCAGAAAATTTTCCAGGGAAATTCCATGTAATATTGCTCTTTCTCCTTCGACACGAAAAAGCAATATTATATGGGATAATATTTTGTGCTGGCAGTGACAAACGCCATTCCCCAAAAATCAAACATTCCGGATAATTTTCCGAGATTCTCTGCCCGCCGAACGCGCCAGAAATGAGTTGCTTTGACCACACATGTTACGGCGTAATCATTGGCGAATGGCGCAGCCAAATAATGAATAACCTTTAAGCAAGCTAAGATCAGGTTAAGTGCGAGCCGTCTTTAGCTGGATTCATGTTAAAGCATGCGCTGATGGCGCCAGCACGTATAAGGTGCGTAAACCGCTTTAACTCTTAAACTGCAAAAGATTCTGGCGTTTGTGTCTCGGTGCCGCCCACGAACGACGCCCACGCGGCTTACAAACGAGGCGTGTTTGCTAGTCAGTGGTCACGTTTTATCGACGGTTTATAGAGTGTTCAGCGTGAACTCATATCCACAGGATTATCATTTCTGCTTGTGTCTGCCTGCAATGACTGGATTTTTGCGAGAGCTATGAAGCAAAGCTGTGGAGCGAGAAGCTTTGTTTAGGCCCCTTTGATTTGCATCCCTGGTGTTTAAATCCAAATAGAATATAACAATTGGTCAGCTCGGACATTGTTCTGGTGTTCAGAAATGACACCCTATTTGAGGCTGATATGGTTTTGACAATGGTGGTATGTGGTGGCGATCGTGTGGCTGAAGGGAGAAGTGTGGTTGCAAAATCCCGAAAGTACGCAAAATGTCACTTCTGATTTTTTATGCAGTTAGCAATAACTAATGTCATCACCATTAGTGTCTATAAACTTTTGTGTTTAGCATGAAAACGTTGTCAAACCTTTGCTTGGCTAGTTTCGTTTTTGATTCCATGCAGCATAAAAACAACAAGAAAAGTCATTTTTGTTTTTGTTTAAAAGCATTTTGAGGCCCCAAATGTTAGCATGGCATTAATGACAGCTAGCAAGCTTGACAATGCTGCCGCGTGTGTTGCAATGTGCAAATATCTATGGATAGGGTTGGGCCACGGGTAGCAATCCCAGCTAATTGCATATCAGGTTTTTTGGAAACGGATCCCATGCCACATCATTTTTTTATCATTGCGCCATTCTCCTTGGGTATACAAGTGCACATAAAAAGCATTTGATGATGAAAGAGAAATCAATTCAGTGAACATCATGAGATGCGAAATTTTTGCAGCTGTTTTATTATATGCCTTTAAGTCCGAGCCCAATAGCTTGCGGTATGAGCCCAAGGTCATCAAAGGTACCATAAAGGCTAGTTATTCCCTTGAAAGTTGTTAAGAACTTATCACCCAATTTATTTGCTTTGGTCCGCCAGAGACTCTCGCGAGAGACATATCTGAGACAAGCGGCTAGGGGAAAGGCGTGGGGAGAGGGCGGGCTGCAGTTCTTACAGTGAACAGAACCACCAGAAAGACTGCTCTGCTGTGCAGAGATAACAAGCATCTGTGCCAGCATACTGCAAGCCACTTATAGCGTGAACTGTGCATGCTGTTTAGAGGAGGGATGCTGTGACCAGCTCTTTTACTTATGTCCCATTGTTTGTGGTATTTAGAATAAGGACATTGCGTGGCCGCTATGGGCATTGATGAAATCAACTTATAGTGTTCTATTGATTCATAAATAAACGTGTTCTGTGAACTGGGCATTGTTTAGATGTCACGAAAATTGTTGCTTTCCTCTATTGCTGGCAAATTAAAACTTCTACCGCTTGGAAAATGGTCAAATCTTCATTTCAAACATGAAATGACCTGAGCGCTAGCTATTTACGGAGCAAGCTCGAAATCAATTTCTTAAATTTGCCCCTAGCTATTAAATGACTGTCAAAGATAAGAGTAGGTCTCGACAATCAACAGGCCTAAATCTCTTCAGGTACTAGGATAATAGGATAAATCTCTTTAGGTACCATTACAAGATTAAAAGCGATTATTTTGGATTATTTTGGGATCAGTAGCCTGGAAACATGCATCGCATGACTACGTTACTGCATGTCGTGTCGACCTAGTCTGCCCTGACCTTGGCATCCTGCCTACATCTTGATTACGTACTGACTTAGAGTCTTGTAGCTGACGTTTCAGTTGCATAACGGGAGCAAAATGGACGTTAAAATATTTTAAAGCGTAAGTCGCATCACTGAACCCAATTACCTCACTGATATGTGGCATGGCCTTGACCAGACCCTCATTATGACATCATCATGTTAGTAACACAGCACCCTCACTTAGCCACAGACCATATAACTTTTAAAGAGATCGAACACGCCTCAGTGGGCCCAACCCGTGCAAAAGTAGAGGTCTGCAAGCTTCGGACCTGGCGTTGACTCTTCCTGCCACATGATTTCTCGTTTTTGCCTCTTTAAAGCTGCACTCATTATTTCCTTCCGTTTGCACACGTTTTCCTCAAAATTGGACAATCAGTTTCCCACAAAGCGTCGTGAGACTACCGTCCCCCGGCCTTCCAGTCCAAGGCACTCGTCTGGGACACCAGTCAGTTAATGAAAAATAACATTTAGAGCTAATATTATGGCCTGCTTGGAGAGGAAATGATCTTGTTATTATCCAACTAAAAATATTTAAGGGCTTGTAGTCTTTAAACCGCTTCAAAAAACTAATCAGATTGCGGTGGGCACGTATTGGCCGTTGAACATAACGTACCGAGTACACTCGTGGCATAATCACTTGAGAGCAGCGGAATTCAGCCGGACGGCTATACCATGCCTTTGTTTCTGGGCCTTTGGGGCGCTAACAAGGCCATGCAATAAGGTATGATCATCCGGGGATTTTCCGCCACTTTCCCTTCACCATTACAGTGACGTCACAAAGTCGCAGCCTGGCATCACCGCTCCGCCTGCATTATCTTCGCGTCCGCTACATCGATGCACCTACTAACAAATGCATCTGGTGACCGCCACAGTGGCTTCAAGAAGAACTGTGAGGAAATGTGCAAGGGGTATGTTTTGCCGAGCTGGGTGTATAACAGCAAACATAGGCCTACGAACCGGGAGCCTGTGTGCCATTTTACTACCACTTGCTGAGGATGCGAAATATTGAGTCTATGGCGATGTATTGAAGTTGGCCTGCCTACAGCTGCTTAAATGCAGGCCGGCGAGCCTGCCCAAGGTCCAGCCACTGCCAAAGGAGGAACTGACCGGCACCAGGATCATCATCTGAACTGTTGCGTTGAACCTCAGCACTATACATCATGACGCGCCGTGTTGCACTGGTGTGTGGAGGCAGTTTGAGACGACGGAAGTGGTGTGAGGCCTGGTAGAACATAGGACATTGTGGACATTGCACATTGCATCAGCTATGACACGAAACCTCTGAAGGTCGTGGCGCGTGGCGTTAATCAAGAAAATATCCGTCACGCCATGCAGCCGGTTCATCGAACACACGTATGACTCATAATTCACCGTATTTTACCAAAACGCTTCTTGCGCCCAGCATACACTTCATTGTGCACACTTGGCGAGGTCACAAAGAAGGCAGGGAGGAGGGGGGGGGGGGGGGGGGGGGGGTGTGGCGGAGAACACAAGGAACTATACATTTTTCAGCTTAAATCTAGAGTTATGCGACACGATAACCAGTCTGAAATAGCCTTAACGTCTATCTGCCAAGGAACCGTCTATGCCTCAGACATACACACAAATGTCCAAGACACAGAAGGCATGAGGATGTTCACTTAAGGTCACTTACGCATGCTCACATAAGCACAACGATGTTCACTTGACGCTGTCCACCTGATGTCGCACCTGTTTGACTGCGCGCCTGGCAGCAGCCCGCTCAGCCCCAGCCTGATTAAGTCATCCGAGGCGCAGATGGATGCACGTCGTCAACAGCTTCCCAGCAATCCGCTTGTCCAGCGCAGAACTTCCTCAGCAGGAGCTTTGTGAGGCGGTCGACGATACCAGTGTCTCAGTCCATGCCTCGGCCCATCACTAGCTGGAACACGATCTCGAAAGCCTCGACAACGCTCGTCCAGGCCGGCAATGGTACCATCAGACCACCTTGGCTAATCGCGTGTATTCAGCTATCTGGCACACGGCTGGGTGGTACTTCCCGGGTCGACAGTCCCATACTTGGATCGAGGTGTTTGCACTTGGCCGGCACGAAGCCGGCAATGAGGGTCAGCGCCCCGTGCTGGATGCTGACCTCGTCCATCTCGTCGCCGCGGCGGGGGCCATTTTCGGTCCTCTCGCCATCACCGCCATGGAGCATGTCTTCGCCCGACTCGTTGACCCCGTCGTCCTCACCGAATTCGTTCAGAGCGGGCACTGGAGGCCTCGCGGCTGTTTGCTGGCAGGCGGCTTCCACGTCGTCTGCATGCCCCGCCACGTCTACCACAGCTGGATCCTAGATCTGCGACACAACGAAACACGATCATTTCCACGTACCCAACAGGCGCAATAATCGGACCCTAATACAAGTCACCAGTGTTGTTTCTCATTGCGATAGCAAAACGTGTTGAACCCCGACATGCCTTTTTTTCGTTGTGGCATGCTTGTTTTTATACACAGACACATTTTGTGGTCCAGCGTAACATAATCAGAGCGGGTAAGAGAGACGGTCAGTCGCCGACGAGTACTGCACTGCGTGCACCATTCTGATATCTGCCGCTCCTGGCCATAACCACGGATTCGTCTGGATGGCCCCGTTCCATGGTCCCATTTCAGTGCATCGGCTGCCCCAGGGAAGGGGGGGGGGCGCCGTCATTACTGTTTTCCGACGCAAAAATCACCAGAACAGCGCGGCCCTCCGAGCCCCCCCCCCCCCCCGCCCTCCATTCGTCTCTGCTCGTGCGGTTGAAGATCTTTGGTTTAGGCACAGCAGCAGTTTTTTACCACGATATTACTGTATGTAATCCCGAACTTTAGTGACCGGGCAAATAGATTTTGTTTGAAATCTCAGACGCTAGCATGGACAGTGACACGAAGAGTCCAAAAGTGGTTCATGAGTAACAAGACTCGCATATGAGCGGGCGAACATGTACGGCACGTAGCTGAAAGAAATCTGCAAGGCACCAGGGCAAACCAATATTGGTAGCTCATTGATGCGCTAGGAACTGTATCTATTAGCGGTGTGGGGTTTGTTGGCCAGCTCACAATGCATAGATGTGTTGTCAATGGGGCTGGGATTCGCTCGTGCAAACCTGCCCTTCCCCCGTCGCAAACCCTGGCTACGCCCCTGACACTCACCCCCTTCGCTCGTGTAGCATAGATGGCTGTCCCACTTGTGTGGTAGTCAGGCCCCACTTTGTAAGCAAGATTATGGTTGGAAGGTCTCGTTTGAATCTCGTATTGTAGTCTACAAACTGAACAGAGCGGCATAGATTGTGCATGCATTGGACTGTGAATCGAGTTGAAAGATCTCTGCATGAAACGGATGGAAATTTTCCTTTTAAGCACACGCATAATCACTTGCGTGCCGGCGATGTCCAGTTGCATAGAAGGAACTGCACTTGGTCGAAGGCATGGTTTAACATTGGGTGTGGGGCTGGGCTTAACCAGATGGCCAGAAGCAGCCATGCTCTTGAAAATGATCAGATCAGATTACCGCATTTTCCACATTTTAATTAGTCCAAGAGCAACGGTGCACTCATGTTTTCAGGACAGTTGGATGTTTTTTTAGAAATGCCAAAAACTAAAGTGCCTTCATTGCGCCGTTTAACATTCTTGCAAGAGGCCGCCTAACAGGATGGCATCTTGCTGTCAAAAAACCGCCTTTGATGCTCACTCTTGCCCAACGCTCGCGCACCACTTCGAATTTCTCCCACCCGCGACAGAATAGCACGCACCGAGGCCACACAGCAATACAAACTTGACGCCACGCCGCACGATAATCGAAAAGACCGTCCACAGCATTTCTGCGCGACGACTGCTTTCCAAACAACACAGTCGACGTTGCCATGCAACGCCGCCGCTCAAGCCAGTGCGACTTTGTGACGTCACCGCCTAACGTTAAGGAGCCGTCGCCCGACCAATTTCTCAAGCTGTGATGATGACCCCCTGGGCGTTAATAATCTCACTACCTGCCTGGTGCAGTACATTGTTAGTGTTGGTCGTGGCAGGACACGTGCACTCTGCTATAGCAGCACCTTCGGCAAAACGACCCGGCTTCTCGCTATTGTTCCATCTAGAATGCCACTGTTTGGACATTGCTCTGTGGGCCTGTTATTTCGAGTTAAGCATGTTAATCTAGTTTCGGAAGCAATGGGGGAAGCTTAGCTGAAATAATTGGTTTGTGGAATGTTACGAAGCCTGTATGCTTTACGGGCTGCTAATTAGTAGCTGCTGTTCGGCAGTCAGAAAAAGCATTCACCGAATTGTATGTCGTCTTCCGTTCCGAGAATCCCGATTAGGATTTCACCTGGCTGATACTGATCTCTGCCGCTTTGGGTTTCACCAGCTAAAACGAGCACAAGCAGACGGCAACACAGAAAATGGCTTGCTTACCAAGCATCTTTTCGATGACAGAATTTGGTGGCGAGAATTTGACGTGCTGTAACGTTCAGCACGCTCTGTCCTGCCCTCCGGCATCACCTTATCTTTATCGCGGCTGCTGCCACCGTCTTCAGGCCGTGTCTGTCAAGGTCGAATAGTGTGCGCCTAAAGCGACTCGAACCTGCCCCGCCAAGGGTTTGTGGGTAGGAAGGCAAGTGCCCTAACTGAGCTGACTGGCAAATGCTTTAACTGAGATTTGGGGGGCAACCGACTGAGCCATTCGAACAGATAGCAATGTTGTGTTCAAAGCATTTCTTGTTTAGTAAAAGAACACCATAGGGTACCGATACAATAGCATCATACCCAAAACCCATGACATATTCGCCTTAACTTGCGCTTTATGTTGTGCTGAATCTCTCTGAGCCCCATAAGTGCCAAATTTTTGCTTCGCAGTCCTTTCTAGTCCACGAATATCGCATCGGTAAATGAGTGGCCCAGCGAGTTAAATTGGGAAGACACGTGATAGTCCACCGATTCTCTTTCCGTCCTAATGGAAGGTGAATAGTTTGTCAGACGAGTGCATAAAGTCCTCCCTGGCTCCGCAATGTAGCACGCCCATTCGCAGACATTATAAGGAGCACTACGCATCACATTCCTTGTTTTACATCAAATATTTCGATAAGACGAGCACGACATTCCAAGTCCCATCAGTAAATAATTTACCTGATAAATCTACCGAAAAGTGGCGCAGTTTTTTCCACATTTCTATCTGCTCTTCCTCTGTTCGTTTATAAGTTTTTTGTGTTTGCTAACTCACTCGTAGGGCTTGCCTCTTATGGTAAGATATCCGGACTTGGCTGATAGATAAGTTCTTTAGCGCTTGAAGTGGTCCAAATGTGTTCATTCTTATGCAGTTGTCTAATGTTAGGCAGGTAGCTATAATAAGTTATAACAAGGGTGACCCGGGTTAAGATTTTGACGTTCTTGCTCAGGCTCCTGCTGTCTAAAACGTGCCCGCCCTGAATTCTGTCGGCCATTCTAAAGCTTTTGTTATTCACTACGCCTAGATACCTTTGTTTTTTTAAGCCTACTCTCCAGATTTTGTATGCGTCGGATATAATCGTTTTGGTCACTACGTATTCTCTTCAACCGCATTGCTTATCAGAAAAGATGTGCATGTTATTTCGTGGAGTCAGGAAGGACTTTATGTATTCGTAAAGCAAGCCATCGATCGTCCATAATGGCAGAGAGGGCCGGTAGACTTTCCCGTTTTTACTGAATTAAACTCACTGGGCTACTCAATGAACGATGTGAAATTCGTTGGCTTGGAGACAGTGTGAAGCAAAAACGTAGTATACATCACGCACAGAGGGGGACGTAGATTGATGTGCTGCGAACATCGCACTTTAAAGGAAGGCTTTACGTAATAACTAAGAGGTTGCGTACAATATTTGTTAGAGAAGTGTCCTAAGCGGAGGCTGTCGTATGCTCAGCCCACATGTGTTGACTATTATTTTTGATGTGTGTAGTGGAATGAGCTGTTTGCCAAAACTGATGCAGGTTTGAATAGGGTGGAAACGTCAAAGCATAACGTGGACCATATTAAAAGGCTTCAGTCGTTGAGTCTTCTGCGCATATTTCACTTTCGACTCTTACACAAACATTGCCCCCCGCATCATGGCGCTCGCAAGTTCTGTAGAGTGGTGAGGAGGTTTGCTTCCATACCCCAAACGCGAGGCCGACGTATCAAAATCGGTATGACAAAAATTGGGAAAAGAGGGAATTTGTTGTAACACGTAGCCGTTCCTCCTTACGTAAACGTCTGCTCCCACCAACGCTACTAGTCAGCCGAAAAGAGCGAAATCCTGCCTTCTTTACTCAGTCGGTATGAGCCTTCTGTGTTTCGAGCATGTACGTGTAAATGCGTGTCGTTTCACTTCGCCGATCACGAGACTAGGTGCTTCTGTCATCTCCTCACGGCCACCGTCCCCACGGCCTAAGTTTGGACACGGGGCCCGTCCGGCTTAAGTGGAGTGTCTTTGATGCCCGTGGGATCCTGCCACTCAGAACTTTTGTCAGTGTCGTTTCTGTCACGATCTTGGCGTCCTAGTTGCATGACTGTCCATACCCATTGGTATCGAGTCTCACAGCTGAGAGAGAGAGCGGGCGGACATGTCCCTTCCACTCAGGCTGCATTTCTCGATGTGCTTTATGATCTGGGTATGAGCTAGGCATGTGGCTTTTGAGTGTATGAGTACTCTATGAGTATTTAATTCGTCTTGCTTTTTCCAACGCAATATTTCCGTTTTCCGCGAACGCATTTTTCTGACACATATAAAATCTAGAGAGTAGGCTTCAAAAAACAAAGGTATCTAGGAGCAGTGTAATGTTTGCAATACACTAATGTGTCCAAATGTTTGTGATAAAGGTTACGAAAGCTTGAAGCATTGTGTTCAAAAAAGAAGGTCAGGTAACATAAGCCCATTACCCCGCAAATTCGACAAAACATCATACTATGTTTGATTTCTCCCCGACGGTGTTAACTACAGCAGCCCTTTTTGAGGCGCATGTTGGCTTTAGGGAGTATCATATAATCCCTGTGACGTAATGATTTAAACTTCAATGCACATCTCAGTAGCAGCCGCTCGCCCACTGGACCAGTCACAACATACCTTTATTGGCATCAGCAGAGGTGCGCACGGTAGTCGTCATGAAGACTGAGTACCACGCAAGCAAGATGTACCGCGCTAAGACAATGCACTCAGTACCACGCAAGCGAGCGGGTTCAGTGCGATGCGATCTCATCGTCGTTGATACACTACTAATCCACATTCAGCGTGATAGCTTTAGCTGGTGCATGTCATTATAGCTTTCTGCGGTGCTTATCGCGTAGTTATCTGCATGCCGTGTTTCGTAAGTTGTTCAGTGCATTTGCGAGGAGCATTATTCACATTGATGGGAGAGTAGTAATAGCCTTATTCCTTGGAAAAAAACAGGAGAATGGAGAAATAGATGGGTTAATATTCCGGCAACAATATTGATCGAAACAAGAGCAGAAGACTTCTGTTATTGTTTTGATAAAGGCATGTTACCGGAATATCAACCTATCTTTTTCTCCATTCGCCTGCTTTTTTCCGTGGAACAAGACTATTATTACTGCCTAATCCATGCCGCGTTTCCATCAAGAGTTACATGAGAAGGTATTTAAGGAATTCATACGAGAACTTATGGTGTGAATACTGAGCAGAGAACACTTCTAAAGAAACCGTAGCGTCTTAAACAGCTACGCAAGCAACTATTCCATCATTTGCATAGAAGACATACGTGCTTAATTGTGATTTGGTACGCATACATGCACAGCCCAGTAATCGTTCCGCCCACCACCACCTTCAATTTCACACTCAGATCAAGATGACAGTGCCAGAGTACACCCTGGCGCAGAGATCTCAACGATGCTAGGGAAATTTCTAAAGCAGCAAGATGCCACCAAATAGCCGTATAAGTCTCCAGGCAAAAAGTCTCTACCGACTTGGATCCAAATATACGCCTTCCAGAAATCACAAGGCCATTGTGAATGGTTGAGCATAAAAGCCCCGTCCTTCTCACGATCTCGTAAACATCTCTCATTGACAGCTAATAGCGATATATCACATCATTTCCGTGGCACGTGATCATTACTGTGTCCGTTTATAAGCTGGATATAGGGCCATCCGCTTATTACTGTGTATTAAGGGGTGCCGTGCTTGGACTTTGCTGTAAGTTTGGGTTTTCATCTGCCCTGTACAAAGCGATGACGTCACTGGTGCCGAGACTTTAATGTGGCGCGTCCGGTATCCATGGGGCAAAATGGTGCGGGACAGCCGAAACATCAGAAAAATAGGTACAGATCATGAACAAGCTATTAGCCTGAGGGAAATGCCATCAGCAGGCGATCACATAACATTTCAGCGGAGAGTTCCACATTGGGGTTTTGGGGTTTGACATGTATTCATATGGGGTTTTGAACTCAAATAGCCATCTTGAAGATTATTCGGTGCAGTTCAAAGCCCTGCCCTTCTTAAAATATAAACCCTCTAGTTTCTGGGTTGCACGCCCGCAAAGATCCGCAGACTATGTCAAGGTCATTCAGGCAGGTATGACGCTATGGAAACGTCATTGAAATCCTATCACCGCATTGGCAGGGCGGCGTTCAAGGCCAAGAAGAATGTCATCGTATAGTCGTTCACATATGGTGTTCCCGAGCATGATTTCCAGGTAAAGCGGACGTCAGTTGGCTCTCAGTCAGTGTTGTGCAGGCTATGCAAAACTTAAACACGAATCACACTTTGCGCTACACAATGCAAGAGTCTGGAAGTAATTGCTGGTTATGAAGGAAATAAGATTTCTAATCGAATAACTTAAGGATGGCGCCATGACTGAATATGTGAACACAGGTAAACACCTTAAAATTACGGGAAAATATGCAAGAACACTACGAGAAAGGAATGAAACACGAAGACATCACGAAATTTCGTTCAATAAACACCTCCAGCACCACCACAGCTCCAAGGGAGGTTGATCTCCCACCTCTTGGGAGCTTGAAGTACTCCATGTAAGTGCCAGCGAACGATTTCGCTCAATTTCGCATTTCATGCAGCACCTCAACGTCATGCAAACGCTCCATTATGCAATCAAACCGGGAACCTAGTTCCTTGTTCACTTGGAGCTTCAGCCCCTCCCCCCCCCCCCCGGAAATTGGGCTTCAGCCGCACCTACCTTGGGCTTTGGTCTCCTAACTCTGGGAAGAGAGTGATTAAATCCGGGGAGAAAGTTGCCTGATGGGATATTTAAGGGGGCACGTTGGGTCATGTGTCCCTGTTCAGCCACCCGTTTTGTGAAACTACACCCCTGGATCAAGCAATGACGCATTAAGGAGCATATCCACCAAATAAATTATTTGCTAAATTGCATTGTCTACTGCAAACTTTTCCATTTAAAAGTACACTTATAGTTAGCGTGAGGTTACTTCATCACAGCCGTTGCTTACTTTCATATCTTCACATATGGAACATTCATTTAAATAACAAGCATGATGGTGTGCTTTGCACGCCTGTGCTTGCATGAAAACAAAATATTAAATGGCCAATAAACTAAAATGGGATGAGAAATGAGAACGTACACACGAGAGTCATACGGAATAGGATGGCCGGAACATCAACGTCTTCTCTCACCTGTCTATCTATCTTCTTTTTCATCGACTCTTCGCATCGATTTTGAACAAACCCTTAACGGCAGGTCGATATGACAAGTGACCCAATCACCTAATATTCAACGTCGAACGTGTTTTAACGTGCTTCTCATGCCTGTATGGCTCACCATAACAATATGAAATTGGCATGTAAATTGAAAACACTTCAACGCTAGAAATGATGCAGAGATGGGCGCCGCGACATGGGATTGCCTTTGTGCCTGTACCGGACAAACTGTTGGGCGTATGTGCATATAGCCGGGGGGGGGGGGCAAATGCATATAAGTTAATGGGAGGCATGATGATGTGTTAATTGCGAGTTCGTATGCCCAGCGGTTAAAATGCAGTCAGCGTGAAAAGCGAAAATGTGTACTATCAAGCTGTTCGAAATAGGCAGCCTGAGCATCGTGCTACCTACTTAGCATCATCAGCCAGATTAGTACTGGTAGGCGCACAAATCAGTGGAGCGATCAGGTAAAATTAAATGTCAAGCATGATCATGTGTTTTGCGAGTTTACATTCAGCAAGGCTGTTAAAGTTTAGTTCATGCAGGAAGTATGTATGTTAGTAAAAGTGTTCCACTTCAGAATTGTATTCGACAATGCGAAGTAAGTCACGGAATTTAATCGTCGGTGCCCGGCTCACACATGCACTTTCCATGACAGTAAAAATACGGTCCCTGTTTCGACCATTAGTGCAGACAGTTTTGTCTCAGGACGCGTGTTACATGACATTGCATGTGGCGTGCCCTTCCAATCAGCGCCTACCTGATGACTGGTGGAGCTTGAAAAGTCGTCTGTCTTTGCTTAGACATGATTTTGGTACATCCCCATTCTCCCCTGACGCATCGTATTCCTTCAGTTAGGAGGATTCGTCCGGGTAGGAAAGTCTGTTCTAAACTGCTGTTGAGTGATTTAGTCTGTTCTCAACTGCTGCTAACATAAGTTTGGTACATTCCCATTCTCTCCTGATCGGTCGTAATCGTTCATATAGAGGTGGGAGATTCGTGCGGGTAGGAAAGTCTATTCTAATTTGCTGTCGAATGCTGCCACACTGCAGGTAATAGGCGTATTGCGACCAGCCCATTCCCAGTGACGTCACACCTTTGAGTTGGTTTCCTTATCGCCTCATGCAGACCTCCAAAAGCGTTTAGTTGGAACGAGAGCGATGCTCTCTTTCGAGCCGATTCTGCTCAGACGTGGTTTTGGTACATCTCCTATGCATTCGGGAATGTCTCCTCACCGGGTAGACTTGTGCGATTTGTTGAAGAGGAACCTGTTGGGAATCGTTTGTAATGCCTGGGCAAATTCTCATTGCCGGGTTCCGTGGCGTACTGTTGTTGCCTTGCAGTAGGACGATGAATGGACGCCGTCGCCCGTTAAGTGATCTACTTGGAAATTGTGGTTCTCCGTATTCCTTGTAGCTTCGCGGAGGCGGCAATGACATTAGTCAAGGATGGTATTACCATAATGCCATGAAGGTTAGATGACAGCTTTGCCGTTTTGCACGCGACACGCATGTCTGTGAGCGGGTTAACCGGTAGGCAGAGATCAAGCAGCTTTGGTACCAGGCTCTGGAAAATAGGCCATTCATTGCAGTCAGTGCCAACCAGTCAACAGCAAACGAGGTTCACGACATTTTTAGCATGCAAATGCTCAATGCCCAAAGTGTCGGCTATGGAAACAATGCGAAAGGAAAAGGGCAATTTTGTTGTCATTGGGGGTTTACGACGCACTAAGCTGCTGAGGTTACACGACGCCTCCTGCCTCTCACCGTGGCAAGAATGGCGGACACAGCGCCGCCATATATACATTGTGTGTTGCATGCCACAGCAAATTCCGCACCTATGACATTGGTCGTTTGTTCAGGGCCTCGTAAGGTGCGTTTGTCGTTTTCGGTGTGTCCATACAGAATGTTACTAAAGTTCATCAATTTGTTCAACGTTTCGATGAGTTCCATTATCATTTACAAGTCAATTAGTGCACTCAAAGCATGCAGTCAAAGCTCGGTTTCATCGAATCTCTGCAAAATACATGTTTGAGGCATTTGAGAAAATATATGCATGCGGCATGCTCTAATTTCAGACGAACTTCTGTGTGGTTGAGAGTTTTGCATTTTCACCATATCAAATTGAAAGGTTACTGGTCCGGCAAGATTTCACCACGAGTGGAGGTAACCTATAAGGTGCATGTCGTAGAGTGGTAGCTGCGTGAGTTGTTTGTTTCGCATGTTGATAGGTGCCAGGACTCTGATGAATAATATTTTAAGTGTGGTGAGGCGTCTATGGTCTGTGGTGCACGCAAGTATGGAAGCGTCCATGACTGACGAATTTCTGTGGTGTGCACGTGCATGCGTTGTTTTCGGTGCCGCTCTCCCGCAACTGCATGGTTAAACATCTGCAGAGACTTGTAGTCAGAGTGCGTTAGTCATGAACACTCCCAAACTTGCGCAAACCACAGACCATAGACGCTCCATCACACTTGAAGCAGTAGACATCAAAGCATGATACCCATCCACATACAAAATAAACGACTCACGCAACTACCACGTTATGACATAAAACTGATGAGGAAAGTCTTCCCCCCCCCCCCCCCACTCCTCCCTCGGAATTCAAGCATACCGGACCAGTAACGCTTGAATCTGATATGTTGAAATATAAAACTTTCAACCCTACAGACGTGCGTCTGGAATTGGAGCAGGGTAACATGCAAATGATAATTTTTGAAATGCCCCGAAGATGTTCGCTGTAGTGATTTGATGAAAATTGTCTTTAGTATATGTGATGCGTTTTAAACTACATGTTTAAGGTGTAATAACTATTTTGGAAATGAAATGGTCTGATCAAAGCATTGAACAAATGGATGGAATTTGGAAACATTCTATATCAAAACACTGAAAACGACAAACGCACGATGCGAGGCATTGAACAAACGACGAACACGGTCATAAACGCGGAATTTGCTGTCATACAGGTAACAGCGTATAAGAGAAAACCTACTCCAGAAATACTCGTGCGTGTGTGTGTGTGTGTGTGTGTGTGTGCGTGTGTGTGTGTGTGTGTGTGTGTGTGTGTGTGTGTTCGTGTGCGTGCGTGTGTGTGTGTGTGCGTGTGTGTATGTGCGTGTGTGTGTGTGTGTGTGTGTATGTGCGCGCGCTTCTTGATGCCCGGTCCACTGTGCGCCTGGAAGAGCCGAGCTTGCGACCGAGCCGCCTGAGCCGAGTGTGCGCACGAGAGAGCTGAGAGTAGATTACTGAGTGTGCGCCCGAGAGGTCTGACAGTGTATTACTCGACAGGCGTGGCGTTCGTACTTGAGGAACTTGACCAGACTGCGTGCATGCCTTTGAACTCTGATTTTAACTAGATCAATCAGCGCGGTAGTTAAACAACGCGATGAGGCGCGGGTGAGTGGTGCGGGAATCCCTGTGCGCCATGCGACGCACATAGGTCGTAAATCCAGATAGAACGGCGTCAGAATGAGCGACGCGGCGCAGTTCGTATTCCACTTTCGTCTCGCTACTAGTCGAATCCGGCCAGAGACGTTTTGAATTCATGGGATAATGAAAAATGCACACACTGTCTTCCCGAAATCTAGCTCGGCTGCCGGAGATTACTGAGACGCTGTCGTTGTTGGGTTTGTCCGACAGTCCAAGCATGTTGCGCAGCCAGCCGAGTGAGCATGACGTCATGAACGGCAGTTCGGTTACGCAAATTCGGTGGCGGGAGGGGAGTAAACTGAACTCGGTGTCGATCAACCAAGTGTGCCCCTAAAATGCCCACTTCTCCCCAGGTCTGATGCCAGTTGTGGAGTTTTTGGGAAAGTTCTGGTGTTTGTTAATACGTATGCTCACGAGTGATGTTTTGGTTTGAGGACTAAGTAGCGAGCAAGGAAAGCGTCAGTTGCGAAGAAGTAATCCCTCGTGACCACGGTGACTTTTTCGTGTCAAGTTTCTTCGCTGCCCGTACTTTTTGTGCTTTTATGGGTATAATGTCTCAGGCTGGGAGCATCCGTTGTCAAGTTCGAAGGGTTCAGCTGTGTGGGGATGCGGTTCAGCTGTGTGTTTTGCGGAGGGATGGGGAGTGCGGAGATTCAACCTCATCAACTGAGCACAGTTCCAAGCCCCTGACCAAGCAATCTTTCAAGGCATCACGATATTTAAATGTTATAAAACTTGGCGGCTTGAGTCGAAAGGAGCGTAAAATGTGGCTATGGATTTACGTATATTCATGGGCATGTGCAGTGCACACAGCACTCGCCATAACGGTATGAGCCTACCCCAACAAGGAAGGTACAATACGTACTGCGTGCGCACATAATGACTCGAGAGACATCCAGCAATGTATATATATATCTGGTCATGATCACAAACGTGGTATTTCTGGATACTACGAACACATCCAGCACAACACCCTGCCCCATCCTCGGAAGGCAAACCACAGCAACATATGAGAAAATTCCCAGATCTAGCACCAACGGCGGATAGGAGCCGTGCTGGCCGGGTGAAGCACCCAGCATGACGTCAGAACCGGCTCGGGGCGGGCGCTGCCAGACCAGCGCCGTCCGTGACGCTGCCACCTCACCGCGAGCTATCGGAGACGCCACGCCGTCGTTTGACCGCGCCACTGGCCTCGAACGGCCTGCCATCCACCCTCCTGACGGCGATAGACAACCCCGTCACCAGCTGGGATGCATAACAAGTGACGCGTATGGTGCTGGGGATCGCTCAAGGCCTCGCGTCGGTCCACAAAGATGAGTGGAGGTCCGCGTCAGCAGAATTGGCGTAAGATCACCCCTGACAACGGCGCCTTCTTCACCCTGCTAATTTTGTTTTCGCACCCTTTGCGCAAGACACGTGGCCAGGATCTCGCTCAGGATAGGGCCAAATCGGATGAAGGGACTCAGGAAGCAACCCAAAATTCGTTCTCTTGGTTGGCTGCCACCGCAAAGTGTTGTCCAGCGCTTTTCTGACGGAAAGAAAAGCATTACACTTGACGTTTTCCCACGCGGATGATACAGCTCAATTGTATTATTATTTCTGGCCGCACCGGGGAAAAACAAACAGACCGGACTTTGCTAATTTGCTACACCTGTATGGTAGTTTGGTTTTAAGGGGCACGTCAACTGTAGCGGTTACTTGCGCCCATACTTTGCCACTTATCAGACCTCATGAACCCATGACTGTATTTTTTTTTACTACGGAAGCCCCATCATGAATTCCAAATTTGTCAGAACAGTGTCAAAGTACGTATGCGAGTAGACAACAGCAGGTATCGTCGCACAGTTGGCCATTTCTTAATTAACAAAGGACACCGATATCAATCGCTTACCCTTCTGACCATACTGCTGATGGAAACCGGTTTGACATAGTACATGACACGACAAATTCAGCCAAGTAAAACCCGGTTCACAAGATGCACGGAAATTCCTGTGAAGCCGATCAGACCAGCGTGAATATGCCACAAGTTCGATTTGCTGGTCAGCTGTGCGCCTTCTTCTCTTTGTAGGCCCTTGAATGATTCAGCCACAAACTGATCAGCGACAGGGGTCCAACATTACGGCACGCTAAAACGTATCATGTCATCGATCACCAGGCGACCAGCACGTGCAATCACTCTTCGCTTTGAAACTGGGATGTTGGTCAGTCATGCGAAAACGTTTCAAGATATTATACATAAATTTCGGTAGCCTGCATTAATTACCAAAGTAAGCAAGATATCCTTAATTCAATTTTGTCGCAAATCGCCGTCAGATAAATGCACAAACCTCTGGACAACGCCCCAGAAAGTAACTCAGCATTAAACATGCCCCACACTAGTTACATGACCAACATTTACCGTCCGGCAGTCTCCACCAGATTTCGTTCTATCTCCAGCAGAATTCGACGAGATTTAGTGGTTCAGGACAGGCGGGCTTACCCAGAAGCCTTCGCGGTACAGCCAAACAACGGCATGACTTTAAGCGGCTAGTGTTGATGCTCCTATTCACATGGCCCAAGGTTAGCGTTGTAAAGTGGGTATCAAAAGCATATTTTGATAGCAAAAATGCGGAAAAATAAAATAAAACATTGCTCGAACCGTTTCTACGGGTCAAGCAATGCATAACCTGCCTACACCATAACACGCCCACCATTGCACTACGATTCATAACCGAAAATCGATCCGGCCTGCATTCAATTCGTTTGCCTGCGCTTGTATTTCATCGTAGCATACGTCCAATGTAATTGCCAGGTTTTCTGGGTACAAATAATTTGCGGGAGCAGTGCAGTTATTCACTCTCTTACAAACGCCCCACCACCGCACGCTTCACCTGAAAGCAATCTGGGGATAATAAATAAAAAGCACCACACAAACTGCCAAAACTGTATATCGATTTCAGGTTGCCCTCTAAGGATGACTTACACGAAACAGGTGGCAGTGCAGCCATTCGACTTCGTTTTTCAGGAGCTATGTAGCTAACCAACCCCTCAGAATCGCTACGCTACCGGACGCACCACCTCAAACCAAACGAGGGCAAGCAATAACATACAGACGGCAAAAGATTTACGGCGTCTCATCTCCGTCTCATTGGCGCAGTTTCGCAACATAAGTTGGGTCCCTGATCAGTTTCATGTCGCTCACTAGGGGGCGCTGCCACGAGACGGGTCGCCTTGTCCCTAAGCGAATCATTACTTGCTCAGTCGACCCGTCGCTGGAGTGGATGCCCAGGGGCGCAGCACTGGGGCTCGCCCCCCGGTTCGGGCATTCCTGGCTGCGAACGTGTCGAATGCGGGATGACCGAAGCCATACACGACGCAATGTAGAGATGTGCAAGTGCAGACTGAATGCCGGCGTGTGTTACGTTGCCACTTAGTCCACATTCCTGCGCTGAATGATATTACGGCTGCCATGCTTCTTTGTTTATTACATTTTCGGTTTTCACCTCCGGCGACAAAGTGGACAGGCTGTTTGAGATGCTCACTCTGGAGCAGCCGGCGTCAGGCTCATCGCGCGAGAACGCTGGCTTGGTTCGTTTGAGACTCACTGTCTTCAGGAACTGGCCTTGGCTCTCGCTGATAGTGTTGGTGTAACTCTTTTCGACAGCGAACTGGATCGGTCTGAACACGAATTGTACGCCAGATGATTGGTCTTTTCGGTGTTATGGCTGGTTCCAGGACTCTCGACATCTGCGCGGCGGTACGCCTTTCTAGAGCTTGGGAAATCCAGGTTTCGTTAGAGTATAATCGATGTACCTTGTTTGATCATCAAGTTGGGTGGCGGCATATATGATGGTTCCCGGCCGTTGAGGAACCCTCCTGAGTAGTTCACAGCCTCCTCTGGGTCTGGCAGTGTCCGCATACTCGAGGGTCCTTGCCTATCCAGGCTGTGATAGATGCTTACAGCTTTGATTTGATGACGTCAGCAGTAAGGTCATTCGGCACTAGTCTGCTGGACGCAACTGGCATCTTCTTTTGCTGGCGTAGCTTGGCGAGGATGGGTTTTGTCTCAAAAGGTTTTCATGCCCTTCCTGAAGCGTAGAGGAAGAACGTGTCCCCCGGGTCTTCACCGTTCTTGCTCACGTAGCGGAGCTGAAGGTTTGCTACCGGCTCTCGACAAAAATGGAGCCGTGACGATGCCATGCTACTCGTAGCGTATTTTGTAAACCAAATCTCAACCCGTGGGGCAGGCTTGCTCGCGCCGCACTACGCACCGTCGTTCGAAAAACAAAATTAAGGTTACATAGGTTTTGACACCAGCGGTACTCAAGGCGTTAGCGGACAAACGAGAGAGTATCGCCTTTGTTACATAATGATAAAATTGGATATAATGGACATGGTAACAACGACCACGTCTGTTATCGCCTCGCTCGTGCTACGCTGAAATATACTTTTTGTGTAAGCTCTACACTTGTTATGAGGCTCGCGTGGTAAAACAGCGTTGACTTTACAAGTCTAGATGCCTCAAGACCAAAATTTGCTCTTTGCCTACAGCTACTTTTACCTGTAAAATTCAATCAATAAACATGGACAGATCAAAGAAATTGACTTTCAACTTGCTGCGTAAATCTCCACTCCGTTCGTGGCCTGTTCGAAATGTACATTTGATAATTTTCAACAGGATAGAGGTTTCAGTTTACCAGCAATAGATAGGAGAGCAAGCAAGTTATTTCCATACCGGTTCAACATCTTGTTAACAATGCACCGCTATTTAAGCATGAATAAAGTACTCTAGCATGATTCCACCAATGCTCAGGGCTGTCACGCCATGTCCTTACTCTAAACATCACAAACACAAGGACACAGATGAAACACCTGGTCGGATCATCCCCCTTTTAAACAGTAATCACGATTTACACCAGCGGTGGCTGGTGACATGCTGGCATAGCCGCTTGTCCCAGCATCTCTGCACAGCAATGCGGTCGTTCTGGCGGCTCTTCTCACTGAGAGCACGGCAGGCCTGCCTTTTTCCACGCCACCCCTTAGGCGACCGTCTCTGAACGTCTCATCACAGTCCCTTGCAGATCAGAGTAGAACAAGTTGAGTGCTATGTTTTTTCACCTTTCAAGGGTGGAAAAGTTAGCCTTCATGATGTTTGTGTAAAACTAAACTCATGCAACAATTTAATGAACGTGGAGTTCAATGCGTATCATGGAGCAGGTGCAATAACTCAATATGTGATCATTTTCACGGACGTTATTCCTCTTCCATGATAAAATGTCGCTAATGTGCACTTGCATGCCTAAAGAATACGCTGAGATAATGACAAATGCATGTGATATAAGATTCATTTTCAAAGCATTATGAGTTGCGATCGTAATGGATCTGCCACTGAATTGCATCTATAAATATGTGCAGCATTGCAACACACGCAAAAGAACCGTAAAGCTTGCTAGCTGTTATTTATATCATGATGAGATTTCACGCCTCGGGACTATTTACATAGTCATGAAAAACCTATTTTTTCTTGTTTTTGTACTGCATTGGGACCAGAAATAAAACAAGTCGGAGAAAAGTTTGACAACATTTTCATGTTCCACAATTATGCCCACAGGTACTCATGGTAGAAGCGGTAATGGTAGGTAATCTCATAATTCATATATTGGAGTAATGTGGTGTAATGAGTAATACTGGAGTAATGAGACAAAGATCATGTGGTTGATTAGTGCACCATTCATTATCGATACCCCTAGTACTTTCCAGTGATGGGACATGGCTTCAGCTATCAGGTATCTATCTGTCTTTGTAAATGTTAGGCTTCTATTTGTAAATGTTAGGCAAGCATCTTCAGCAACAAGTATAGCTTTATTACCTGTAGCGGTATTATCAGGACATGCTAACTGCTGGCATGTGCGCGGTGTGTGAATGTCATGTGGTGTGAAAGCAGAAATATGCCAGTTGCCGTGTGTGATAGTTTCAGCTGTCTGGTTTACGTTTAAGCTGTAGACAGGGATCTTGCAACTAGCATTTGAGCTTTGTTGCAGTGGTGGTATCAGGTTATGCTGACTACTTTACTTCCCTGTGGTGTGACTTAAATGTGGTGCGAGGGAAGAAATATGTGGGTTATCTTGTATGATGGTTTCCGTTGTCAGACGCTCGTCCAGAACCTGTAGGCAAATAATATGTAACTAGCAGTTTGGCTGTGTTGGTCGCATTGGCGCTATCAGGGCACGCTGATTGTTTGACCTATCTATGGTGAATAGCTTGTAATAAATGTGAAAGAAAATACGTGGGCTCCGCTGAGTGACTTGCTTGACGTTGCAGCTGAGAACCATAGGTCAGGGCCTTATACTTATGACAAATGAGTGACAACCAGTGTTCAAGGTCCAGTGCTATCAAAAGGACCAATGATCCATGATCCATGATCAAGATTCCATGATCATGATCCATCCATGAACCAATGACCCAAGAACCATGATCCAAGAGCCGGACACTGGTTTGCTAAAGATCCAGAGGGAACCAGGATCCAGGGTTCAGCTTTTTCAGAGGAACCAGAGGAAACCGGGATCCAGTGTTTTGTTTTGCCCGGAGAGCCTGGGAGAATTGAGATCCAGGATCTTGGTTTGTCGGAAGATCCAGCGGTCACCAGGTCCAGGGTTTTATTTTGTCGAAGGAACCAGTGGGGAGCCAGGATCCAGGGTTTTGTTTCGTCGAAGGCACCAGCAGGAACCGGGAACCAAAGCTGGAAACCATGCATATGTCCGCTTCTAACGTCTCATAAAATTGCTAAAAATAATATATCAGTCAGCCAAAAATGTAGAATGTTGCCACCGTAAAACGCTTGCGAAATCGGGACGTTTCAAGTGAGGCCTAAAATTTCCTAGCACATAGCCTAGTGAAGCATTCCACGACAAATCGGCAGAGGCATAATACCCAATATTTTATATGTTGTATGGAAACTCTTCCAGGAGGTTGTCTCATCACCTGAATCTATCTGTGCGATTTTGAAAAAGGTCGGCGCAACGATCAAAGAGCTATAGTCTCGGACATTTTTAAGAGCTCAGCTAACAAAGGCACCTTTGAGGAGAGCATATAGCGCAATCAATAACTATTCAAATTGCACGAAACATTGCACCGCTGAACTTGCATTGAAACAGGCCATCCTTTGGCTTTTCTAAATTTGTTTTTACCTAATCTTCAAAACCGTGACATCGTGACCAAAACATGCCACAGCACAAGAGAGCCCCAGGCGCATCCAAGATGGGCAAATGCTGTCGGGAGAGGATGTGTCCAAATTTCTATCGGAAAAACTGGTCAGCAAAACCATGCTCATGTATGTGTTTGGAAGAAGGTGGCGAACGTCGTGAACCACATTACGTAACGCTTTTCAAAAGCCATCACGGTGAAGCACACTCAGGAATTTCACAAGTTCCCACCAGTGGCAGTGACACCGACGATTCTGAGGGCGCGCCATCTATCTACCGACGCGGGACTTGTGATAATAGCATGGCGGTATTGCGTTACTGCGAGCGCGCCGAGCCCAAATGTGTGGGCGAAAGAGTTAGTTTCTCGCATGAGTTAGCTTGCAGATGAGCGGATCATATCATCGCTGTATTGAGTCGTGTTGTATGATGCTTTCAAGTCAGGTTATTATATTACACTATTGCAAACGGCTTACAGTGATGTTTGGTTTGCTGCATGTGCACCTTGCGTGCCACTTGATGCGACCATGTATGTTGAGTGACAGATATGCGTTTGCAAATACATTTCATGGTGAAAGCCATTTCATATTTTCTGCTCAGAGTACTTTCAGTCCTCATTAAAATCGTCAGCTATTCAATGCGTTACACCGACACGTCAACGACAACGACACGACCGACACGTTTTCAAACATGTACACACACACATCCATGTATATACGCATCCATGTATATGTATATGTATTGGTGATATATATATATATATATATATATATATATTGTGTGTGTATGTCAAGACAATAAAAGTGTGTGTTTGTGTTATATTTCTTAAATAAATAAATTGCGTACCTTAATATTTTCAGAGTAGTATATGACATTCGAACTCGTGATCTGCATCACTTGCAAAATCCAGGTAGAGTGCGTCTTGCGTGCCAAGTCTGCAAGGAAAACTGCAACTTTCAGAAGAAAAACGCATCTTTTTCAGACTTGGTTTTGGTACAAACGTCATTGCTGCAAATTTTTTCCGGTTGAAAATATCAGTGTGAATGAAAAAAATGTTTTCAAAAAATCATGTCATATCACGTCACGGGTCACTGCTTTGAAATCTGAGTAAAAACATGTTTGAAAATCGCCAAGAGATGCGTTGGATCATTGCGAGTTTAGCACATATAATTTGGCACAACTGAGATAAATGTTTTGGGGTTGCGGACCACCAATGTCACTCATGTTAGTTGACCTAAAAATGCTCAACACTGTTACTCCACAGCCGTTGCTCTGGCCTGTTTTTTAAATGGCACAGTTAAAGTTGGGGCATAAGACAATCCCATACTGAAGCTATCCGCAAAATCCAAAATATGGGGTGGTATTTTGGCCTCTTCACCTGTCGATTTGGCGTGAAGTGGCCGACAACGGCAATTTTGCGAAAGTTTCATAAAGCCCAGCGTTACACAACAACCTAGTTTTTTACCTGATATGCTGGACTACGCCAAACGCATTTAACATCTTTAAATCCATGAAGCTACCCTGAGATGATTAAACAGTCAGGCAGAAATACCAAGTATGTAAAAAGACAAAACAAGCCTTTTGTTATGAAGGAACTTGCAGTTTGCTCTTAAACGTGCCTGATCACCACACATAGTGGGAAAAAGATGCTGTCATTTACCATGCAAAGCACTTTTGTCCGGTTCGGCTTGAGGAAGATGACTGATGAACTATGCAACTCGGCATGCATGTTTAAGGTAGTACAAAAGCAAGCTGAACGCAAATCAAGCATGGCAAAGTGTGGGGAGGGGGCAAGTAACAGTGTTGCCTCCTCCCCCACACCTCGAAAAATGGGGGCCACGGACCTCTTGACATTCCCTGCTCTTACATTAATGTTACTGGGTTTAGGCGCGACAATTGGATTTCACAGTGTCGGTGGTTTGAGGTACTGCCGCGCTGCTTCCGGTGAGAGTACTGCACCACTGAACAACAATTCTCTGTCGCATTTGCTGAAAGTGCAGCGACATGTAGCGCCACATATGCGAGGTGCGTGAGGTCATGGCAGGTCAACTGCAAGCGTTGCTTCACGATCAGTCTTTGTAAATCTATGATCGAAAGGTCGTTTGCCGGAAACCCGGGAGAGATCCTCCGCCGATCAAGGACAGTTATGGCATGTGCTGACCTGTGACCTGTACGACTCCGGGCTGGAGTCGTGCAGATCACTCTTGCAACGCCATGCCTTCATTCGGAACTCGTATTTCGAGTTCAGGGCGCGATACTATCCAACAACCATCTTAGTCAAATTCACTCACCAGCAGTATCACTTGACCTCGTTTGACGCATGAGCAATCCCGCCCAGAGTCATCGTAGGCCTGGTGGGCCCGCAGACTACCCAACAGTGGCACCGACAGCGGCCATTGTCGCTAACAAGCCATGGAGAGCCTCGTGGTGTCGACCGTTTGGCCGCCTCCACTGCGCCGGGACGATTCCGCGGAAGCGTAGCTGCTCGTTAGCCGAGGCGCTGCCGACGCTCCCGCCAGTTGGCCGTGTAGTCTTTCACCGCGGATGCAACCAGTCGCTTTCAACTCCCCCACGATGCGCGCGTCCTCTTTCCTATTATGCGTTAGTAATTGGACCTTGGTCAGTCTCTCGGAAACCAATTTATGCGTCTAGGACGCGAGAGCGGTTGCCATTTGCGCTAACGAGGTGCGGCATAAACAAGAGGATGCAATGTCCGGTGCGGGGCGCGGCCGTCGACACTTGACACCCGCTGGTGTTAAGTTCGAACGGCGTCTTACGTATACGTCAAGGAACCTCGCGCTGGCCTGCAGCACGTCGTGTACTACATGCTAGGGTACGGCTCAAGTCACTATTCGGCTGGGTCCACGCTGCCCACGGATCTTTAGTGACGGACTTTCAGAGTCTGAATGCGTGTGAGGATATGTACTAAGGCAGTGCTCTCCGTTTGTGGGTGAGCAAGGCATGGCAGAACAGGGCAAAGCAATGGCGCGTTCGTCGTCGCAGGAACCATGGAATCCATCGAGGTTTGAGTCACACAGGGTGGTCCTCCCATGGAATCCCTCAGCTCACAGTCCCACTGGTTCACTGGTTCACTGGTTCACCAGTGCCGGGGATATCCGGTACAAAAAACCTGCCGACCCCGGCAGCTACCTGGCTGTCAAGGTGTTAAAGGGATCAGAGTTCAAACGCCACCAAAAGTTACATGCGGGCTATCAACAAAATTCCCTGCAATAAGCGAACGTCGGAAATTTATGGCCGCCATCACACTGATGTGAATGAAAGGTCAAGTGTGGCCCTCACATTTCTGCACACAATCTTATGCACGTATGTCGCTGCGGAAAACCATTATCAGGGTTCCGTACGTGTTCCTTCATTGCGTGAAGTGAAATTAAGCCCGTACAAATACGCTTGCAGTTCTGTTGATGCTACTCCCATGAGGCCTGTAGTCCCTATAAAAGGTTAATTATGTCTTAAATGTGATGCAGTGTAGTGGTACGGTGTTTTTCGGTTGAAGTATTAACGAAATTTGAACTCTCGCAGCGCATTCGCATTTCACCCAATGCATTGCTTAGATGAAGCATCAGGTCCACCTGGAGGTTAAATGAATTCAAATTCGTGCATGAACAGATGTTTATTCATATGTTTAAAAAATGGAGTGGAATCAGGAACCCCAAACGACTTCCTCTCTTTTGTAACAATGGCTTGTTAAACCCTGGCATGGGGTCACAGTGGTTGAGAGCAAATGTTAAAACATACTGCAGCTAGGATCTATCAGAGGAACTCCGCAGAGTGACTCGCGAATGGCTATCTTTTGAATTCATTATTGTGTCGTGTGTTTATGTGGTCATGGATAGCATCAACTTGTGGAGGGATCAGAAGTCTTGAATGCTATTTAATGCGTGAAAAAAAACTGAAAAAAGTGTGATCGGAAAGGCAGCTGCATCTATCTTCTTAAATTCCTACCGAAATGAAGAACCACTTTTCGGCTAAGCCAGCACGTGGTCAAAAAGCATGCCTCTTGGTGCAATTTGCGCAAATACACAACAGAAATTAGGCGCGGTATCAACTGTGCAGCGAGTTAGATGTTCTTGCTGCCCCGCGCCCAAGAACACCACACAAATTACGTCATTCACGCGATGTATGTCAGCAGAAGGCAACTTTGTGAATGGATCTCGAACAAAACCTGTTTTTCTTGAGCGCCATGTGCACATCACCAGGGATGTTGAAACATGTGACATATACGTGAGGACACGGCTACACAATGTTGATCCGTTCGGCACATTTGCCCAGGTGAAGGCGTGGTTAACTCGGGTTCTTCGGTGGGGAAAGCAAGGACGAGAAAATCCAGTGAGATGTAAAATCTCTTACAAAAAAACTCCGAACGGTTGAGGATGTTTAATTACGCGTTATACATTTAGCCTAGTTATTCTTAATTGTTACCCTAGTTGTCGTCTATAACCTAGTTATTCTTAATTGTTAAATTACACATCTAGCCTAATTATTCAGTGGCTGAGAGAGCTGCCTGCTTCACTTACGTCATGACTAGTATCCCTGCATCAGGGACACTTTTGCACGGAGGTAAGAACGCATAAGCGTTTGAAAACATCCAAAAGTAGCCGGTCGCCTATTTAAAGCGTCGGAAACCCACAGGTGTAGCTAATAAGCTCGCACAGCACCTGTGCGTGACTTCATTCTTGACGTCGGAGCCGCTCGCGCAAGCTGTGTGCCCGTCTCGCATCCCTTGTCGTCCGGCCAGCTCCAGGAATCGCGCCCCTTGTCGCCCGGCCAGCTCCAGGAATCGCGTCCCTTGTCGCCCGGCCAGCTCCAGGAATCGCGTCCCTTGTCGCCCGGCCAGCTCCAGGAAACGCGCCCCTTGTCGCCCAGCCAGCTCCAGGAATCGCGCCCCCTGTCGCCCAGCCAGCTCCGGGAATCGCGCACCTTGTCGCCCAGCCAGCTCCGGGAATCGCGCCCCTTGTCGCTCGGCCAGCTTCAGGAATCGCGCCCCTTGTCGCCCAG
>NW_023596472.1:116119-186648 GCF_011947565.3 Pollicipes pollicipes
TCTGAACTGTGAGCCTCTGTCAATATCATCATGTGCACTCTTTACTCCTATTCAAATAGAATTAAATAATAAATAGGTCGCAAAGTTTACCACATTTTCTCATACAAGCCCTATTTTTAGTTAAGTTTTGAAATGGTGTTTTTATGGGGACCCGTACAGTTTACGCCGACGCATTGAAGATTTCAGATCACCAATGAAAACGTGTTTTCAAGCGTTCTATGTCTCCAAGGCACATGCACACTAGTTTTCCTTATTGGCATGCCAGGAAGCACGTCAAATCCGTGAGGGGTCCGGAAATGGCGCACTCGGGCCGTGATGCACTCTGTTTTGCGGCTACCTCTACATAGGGAAGTGTATTCGTCAGGCACGTGAAAGTTTTTTTCAACGCAGTTCGCAATAAATCCATTACAGCCTGGTTGGGTTTCATTTGTGGACACATCATTCACAGATTTGATGTCCTTCCTTCCTAACGTGCAAATGCGGAGGAATTATTGTGCAAGTGTCTTGGGTGCGTAGAAGGAGCTTAACAAACGATTACCATTGGTGATCTGAAACCTATCATAAACAAATGTTAGCAACTGGCTCTTATCAGGGCAGCTAAGAACGCTTCCTCGATATGAACCTCAGTACACTATTTTTGTATTCCATGATTGCCCTTGTATCTCCATCTGCCATCATTTGTGTCGTTAATCTGTTGTCATGTGGTCGCCCTATCACTAGCATCGAGTGTCCTGTTTTTTTGCAATGCACGAACGTTTGCGAGGGTGGGACGGCCCAACCTGTAAGAATGCGTCGGCATAAAACCTTTTGCATGAACTATCCCCATCAACATCCTTCGCTCCAGATTCTCGTTAAAGGGAGTGTTTCACATTCGTATAGGGTTTCGAACCGAACAATCACATTGAGAACCTTTCGGTGCTGTTCACAACCCTTCCCTTCTCAAGACCTAAGCTCCTCTAGTTTCTGAGCTACACGTCCGCGAAAATGGGAAAGGTTTATCGGGGAGAGTATTTCAAAGTCGCCTTGGCACTCATGACGTCACAATAACGTCTTTGAAATCCTGCCATTCCATAAGTCATGCGGCGATCAAGGTCAAGGAAAAATCCCTGTCGAGGCGTTCATGTCTGACGTTTATAAGCGCGATTTTCAGACATAGCAGCTGTCAATTGGTTTCCAATGTGTGCAAGGCACGTAATCAAGCCGTGACGCACTGAGGAGCATGTTTACGAAGCAGATAATTATGCTGTACAGAGCAGTCTTTTCCACATAAAAAGCAGACCACAGTTATAATTGAGCTGCTTCATCATATCTAATGGCTGCCTCGGTGTCTTCAAACGTGAAACATTCCCTTTAGGCCTATTTGTTACAATTTATTCGGATATGAGACTACAGTTAGGAGTGTACAGCATGCAATTGATCCTAGCATACAACTGATCTAACTGACCTTTGATCAGTCATTTAGGTCAAATCACGGGCAGCATTTAACATGTATACTGGAAATCCTGCTCAATGGGATAAACGTCGGCATTCATTTTGAATATATTGATCACAAGGACGTCAAAACAGGTTTATTTTTATGGCTTACTGAAGGTCAAGGGCCCTAAGAGCCTTATGGACGCCAGCCTAAAATAACGTCTATTAACCTTCTGCTTTGAGAAGAAAATACCAAAATGATGTCAGGTTTTTGGTTATGCGGACTTATAAGAGAGGTAGGGTCGCTGACCTGACGTGCCCTTCTGTTAGATCAAGTATCTAACATGAGGCTGGTTGCGTGAGCATGTCTGGGGCCCCCAGACACGGGCCTCGAGTTCGACCTTACTTGATCCCAAGGTCGGGACCTAGAGGCCTAAAAGTGTGACACCAATCTGTTCATATATGGGGCTACCTACCCCGTGAATCTGATGTCTCTAGCTTTCTTATTTTTGTTCAGATGTCAAGGAAGGTCAACCTGACTCCCCTCCCCCCCCCCCCCCCCCCCACCTGAGCGCGTCGCATTTAACCAGCCACCCGGGCGCGAGTTTTAGTCCCACGTTACAGCTATTGATCGATGAGCACAGCTGTGCTGGTCAGTTCCCAAGCTTTTGCCTTTGTTAAGACAACAACAAAAGTTCAAATGCTTAAACAGAACCAGAACTTGTGCAAACCTTCCCAGCTACTCAGCTCATCGGGGCAACCTGTTCGCAGGTGGTTCCGGGGACGACTCGCCACCGACAGGGACGCCCTCCGCCACGCTGGCCCTCGCCGCGGCCCCGTACCCAACGCCTCCACCGGCCTCTCTACTCATGTCAACGCCGCCGCCGTCACACTCGTACATGCCCGGCTACCAGCTGCCCGACCTGCCGCCGCCGCCCGCCGCCGGTGACGTCGCACCAGCCGCCGGTGGTGGCGTCACACCTGGGCTCGCCGCCGGCAGTGACGTCACAACCTGAGTTCGCCGCCGCCGCCGGTCGCGGTGGTGTGGCGGGCCGCTGTTCGCCCGTGATCCAGAGGTGCGACTACGGCGCCGGCTACAAGCGACCCATGCTGCCCTTCAAGCAGGAGGCGTGCGACGTGGACGCCGAGCCGGCGGCCTCCTACGCCAGCTGACTGCCGTGGCCAGCCGACGTCACGCGGAGGCCGTGACGTCACGATGGCTGGCGCCGCCTGGTGCGGCTGCTTGATACTGGGTGGTGACGCTGCCTGTCACGAGACGACAGAAAGTTTCGGGGCCTCCAGCACCCAGCGCTGAGGTCCCTACAGTACGAGTTTGTACCAGGACGGAGGCACGCTGAGAGGCAGGTGCGCCGGGCTTAGCTCTTGTCGAGCGCATCATGAGCTGGTGTGATGGTGCCGCCGGCCAAACGCTCCTCAGCCACCTGTGTCGTATCCGAAGGAATGTGAAGGACTGCAGTATATCTGCTACACAAACTTCATGCGAAAAGGGCTGATTTGCGGCACTGGAAACGCTAGTTTTGGTTGGTGGGCGACGTTAAATTAACGTATTCCCCACTTGTGCAAGCAAGTCCCTGTGAACCATTCAAGTGCGCTGGCTTGTTGGGGTAACGCGCGCCGTTAACGGGATATATGGTATTTATGCCATCGATATTCATCTATTTTGTACTTTTGTGAATACAGACGCTTTGTATGTCATGTGCACGAAGTGTAAGTCAAACAAATACACTGCATGTATTGGAGAAACTGGAAGACTTTGTCGGTAGACCAGGTTATGACCCTGTCCATTTCAGTTGGTCTCTGCTACAAAGACGCTGACGTCAATTACTAGTCCAAGCTACTAGTTCAAAGTAGGAGAGCGCTACTTAGCCACGATGACCAGTCATTTGTCTGATATCAAAGTTGCACCACACAAGTCTGTGGCGGTCATTTCACTCGCATTGCCTCTAGCAAAAACATAACATAAACTCGAAGTGAATAAGGTTAACATCCTTTTCACACTTGTACCGGTTCCGACTGGCGGTGGCCCAGTCCGCGCCCATCCCGCTCCTCACCATTTGGCTGGCGCGACCGGCAGGATTACTTGATCCCGACCGAGCCAACCACCACGGCCCATCACCAACCGCCCCAGTCAGGCACAGGGCGGAAGGGCACGTTGCCAACATTTGTTACTACCCTCTAAGAACCAGCAACGCAGACAACCGCACACACACACACAGTTAAACACCATGATAGAAACGCTCGGGCGCGTGCCAACTCGGCCAGACCCCGTCACTGTCCGCAGCGAGCTGCCTCCGCCTGCCACGCCGGAGGGCCGCCCGTAACCGACGCCGGCGAGCCGCTCGTGGCACGCGCTGGTAAGCCGTTCGTGGCAAGCGCCGGCGAGCCGCTCGTGGCACGCGTCAGCGAGCCGCTCGTTGCACGCGCCGGCGAGCCGCTCGTTGCACGCGCCGGTGGGCCGTTCGTGGCACGCGCCGGCGAGCCGTTCGTACAACGCGCCGGCGGGCCGTTCGTGGCACGCGCCGGCAAGCCGCTCGTGACACCGCGCCTGCGAGCCGCGCTTGGCAGTGTGCCGCCAAGCCGTTCGTGGCACACACCCTGTTCTAGCCGTTTGTGGCACGCGTCGGCGAGCCCGCTCGTGGCACGCGCCGGCGGAGCCGCTCGTGGCACGCGCCCCGCCGAGCCGTTTCGTGGCACGCGCCGGCGAGCCGCTCGTGGCACGCGCCGGCGAGCCGTTCGTGGCACGCGTCGGCGGCTGCTGCCGTCGCGAGACCCGGCGCGCCACCTATCGCTGCTTCAGCGGAACTCGCGGCGCCCACACCGAAGATCTCGTGTTCATGCTGGCGACGCCAGCTACGCGCAAATCAGTCGACAGAGGCGACTCGACAGTCCAGGGCAGCCTTCCCGCGTGAATAAAGGATCCATGACTAGACCTACAAGTGTCTGGACCTCTGCGGTCAGCGATCTCTTCCTCCTCTCCATTGTTTGGGTAATCCGGCAGGCCGATGGTCGGGTGCTGCAGGAGATCAGTCCGTGGCGGGAGGTTAACCGTAGCGTTCCGTGTGGGCCTGCATCACGCCAGCGTTGGAGCGCGGTCAAGGGGGGTCAACCTAGCCGCCTGGTAGGGTGGAAGTGCAACGAGGAAGTGGCATTATTTATGTTTCACGCGACCGGTGAATAAAATGCGTAGCATAGCAGGGCGTCCCGGTTGTCCGACATAAATAGTCACATCGAGTGATCTGGCTGCGTCACATAAGTAGTCACATCTGGCTGCGTCGCACCAGACGCCCGCATTGAGAACAGGAGGCTAATTTCACACGCCTTCCACGCGGGGGCCATCATCATGCCCGCTGCGCACCCGGAATGGCGTCACGACAGTGCGGGTTTAGGGCCCGAGCGGGGCAGACGTATTAAAGAACCCTACATGGCCAGAGAGATGGGTAAGTCCGAGCCTCGCACTAGAGCGTACGCGTCGAGCCCGGGTGCCGCCCAAGCTGTTGCAGACGTTAGTCGTTCTCGATTCTGAATATAGCACTGCTCGCGTTCAAGATCACTTTTGACTTTCAAGCTGAGAACGAGGCGTGTTGCATATCTTTCGATCGCACGGCAGGGTGAGATATCCGTTCGGAGGCGCAGGCCACTCTATCGCAGTGCCTCCCTTGCCTGCTCGGATGGGGAGGGGATGCTCCTAATCTTTGCTTTGGTGAGTGCGGAGCTCTGCCTGGTGGTAGCGGGGGCTGGACGTGAGACGATCTGTACGCTGACGGCGGCATCTCAATCGCTCTGCTTCTAACTGCATTGCTCCTGAATTATATGCACGCACTGTCGTACAATGCCGTAACTGTCGCTCGCCTCATCTCCACTCACCTGCGGAGATGAGGCGAGCGACAGGCTCCGTGCGGCGATGGAAGTTCTCACAAAGCCA
The DNA here is from genome assembly GCF_011947565.3 of Pollicipes pollicipes. Classification (NCBI taxonomy): domain Eukaryota; kingdom Metazoa; phylum Arthropoda; class Thecostraca; order Pollicipedomorpha; family Pollicipedidae; genus Pollicipes; species Pollicipes pollicipes. The sequence continues at coordinate 121,476 of NW_023596472.1, forward strand.
GGACTGGGCTAACAGTGATTTTGGTTATTTCTTCTCAGCCAAGGCCCATAGAGCCAATCCTACATATTAATTAAGTTGGTGGGTTCAGTCCGCTCCGATCCCCGCTTCCCGCACCCATCTCCCTTGACCCCAAACAACCTTGGTCCAACGCAGCCACAACTAGATTTTGACTACCCGTGAGCCATTTCGCCGGGCTGATCCTGAGCTATTGGACAAGCCAGTGGCGGCGAATTCTGTCTTCGGATGGAGGGGCAGCGAACCTTTTAGAGGCCCTAAACGACGTGGGCCTCCTTTGACGGCGCGGGCCTCTACCACCAGCAAGACGAATGAATTCAAGGAAGACAGTGAAACGTAGACATGTGCGGCGATATACGTATGTGTGCGTTTGCAAACGCAGACTTGGTTGTGTTTGCGCAGCCAGTATTAGTATGGAAAGAATGGCATAGGAATTGAAGAGGAGCCCCTTGAATTCAAAAGCCTAACACCCTCAAACATAATTAAAAGAGCAAAACTGTCATTGCAACGGTAATGCCAAGTATCGCTGTTTTCGCTCGTAAGACCGCGAGTAAGTATGCTCTAGGTTTTTGACTACCCCTTGTGAACTTACCTGCTGGCAACTATCAGTTGGCCAGATCCATACAAATATTTACTCGCATTCAATCCATCCGTTAGATTTATCCACCAGATATTTATCCACCAGATAAGATGCCAGATATGTAAGACTTTCCCAGATAAGATGCCAGATGGGTAAAACCCTTAGGGGCCTCATTATGTTTCCCTGGTCCGGTTGAAAGGCCCTCGTCGTCTGGCCCCGGCGTACCTGCCGGCTGCCATCCTGGTCACAGAGGGCGCGGGGGCACTCTGGTCGACCCAGAGGCCCCCAAAGCGATACATCACACCTTGTTTCAGGCCTCCCCGACTAATGCAAGAGGCAATCAACGACAACCGTGGACACTGATCGTGTGTCTGCTTTGGAAACTGGCCCCTGGGTTCCAGAATGACACGGAGCGGACTGTGCGGCATCGGCAGTCTCTGACCAAGCTAAAGGTCTCCATCGTCCCAGGGAAACAAAAGGCCGACTGATGGAAATGGCCGGGCCGGAAGTCCCTTAATGCGATCTCCCAGCCGATCCTCCAGGTCCCTCCAATCGGACCGCTGATCGTCGATCCCAAGGGCCCCGAAGGGCTCCTCGAGACCTTAAGGGGACACGAGCTGTCTATGCCCTCTCGCATGCGCCCCTGCCCCCGTTCATCTGATTTCACCTTCTCCTGAACGAAGTCAACGCAAGGGAGTCATTGTACATGGGCGTCAATTATAATTTAGGAGTGGCTGTGGTTTGAAAAAGGTTTGTTTGGGCTCCTGTGTTTAGAATAGCGCCTGGATACACCAAAGACCCCTGTCACGCTCTAGATTAGATAGATTCTCTGGAAGGTCTTGACCAGACGGCGAGGTTTGGGTGAAATCACCAGATATGTTTAACACGCGCTAGGGTGCTGGGGGCGGTCAAATTGCCCCCGAAGGTTTTCCAGAACGGTTTCCGAACGGCGCAGCGCAGCCACGCCAAATTTTGCAGAGCTGTAGAAAATTAAACAGAGCAAATCGTTTGACACAACAACTTAGATGTACCTTGTAAGGTCGCTGATCTATGGCAGTCAAAGTCAGGCCATGGCTTCAGCGAAGGCAATCGCTAGGGAATCGTCCAATCTGATACAATAACGGATGTGTTTGACGAAACCATAATTCTCTGAGATGCTTTCTTAGGTAATGTAAATATTGAATGACCAAATCACTTTGACCTAAGGTCAGGTATAAAGGTCAGACCAAGGTCACATCAGCATGATTTATTTATCTAGGGCTTGCTGTATGGAATAGTTTGTCGTGCTTATTTCAAATTTATTGACAGCAGGAACGGCTTTTATACATCTTTTATTGACTTCTTATAGGTCAGAAAGGTCATTGACCTAAGCTGACCCGGGTTGTACATGTTGTTTTATGAACATACTGCCTAGCGTAATCTTTCTCGCTTATTCAAATGCAAAAACTCGGAGCAATCTTTTATGATTTGGTCACCATGACCTTAAAAAGATCAAACAAGGGTCACTGGCCACAAATGGGCTTTCGACCTTTTGCTTAGAAACAGCTTCCTAGGTTCTGGGGCACTTTGGTGACCAACCTAGAATTCGACCTTGTTTGGACTTGTTTGACCCGAAGGTTTATGACCTAGGAAGCTAAAACTTTTGACCTAAGTGAATTTATGTACAGGTCAGGACACTCTGCAAATTTGGTGTGTCTAGCTTTTTTAGTTCCCGAGATCTCAGCGGGGGGTCAAATTGACCCCCTCACCTGAGCGAAGGGCATCTAGCCCGGCCACCCGGGCGCGTGTTAGGCGTGGTCAGGTCCCTTAGCAAGGCCTAGGGCCATGTGCCTTTGATCTGCCCTAACTGGAATTCCGAAACCGTTGCGGCTTCTGGTGTCTGGTGACCTGGCCTGGCCCGGCCTGGCCTTTGGTGGCTGGCCAGGTCCAAGATCCTCGATATGTATCCATGTGTCTCTGAAGGGGTTGTTGGCATTGCGGTCACAACTTTTGCGTCTTTATTGATGCACTCCATGCCCCAACGCGCTATATTTAACTGTATTTTGGGGACACCATTTTGGGAACCTGGGTTCCGTTTTAAGCCAATAATTGGTCCTTGTAAGGCATAACAGGTGCTTTTCCTCCTTTCTGAGCTCACGGTTGGCCTCTCCTGACCAAAGACAGATCATATCCATGCCCACCATTTACATGATGTCTTCCTGTCGTGAAATGACAGTAGCAGCTTCACTGTAGGCTTAACAAGGGTCCTTTTAAGTCAGGGCAAGACATTTCAGATATGGCATAGTCCCTCCTGGAGCTAAAAGGTGAGATGGAGCTCAGAGTGTGAGAGGTGATGCCTGAGGCGCCACATCCCCAGCTTAAAACAGGTCCTCAGTGACTTGAAAATGGTCCCTTTCTTGGTCTGTAGCAGATATCTAACTGCTTGTGCGATAGTTGTATTAGTGACAACCTTGCTCGTGCCAGTCCTTCTCGCGAGTCAGGCAAAGATAAATATTGTCAATTTGTAGCTTTTGTTCGCCCGTAACTTACACTCAACAACACTCAAACCACACCAAAATGTCCGCAATCAAAAGTGACCTTGCGTCTTCCGGTCTATGAGCCCATGAGCATACACATACACATACACATAACAAACGATTCGCCTCAGATACTTCCTCCAGCGGGAACAAGTCATGATCAGGTGCCACGAAATTGATGTAACTTTTACCCAATGAGAAGCGCGCACGACGTCGTGCGATAGTTGGAATAATACCGCAGTGCCAGGCGCCGCCTCTGCTCGGCCGACCTCGGCCGGCCATCCCCGCCGCGAGCTATGAGAGGCGGGGCCGGGCACGCCACCCGACGAAATAGACGGTTGAAAATGGGACGCCTACGTGCTCGCTTCAGTCGGCACAATAAAATAAACCGATCACAACAACCGATAAACCAATCACTGGGTCTGCTATTGCCTTACGCTGAGGGTGGCTTTCGAAAGGAGGTATAGAAACCCATTGCGGATGGGATACATAGTTCATGTTTCGACGGAGCAAATGTCACGTGGTGAGCGATCTGGTTATTAGATTATTGAACAGGGAAGAGTCTAGTAGCTGTACATAACCCACCCGCCAGATGGATGGTGTAATAGCGCGCCACTCGCCAAGGGTGAGTCACTCGGCCAGCGGGAGCAGAAGTGTGCAGCGGCGGTTGTGTTTAATGGACGGTGGCTGGTATAGGGCTACAAAATGGACCGTTTAATGGTGAAAAGTGGATTTTGTTACAGGATCTACAATCGACCCGTTTCAAACATGAGGGGAGTTTTCCTGAGCCTGCAATGGGCCCTTCTGGGCCTGAAACGGGCCCTTTCTGAACCTATGCTGGACCCTCTCCAGACAACAGATGAGCCCTACTCAAGTGGTTAGGTAGGCCTTTCCGGACCTGAAATGCTGACTTCTCGGTCTATGCTGGTACCTACCAGAATTGAGATGGGCCGTTTTCTGAGTTAATGATGTGCATTTTAAGGACCTGAGAGGGCTTCCTAGCCTAGGATAGACCCTATCCAGACCTTGCAAGGGCCAATCTGGGTTTACGACGAGCCTTTCCTAATTAGAGATGGGCTTTTTCTGAGTTTATAATAAGTTCTTTCCAGACCGAATATATGAATTTCCTCCTGCCCGAAATGAGCATAGACTTTTTGAAGTCTTGAAATGGGTCCTTTTCAGCCAAAGAGGAGCCCCCTTTCCAGACTCACTGCGATTCTGCCCTGAGCTTAAGATGGACCCTCGACGCTTACTTCGAGTGGCGCGATAAGTGAAGTGCTTCCACATATTCGAAAGCCCTTCGTGTAACCTGCAATTACACGAGGAGGGGTGGGGGGCAAAAAGATAGGTTTGCCTCCAAACGCAAAAGATGGGAGCAATTCGCCCCCGTTTGCCCCCCCCCCCCCCCCCCCCCCTCCAGCCGGGATACGCCGCAACTGAAGAAGGCACTTTTTTGTCGTTAACTTCGCGCACATTCGAAGCGAACGAGCAGGCTTTGGTCTTTTTCTCTGCCGCTTTCCCATTGTCCATGCGTGGGCACAATCTTGCATCCCATCAACAGCGGCTTGGACTTTGGGAGTTGCGGTCTCTCTACTCCCGATGCAAGCCGAAAGCCAGAGCAGTGCTAAGGATTAGCGCATCCCGACAGCCAACCACAAGAAATGAGGATGCTCCATTCTATTAAAATGCTTTATCCGTATGAACATTTAGCAGCTAGGAGCTCCAGCTGCGTATGTTTACACTTGCCCTATACGGTGATAACAGTCACGCCAAGTTATTGCCAAGCTCGTTCCACGGCACAGAAGGCTCTCACTAATATCTGATGTAAGTGCAGCCCGGCTTTGAACCGACTGAGATCAGAAATACGTCTGCGGGCTCTTCTATCGGGTGGTGGATGGGGTGCGCAGCCGAGGTATGAGGGCATCGACCTGCGGCCCGGAGGCCAAGTGTCAGCACGGTGAATGATCGGCCGGCTTTGAAAAGCACGCTGCTAATTGGTTCGGTTGGGTTGTGCTGTGCTGTATGTTGTACAAACAGCACATAACATAACATAACACAACATATCAGGTTGGGGCAGTGTTGGATAGTTATCTTGAACTGATGTCTGTGGGTGATGTTTCTCTCGAAGTTAGCTTTTGCAGCCGAGGGCGGGGAGAAGGAATGGTGGAACAAGTGTTCAGCCAAGCAAGGAGCGTACTGAGGCTGAGATTATCAGGGGCGTGAAAAAAGAACAATTGTTGTCACTAGAATACGCAGAAACCGGAAAAAGAGGCACGCTGGGTGGGCTTGGAAAAACAGTCTGATCTTAAAAAAATGATTGACACGCGATCGGGTGGGGGTCAAATTGACCCCCCAAAGATTTTCCCAGAATGGTTTCCGAACGGCGCGGTGTAGCCGCGCCAAATCTTGCACAGCTGCATGTAACTGAACAGCAGATCGTTTGGTATCAGAAATTTAGATTTACCTTGTAAGGTCGCTGACCTATGGCAGGCCAAAGCCAGACCATGGTTTCAGCGAAGTCAATTTCTGGGGAATCGCTCAATCTGATGCAACAATGGAGTGTTAGATGAGGCCATACATCTCTGAAACGCTTTCTTAGGCAACACAAATATAAAATGAACAAACTACGTTGACCTAAGGTCAGGTATGAAGGTCAAGCCAAGGTCAAAACCAATCTGATTTATCACCCTAGGGCTTGCTGTATGGGATAGTTTCTGGTGCTTATTTAGAATTTAGTGATAGCAGGAATCGCATTATACATCTTCCATGGACCCCTCACAGGTCAAAAAAGTCACTGACGTAAAATGACCCAGTCAAACATTTTGTTTTTAGAAACATACTGCCTAGCGTAATCTTTGTCGCTTATTCAAATGCAAAACTCAGAGCGAGCAGTCTTGTATGATTCTGGTCACCATGATCTTCAAGAGGTCAAACAAGGTTACTGACCTGAAGTAAGCATGTAACCTTAAGTTACTGACCTTAAGTAAGCATGTAACCTTTTGCTTAGAAACAGTTATCTAGGCTCTGGGAGCACTTTGGAGTCCAGCCTGGAATTCGAGCATGTTTGACCTTATTTGATCCGAAGGTCACAACCTAGGAACCTCAACCTTTGACATAAGTGAGAACACGTACATGTCAACACGCCCTGCAAATTTGGTGTCTCTAGCTTTCTTGGTTTTTGAGATCTCAGCGGGTCAAATTGACCCCCACCATAGCGAAATCAGTCTTTTAATAGATGTTCGAGTTTGCTATGCGTACACTTAAGCAGGTGGTGTTGGCTGCACTGTTAAAACCGTCACAATGCACGCTTTGTAGACGTGTATATTTAACTAGTTTGTGATGCTTTTCACCTAGATATGTGCACTCAGTTGGAGCGGTCTGTGTAGGGTTATTTGATCAGACGGTGTAGTGTTATGTAATATGACTATGCGATTTCGGTACGTTTCATTTACTAGGCGGTCTCGCAGTCTTTCTCTCACTAGCGCTACGTCGATTATCTCTTCTTTAGGCCTACCTTCAGGGAAAAAATCATTTTCAAGTTGGTTCGTTGTGATAGCTGTAAATGGCATGCTATAGCATTCGCTGAGCGTGGAGAAGGTTACAAAATATGTTACATAAGTACCAAATTTCAAAATTGATTAAGTTGCTGTCTTCTCCTCTTTCCCTCATTATACATCATACCTTCCCCTCATTCAGTATGAAAATAAGGCTCTGTTTGATATAAACAGCGCACTTCCCAGGACCTTATCCAGACATTAGGTACACCTGACATCAAACAGTTATCAATGAGGTTGTGTGCATGACCAGAGGTCAACAGGAATGACAGTTTTTCTGTATCTACGTTGGTTTTAATAGCCTATTTTGTCGTCAACTTCCGCCTATTTCCCTCCCCCCTGCAGGCGAAGAGATGTGAGGGCACAACTCATGTTAAAATGCAGCAGAAGTAACGCTAGATGTTCGAAACATCGACGCATAATCATTGCATTTCAGCAAAAGCAGGTGAGAACATCAGTCATACATGAAAACATCATATGGGGTGTTATCATCACCACAATTAGGTCTGCGCGCAAACATCTCACCGATTCACATGACCTGCGATTTTCAGAAAGCATGAACCTCCAGCACTGAATATCGTGCATGATGCAAAATGTTGTAATATTCTGCACATGACGAGCCTGCCTGAAGATAGCTGCTGGAACGGTTTGGAAATGACGCCAAAAAGTATTGAAAAATTTGATAAAAGCTGGGAAGCATAGTATCAGTAGAAGTGGAAAGTACCAACGTAATCACTGCCAACAAAGCTAGATCGTCGTATTGTCCTAGTACGTCGGTATTCAGCTTGACATTTTTGCATGATTCATCTTGTCTGAAAATCATGGAAAGACTATGAAAGAGAGCTCAAATGGATGTTATTCCCTTGAATTAAAAAAATCCGTATGCGGCTTCCAAGTTTCTATTATTCGACATCGCAAAAATAAACTTAGTTAGCAATACATAGTCAGCTCGCTGTCATGTCATGGACAGCACACCTTGTGATCTGCAGCTGTCCCAAGAAGGAACAAAACAAGTCATCGCCATAATAGCGCAGAGAGATTAGCTCCAGTACTTAGGTCCCACAATATCTAGATCGAGGACTAACGAAACCGCAAATTGACCTAAGTGTGTGATCTTTGTAATAAATGCAACACACTCCGAAAACACTTCATCTCTGCCTGGATATAACGGTGTCACGAAATTGATGTGCAGCTGTATCGTCTTCACTAACAGAGAAAATAATTGAGACCGGTTCAAGATTTATTTCCCAATGTAATCCCAACGCAGTCGTGTACACTGCCGCAACACTAGGTTGTCGAGAGTCTCTGCCTTGATCCTCCGCCAAGCTGCTTGCACGTTTGGGAATAGGGTCTTCCCTGAAGTGGCCAGCAACACCTTGCTGAGCTCTTGCTTGACGGACCGCCCAGAGATTCCTGGGTCCTCCTGGTGTGATGAGTTGGAGCGCCGTCCTGCTGGAAAATTGCCATCAACATGTCTGGCAGGAGTTTGACCTTGGTTGGCGGGCCATTCTCCTTTCTCTCCGCTGTATCGCCGAGGCTGTGGTGTTCTCCAATACCTCTCTGGCGTAGTAGTCGGCGGTGACGGTGTGCTAGCGCGGGACTTGGTGAAGCTCAGAGAGGACTCTGTAGCTCATCATGCCCCAGGCCAGGAATCCTTAGCGGCTGCCTCACTGCCTCGGCGGTCGGCACCTCCGAGCGGTTGTTGGTCCAGATCCGGTCGTTCTGGCGGTTAGGGACTTGGGAAGAGCTCGAAGGGCGACTCGTCACTGAACAGGACGCATCTCGAGTGCTCAAACGGACCAGTTTTTACGGGTCTCGGTGAATTCCAGCCGCCTACGCTTCTGGTCCACGGTAAGCCTTTGCTGCATTCTGAGCCACAGCAGCTTCATTTGCAGGCTGTCTTCAATTGCTTCAATCCACCGGTCTTCAGATACCGGCGGACGGCCGACTCGGAGGTTGGTGCTTGCTTCTTCGCCTTCAGTTTTCTCACTAGCGTTTCTCATCGAGTGGCGCCTTTTGAAGGCCGACTTTGCAATGATCACATACGCCACTCGGCCCAAGGCCAGACTTCCGCCCACAATCTGTGCGGTTTTCAAGGGTCTCTCCCGAGCGGTCATGGGCCAGCCAGCGCCTAATCGTCGCTACGTTGACACCCAAGTCCCTGGCGACCTGAACCTGGGTCATACCGCCCTTGACCACCCATCCGCGCGGTAGCGAATCGATGGTTTGTACTCTTTCATCATTGGCGATATGCGGACTCGACGCGTTAGCTATCTCGAAAGGAATCACCTCTCCCGCCCGCTACCGGCCGAGGTCAGACCGGCCGCTGGGGTCATGTGACCGCCTGACACGGCGGGATGCCCTGGGGCTGAGCGCGATAAAGTTCCAACCACTTAGCGTTCGGGAGAGTGGAAATGATAGGCGGCACAAACCGCGCATCAAGTTCGGGGATACCCTGCGTGGCTGCCACATTGTCAGAATAAAGTGCATACATACTCAAAGGGTAAACATACCTGAGGCATGCCACATAAAAAGAACTCATAAAAATGGCCTACATTAGCATTACGCAGACAGCTGGCGGACACACAAAAAGCTAGCACTTGAGTTGTTAAATGACTTTGCGATGCACACTGTGCACATAGGCAAGATAATAGGAATAGCCTTACTCCTCGGAGAAAACCCAGGAGACTGGAGATATAGGTAAGTTCGCATTTTGGCAACATGTCTTTATCGAAAAGAGTGGCGAAGCAATTAATTCACTTCCGCTACTCGCTTCGATAGAGGCGTAGTGCCAAAATATCGACGCATCTATATCTTCATCCTCCTGGTTTTTTCCGAAGAATAAGGCTTCTACAACTGCCTGACCTAAAACGAGCTAAAACTAACTTGATTAAACTTGGAATCTCCTGTTTAGACAGGTTAGTCGAGACAGTAGAAAAGTATACCAATATGGTCCATTGTCATAGCACATTATGCGGCCAGTACTTAACATTTAGTATAAACCAAGACGGTTGCGTCCCACACCTCATTAGGTTGGGTTACCAATGTTTCTTTAAGTACTAGTTATCATGCATACTATACATACTTTCAAGGATCAAATAGACAAAACTGAGGTGTGCACTGAGTTCCTTACCAATGACCAGTAATGGCTATGTAACTTAAAGGTAGCTTGTAAATGAGGTAAAAATTCCTGAAGATTAACACTTAGACGGTGTAAACACAGCTCTCACATACAAGCCATATGAAGCATTCTTAGAAGAAGTCAAATGCAGCAAAAGCTTGAGAAGTGTGTACACTTTGCTGGCCAATTATAAATCATTTGTATACAAATAAGAAATAAATTAATCGCACTGGTGCCAATAGGCCAAAGGCCTATTGGCCCTGGGCCAAAGAAAATCTGGAAACGGCCTATTTGGCCGTTATAAAATCACTCAAAAAAACATTGTAATTCAGCGATAATCATTTGTGGTTTTTTTTCTTTACGTTCCGTAGGTCATCAAATTATCCACTAGTGTCCTTGCTAACGCACCACGCATAGTAAATGGACACAGATAGGCATGGCGGAGAAAGGATTCCCCGCATTGACCAAGCTCTGAAAATCATCCGAGATTTGCGCTCGGCCTGGGGAATTATCCGCGGTAATTATCCGCGTATGAAGCGTCCAAAGCTACTCCAAGAGTTAAAGGTGCTGGAGAATTCTCAAAGATTAGCTGCCGGGGGAGCACCGCGCGCACTTCAAACTCTGTGTAAGCAAATTCATTCCGGGTGGAATAGCTCTTCGGACTATTGCCCTCGTCTGTTGATCTAGACTACACAAACACACCAGACGAGGATGGTAGTCAGGACAATACGTGGAACAGGACCATACGTGACACTAATGCCTCTTTTCAATTTTTCCTTAAAGCTGTTAACGAATGCGTGTTTGCACAATGGCTGCAGTCAGCGCGTTTGAAATTTGCTGCTAGTGCTGACGAAGTCCCTTACCGGAAGATTATTCACAGACGCTAACTACGTGCGCGATATGAGAGGTAAATTAGCGGTGCAAAACGTTTTGAGGTCACCCGATATATCTGTGCTGCCAGCAAAACTTTGGGAAACTTGAAATATCTGGTCAATGAAAGCGCATTTGTGCAAACAAGGGATAACAATAGAGATAAATCGAAATCGTCCTTAATGCTACGTGCATAATGTAAAGTCTTAATTCGACTAAACACACTCTCTTTAAATTCGACACGCCCTTCACTATGGACCACGAACTTATGATGTTCTACTCTGCGTCCAGTCGCGAGAAAAAATGTAATGCGCATTTAAGACAATGTGAGACTAGTGGGTTTTCGAGTTACGATGGTTTAGCGGCATACAGACGGGCGGCGTTCTTCGGACCACAACCCACGCCGCCTGCAGCTATTTTTCTCAAGAAGCCGCGAGGTCAATGGCAGTACGTCGAAAACGCACTGCCATTGATCCCGTTTCCCCTGCCTGCCAACGCACCGGTCACTGTTCCTCGCAGGCCAGCAGCTCTCGTCACCACCGCCGCGCAATACCTCGTCGCCTTTGCAGTTCGCAGTTCACGACCGTGCCAGCGGCGTAGGCGAGCTTTTTCCTTTTTTAATTTCGCCCGCATGGTCGGCGTGGACGAATTCGCCGCAGCAGCGGCAAGGCCGGCGCCGCGGCGTCGCCGCTCCATCGCCGGGCCGGGCTTCGCGCGACAAGGCGTGACGTGCGGCGTGACGCGCGGTGTGACGCGCGGCGTGACGGGTGACGTTAGGACCGATCGGTCACAGGCGGAGCAGTGCTGACGGTCTTCACAAGCGGCTCCATTACTAGGCTGCGGCACGGACCGGCGCCCTTCCAAAAGACCAGGGAGAAGTGTAGTGAGAGGCAGACGTGTGGAAAGACTACGTCTTCAAATGTGTGGAGGGTGTCGTGGGTGTTTCATAACATTTTCAGCCGCGCGGTCTTGGTTTTATCGGGTCTGCTTCCGTTGCGCAGGCCAGCAGCCCGTGTAGTGTTCTTGGATTGGACAGTTACGTCAACTGCGTGTGTCATTTTGCGTATGTCATGATGCTCTTGAGGATTGCACTCGGTCATGGTAAACGACTCAATTCATGTGTTGCGGAGAACGAGCTGTTTAGTATTCGAAGCTGGAGTATGCATTGTTCACCTCAGGCGTATAGCATCGTTGATTCAGCTATAGGTTTGGGAGCGGATGCGCATGACTTCTTACCAAACTAAACTGGCGGCTAAACTAAACCAAACCAAACCAAACTAAACCAAACCAAACTAAACGAAACAAACTCCGTCCTGTCGGCTCCACCAATAGTTGCCAGCATACACTGCTGAATACACCACTGAAAAAACAGCGCAGACATTCCACCACTCAGCCAACGAGCACACCCGGGCTAAATTGGAGCTAGCGGTCCGACTGCGGCCGCTAGCTCCAGTCTATCAAACACTTTTGCCAAATCGCGCCACTGACGTTGGAGCTGCGAGCGGGTGGTACGCTGTACCACGACCGATGTCCACTGTCGGCGTTTGACACGACTTAAGACGGGAGTGTCACGCTGATAACCTCGGCATCCTCCGCCATGGCGCTTATGATGCACACCGCTCACATGGAGACGGTGTGTGCATTTACAAACTGCATGGCGAGAAGAGGTTGGCACTAAGCAGTTTATCAGTAATAAAAGTGATGCAAAAAGCCACTGGAACGTGTTCGCATTCAACTTAATCTAAGCGGCGGGGGGGAGCAAAACGATTAAGCATTTCATATCGCAAAATGTGACCCGAAGTATCATGAAAATGTTTTTTGACTGGCATGCCTTCGGGTTGCAAAGGCTACCAGCGCAGCGTTTAGTCGGGTCAGGGCAAGTTGGCATTCATAGGAGTTTGGCGGCCATTCGCATCCACAAGGAACTTTAGTGAAAGAGTGAATTTAAAAACCCACCGGCGCTTGTGCGACTATGTAGTTCAGAATTTTAGAATAGTTGATCGCATTAAGTTAACAACGAGTTTCTCTGGCAGCAGCATTTGATGAGCATTGACAACTTCCATGAAAAAAACGTCCTTACGATCGTGGTCTGAATTCGAAACCATCGCTGCGTGCCTGTGCGTTGCAAACACCGCGTTGCTTAGACCTTCGGAAGCCCAAGAAGGAACGACAGATCTAAATAATGAAATGCATACATTCCTAGAACTGTTCTCACGGTCTGCAACTGAAGGCTGCGGACAAACGAAGCTGCTGTCACTTCCACGCGAGGCCCTCAGCTCCGTCACCCTCGTAGTAGGAGCCAATCATCTCCAGTATGCCACTCCACCCGATGGAGCGTCGTCCGACCGGCGCACTAGGCGCAAAACCCTACCGTCGTCAACATCGCAGGAGATGGGAGCCCGGCTGTTGAGATCTTCCGGAGTCACAGCGAGCGGTCAGCCACAATGGCTGGAGTGAAGTCAGGTTCTCAGCGCCTGGTTCGAAATGAAATAGAACCCGGTCGTGCGAACCGGAGTTCCGAGAACATGTCCCATACATGAACATGTGTGAACATGAGCATGAACATGAGCAAGAGCATGCTTTCGGTGGAGTTATCCGGACGTAAGCGGTAAGTCTTATTACAACTCCAGCAATCCAGATGCGCGTTGTGCAATAGTGTACCACTTGAGATGCTCGATGTCATTTTACCGCACACCCGATGGATGAAATTAAGCCCTATCCACGACCCAGTCTCCCACAAATGGATGATCTTTATCCGTAACAGAAGCGCATTGCCTCTACTGCATCCACAGTGCCCGGTCCGCTGCTCGTACCTCTCAGATGAGAACGACAGGAAGCATTCAACCTGTACGCATTTGTCTAGCCCAGCGTTGACCTAGCCATGAAGTGTACTCGGTGCCAAATATGTGATGAAGAACTGTGCGTTGCCAGTCTGACAACAACCTCGTGATAGCACACGCATTTGAAAGGCACGTTCGCATGTAGCTGCAAACGCTGAGAGTCTGTCCGAAGTTCCAAAGCACGAAATGAATGTTCGGGCTCAGACATTCTCGAGATGACATTGTACAGAGGAGCCCATTCTGCTTGTGCTTTTTAAGCACGTCTTTTTCCAAGAGGTGCAAAGAAACTAGCCTGTCATGCTCTCTCCTATATCGCTGATCCACACCGTTTGGATGTTCAGTCACCATGTCTGTCAACCATGCATCCTCGGCAATTAGCTAAAGTGAGAGCACACTGTAATATTCGGTTGTCAGCCGGCCAGCTGCTGCAGTTCAGCTGTTGCTCCGGCCAGAGCACCCGCAATGGCGTTGGCTTGACATGATGACATACACATGGTGGCTTCGCGTAGGTTATATCGCATAGTCCGAAGTAACCTGGATGACTGACTATGTGAGCTTAATTCGTCACATCTGATGCTCGCTTCAGTGTCTTCAAATGTGGAAACATTACTATCAAGCAGGGCAGGGCCGTGAACGGCAACTGGTGGTGCCGTTCACAAAATGGTGTTCAAGGTGTCTATTTCAGTTCAAAACCCAATACATATGAGGAACACTCCCTCTAAAATAAATATATAGCTCTGGTTCTGTGGCGAGCTCTAGGATGCATTCGTAAAGATGAACGAGACTGAGAAACGGATCAACACCCAGGCTGTGACGTCACGTGACGTCAAAGGCACCTGCGAGCGTTTTACGACAAGAAGGCTACAACGCGCCGCGTTCTGGCCGTCGGGTCGCCATCGTTCGAGAGTCCGGGCCGCCTTCTGGCCGTCGGGTCGCCACCGGTCGAGAGTCCGGGCCGCCTTCTGGCTGTCGGGTCGCCATCGGTTGAGAGTTCTGTTCAGGGTCACCGTGCCGTTCCCAGACACGCCCTCCGTCCTGATGACTGGCGCCGCTAGATCCCGAAGGATGGTGATCGATGCTCTATGGCGGCCGGGTTTCGGCCACTAGCTTCCGTCAGGCGCCGATCAGCACAGCTGACCGCGGGCGCGACGGCCGTTATCGCCGCCCGCGCCACCCGGCGGGCGGTCGGAACCATATAGCTGGCAGCGATGTTGCTCTCCACGCTGGGCCTCTAGCCTAAAAGGCTTTTGGAGGCTCGGTCTATTTCAAGCCGGCGATGGAAAGTACGCAAGTAAATGACCATAGGAAGCATATCGTAAGACCAGAGCTATTTATCGTTTTGTAAACGCCGTTGCGCTGGAGACGCTCGTGACTCCCGTACACGTGGCCCACTACGTCATTTCCATACTTCCTCAGCGAATATTGTGTAATTCTCTGCATTCCTGGTGTAGCAGCTAAAACGAGGCAAGTGTGTGTACGCTGCACGTGCTCACGTGGCGACGTGCGGTACCGAGTGATGATCGGTTTGCAGTGCGCGGGGTGCGCGGATGACGACTGCTGCAATCCCGGCCTCAGCTGGGCACATCTCGCCCTATCAATTCAAGGAGAAAACTCGGGTTGTGATGTGCACATGACTGATAGCCAAAACAATTCCAGCACCTCTCAGGACTCATTAGTACCTGACGACGGCCGGCGAGTCGGTGTTGTTGAGTCGGAACGTTGGGAACATACTAACACATCAGACTTGGACGATTGTCCTAACCAAGCATCCGTGATAGCAGGCTGTCAATGATCTCGCTACAGGAGAATCCTGTGAATTTTCAGAGCGTAGTCGGAACGTACAATCCCCTTTTCGTTGTGCATAACAATGGCAGTTGGGTCCCGCGTGGCCATTTATGACGCGTTTTGAGCAAAACTGGGGGAACATTTGTGAGCCCGGAGAACTAAACTGGATATGCCCGTCGATAATGTTCGCACCAAAAACTGCCACTGCTACTGGGAAAACCCTACTCCGCTAATGAAAAAGTTAGCTTTGCGAATTGGCGGTAGCGGATAACCGGAGCTGGGGACCACTGCATACGGCTTTATATAAACTCGTAAGCCTGGTGAGCGTAAATGGGAAATGCCCGTAGATAATGATCGTGCCGAAAAGAACTGGCGGGGCAACTTTCCATCGCCGACCGTGTCAATTATTTGCCTTACTGAAGCAAATGCTAGCGAAATTAATATAGCTCAGGATCATCGGTCCACTAGCAATTTTAAGGTAGGCAAAACGCTCCTCCGCGAATGGAAGTTAGCTTTGCTGGTTAGCGCCCGGGGGATAAGCAAAACCGGGGCATCACTGCATATATATATATATATATATATATATATATATTTATATAATCGAATACATATATATATATATATATATATATATATATATATATGTGTGTTGTGATGAACAGTCGCGACAAATCATTTCATAATTGGGTGGGAAGGATGTCATTCGGGTGCCTCGAGCGCTCGCACATTGCCCTTTTGCACCATATGCTTATACGTTCATAAGTTTGCTGATGAAACGCGAGCGCAAAAGTGGCCGTGTTTTGGCGTACATTGTTGTGTTTTCTTATTGTTTATGCGTTCAGAGGTTTTCTTGTCAGTATATCGTGAGATGCACGAGAATGCGTCAGTTTCAGTAATGCAGGTGCCGCCGCGCTGCTTTAATCGGCCTTTACTAAAAGGCAATGACGTTCATCATCCTCCGTGTCGGTGGCATAGCATAGGCTTACCCTACCGACGCTTCTTCGCGTTCTGAGCAGATGCTCCGCCAGTGCCGGTGGGCCCCGTAAATATCGCATGGCCCTTCTGGGCAGTCGATTTCAGGGGGCAGTCCGCCTCCATTTAGCCTCTAGACATGGCTCCATTTACTCCAGAAACCACATGCCGATTGTTATCAGTCTTGTGGGCGGACGTGGGCGGGGCGGAGGCGAGGGCCGCATCGGTGGTAATGCCAGAAATATCGCCAATGCCCTGCTCGTCGCGCTATTTTCTGTCGTCTCTCTCAATTTTCGCACTCTAAATCGCGCAGAAATCCGAGCATCGCACTCCAAAGAGACAGAGAGATAATCGCGGGGTACCACATCAGGTTTTAAACAGTTACCGCAATAAGCGCACGAGCTATGGTTAATATTTCCGCCGGACCCCAGCGCGTAGAAGTCTTTTTTGAAGACCTGCATGCTCCAAGCCATTCATTCCGAAAACCAGCATGGTATGTCCTGATCTACGCCGATGTCCGCTCTTACCGATCATTCTCAATTTGGCACCAAATGCACTCTGCTCACGACAAATCGATTGCTGAACAGGTCCAATTCGTCGCACAGTAATAACTATAAAACGTGTTGCAAAGTTGAGAAGAAAACATTATTGGGCTTTCGTATCTTCCTTCTCCAGTGGCGTTTCTTAGGGATGTGCTTAGTATTTCACTGCGCGATGGGGAAGCGGTTTCTAGAAGCGATATGTCACGTTACATCTGCAACCGTCACACTAGCAACAAACGTCTTTTTTCTTATTGAAGCATACGATAACTGCCAATTGAGTCATCGAAGTAAAGGATCTAATCAGTAGATTTCTCTCGAAACATTTGCGTTTTTGAAGCATGCGTCTGATACACTATCAGGCTGTCGTAAAATCGGTATCATCTGGGCGCAGAGACCTGCGCACGATCACACTCCGTAAGACGAATATTTACAGCCTGAAATCGGCGCTGTGTCGGGAGTTAGGTCTGCCCTCACGCTGGTCCAGGACCGGTTCCACCAGCGGCATAAGCAGCCTTCCGCAACACACGGTAAGGTTTTGTCCGAGTTGCTCTTGTTTGATGGCGCGTTCCAGACGCGGAACTTGATGTGCTTGCTGGAGTCGCGCTGCTGAGACACGGCATCCGGAGGGCATGTCGCCAGGGGCGGCCGCACAGAAGCGACATTTTCTCGAACATCGACAAAAACGAGGTGTCGGTGGAAACAAATAGGCAGTGGGGTCAATCTCTTGCCTGCAAGCATCAAACAAATTATGGCGATTTTACTGCGGATAGGGGGTTGGCTGTCGGTTGACATATGCGCAGGAACAGCAGAGGAGAGAGGGTAGGAGGGGTGCTTGCTCCTTCAACTTTTGGAACTGGGAGCGGTGTTCCCTCCCTCCCCCCCCCCCATGCAGATTACAAAAAGATTGGAAACAACAATGCAGTGTTTTTCCCCAATATCTACACGATATTTCTGAAACGTTCCACCAGTACGCACATCTACACCAGTAATCATATCATAACATGCACACAACTCAACCCATTATCCTTTTAAAGGATACCCATAGGTTTGCCAACTTCGCGAAATCCTCAACTCGGCGCCGCCTCCCGCTTGCGCGTAGGCAGCGGTGCCCAGCTTCGCCTGACAATCTCCTCCGCCGACGGATGTGACGCCTGACCCCTGGTCGTCGCTGTCGGACGGCTGCCCAGCCTCCTCGGGCGATTCTCGACCCCGCCTGCCGGGTGGGCAGCTGCTCCCCCCCCCCCTCTGTCAGGTCCGACATGACCTCCAGGGTCACGTCTGGAGATCGTCGGTGCCACTGCCGTCAGGGAGCGCCCAGGATCGGCAGCGACCGACGCCTCCTCCCGGGCGACCGCTCGGGCCCGCGGGGTCTAGCCAGGGGTGACGCTCCTGGCCCTGACGCAGCGCCGCCGCCGGCCGAGGTCAGCCAGGGCGAACGCGGCCAGTGGCGGCGGCGACGCTAGCCGGCCGCCCACCTGCTCCGGCGGCAGAGGCGGCGTCAAACGTCTATCGTACGAAATGGCTAGGCTCTAATGATATCGTCTACATGGACTGATTCGGAGTTCTTTCGTTGCCTCCTGCACGTTTTTCCTCTTCTAAAGAACACACAGTAGATTACTACACCGTTCTGCTCCGTGCATGGCTTAAAAAATAAGCTGAACATCTTTCTCCTTCCTTGGGCGGCACACAGACATGTACAGTGGATTCTTCACCCGCTTGATGGCTGCTGCCGTCTTGCTAGCGCAAATCACTTCTGTAGGCCTGGTGCAGGTCTGTCGTTTTCATAAGCATGCAGTTAAAGGGAGCATGCCGCCTTTTTTGTACCTTTCACCTATTGTTGGATCAGATGGGCACGATTTGATCAGTAATATCTGTTTTCTTGAAATCATTTTAAATAGCTCAGAACTTACATTTGAAGTAGCTACTCTTGAGGGAGAGGGGGGGGGGGGGGATTTCATTGAATGTCCCGGCTACCGCTATGAAAGCAATGCATTTAAGTTGCTTTGCTTTTTCCAACGAATGTGTTCTGTAACGTTTGCAACACGCAACACACTAAGGTGTCAAAATGTTTGTGTAACAAATACTACAGAAGATTGAAACACAGTTAAGACAAAAAATGTGCGAATGTAAAACTATGATCCCGTGAACACTGTGAATGCAATTTTATGGTTTTGACTTCTCCCCTATGGAGTTTATCACATTGGCTTTTCAGAGGCACACTTCAGCTTTGGGAATGGGGGTAGAATAGCAATGGGAGTAGCTGTGACGCACTGATCAAGCTTCAACCAATGCACTTTTCGGTAACAGGCCCTTGTCCGCCCGCCGGGCTAATCACAAGAGTTCTTTTCTTTGCACCAGAAGAGTTGCCATTGCGGGTTGTCATGACGACGGCGATCGTGACTGAGGGGAAGAAGCGCAATGCAGCTACAAAGCGGTGATAACGTGATTTGGACTCGGAAATAATTAAAATTGATGACCTTGTAATGTTTTGACGGTCCTTTAGTGGTACCTCAAAGTGCTATTGATGGACTAACTATCCCTGAGGTTTCACTAGCGTATGCCTTTGAGATATCCGCCAAAGATGGGTCACACCCCTTAACTATGTTGGTGTTTTACCGTGGGTGCACCGTTCATAAATATCCGAGGGCCCGTGAGCCCCTCTGTACCAGCTATTGTTGGCGGAAATGAGCCTCATTTTAATGATCTTGTCTTGTCTGGGTTTACGAAAAGCCTTACACGCAAAGGTCAGGGGGTTTGGTCGCCCGTTGGTGTCAACGGTTTCGATCAGCTGTGCTAGGCTGGCATTTTGCATTTTCAGGTCGACTGTTCCGTCCGCTAGCTCATTAGACTTTGTCGCTTTGTGGAGGAGACCTGCCTCCAGAATTGCAGCTCTCTTTTTGAAAGATGTCTTATTTTTTTCGAAGGATTTATAGCGCGACCAATACCGCCGTGCACTATCACCTGCATCACAGGCGACAGATGAGGCTCATCTGGGAGTTCTTACTCGCATCTGCTCTACGAACTTGTCTTTGCCGTACAGCAGAAAGTGGATTCTTGGTCTGAGCCACACTGCGCATATCTTGTGCAATACACTGTTGCGTCGACTGGCGCTGGTTGGTAGACAGCGAAGGTTGACTGTTGGGAGTGTCTGTTATTTCATCGTCTACCGAAAAGACCCAGTCAGCATCACATGCGTTGTCAGTCATGATGCGCGGACGCCTCCGTCACTTCAGTGACGGGATATCTCACAAAATTGCCGCCTGAATATGGCCAAATAAGAGGTCTCCGTCTAAGCCGGCCCGAAGTTCACCGCATACTACCGCCTGACATGACGCACCCGCCCCCGTCCCCCAGGCGAGATCGACCGGTTTGACCCGGCTGGAGTCCGCTGGATACGTTTATCGCTACGGAGGTCATCGGGTGAATGAGAGATGTCAGGTCTGATCCTCATCGTCGTCAGGCCAAACGATGAGGCATTTCTTTGAGTCCCTGTCTGGCCCAGTCGGGAGTGGAAAGTGCATACCAATCATAGTTGAAAATCCGGGAGCAGATCCTGCCCGACTCAACATTCATTCGTTCGGTTCTGGAGAGAACTGAATGTTTTAAAATTGCAACATCAGAGAGTAGCACGCCGACAAGAGTACGGCCGGGGCATACTGATCGGGATGAAGTTAAGTTTGGTGAGGTCCACTGTCCAAGGCTCAATACCACTTGACAGGCGTCGGGACATATTTGCAATGTCTAGTGGCGAGCTTGGTCAAACGCCGCGTGCCTGTTTCGGCGCCCACACCGACAGTCCCCAACCGATGGCAGGTAGGCCATGATGGCCATCTGAGACTCTAACTTAAGAAGCAAATCGTTGGCACGGCGGCCGTGGGCTACGGATGAAACAAATAGTCCAGAACATCGTCGTCTTCTAGTGTTGTTTGCACAACAGATTTCGGCGAGCTGATTGTTCCGCCGTCATTTGACGTCATTAATTCCTGAGAAGTACTGGGTGGTGTCAGAAGTTGGTGTTAGAAGGTGTATGTCTATCAGCCGTGTACGCGTCACAATCCGTCACAGTTTGGCTCCCCGCTCACCACTAAGAAAGCAATGCATTTCACATGCTTTGCTTTCGCCGGCGTGTGCTGCAGTGGCACTGCCCAGTGCTATTATTGGACTACCTGGTCCTGAGGTTTCACTAGCGAATGTTTTTTTTTAAATATGCCCCGAAGGTATGACACACTGTTAAAAAAGGATCCACTCCAACCATCTGCATTATAAATAAATCGCCTCAAGTTTCATTAATTAGCTTCAGGCTCACCGTGATCAGCCCTGATGTCCACCCTCCCCCTCCCCCGAAACAACCAGCCCTAGGGCCACCTGTGGATAATTAAGAGAGCTCAAATTTCATCTATGCCAAGTTGAGGCTAGGAAAATGTATAAGCCAAGGCTTAGGGTGCTATCTGCAGCTGTCTGCTAGGTAGCATCTCCTCGAAGAAAGATGGGGTAAGCTTCAGACATTGTAACCTAGAGCCAGACATTTGCCTGGTTCCCAGTTTTGGTTCGTGGTTCCCAACTTGAGTTTTTGATGACAGGAAACGCACAATACATATTCCATTGACTTCTTAAATGTCAGCATAGATCACTGATCTAAAATGCCCCGGTTCAACATTTCTTTTTTGGGGAACGTACTGCCCAGTATAATCCTCGTCGCTTATTCAACTGTAGAATTCAAAGCAGTATTGTATGATTTTGGTCACCATGACCTTCAAAAGGTCAAACAAGATCACTGACCTTAAATGAGCATGCAACCTTTTGCTTAGAACAGGTATCTAGGTTCTGGGGACACTCTAGAGATCAGCTTGAAGTTTGAGCTTGTTTGACCTTATTTGACCAGAAGGTCATCACCTAGGAACCTCAAGCTTTAACCGACTGAGTTCACGTACATGCCATCCCGCCCTGTGAATTTTGCGTCTCCAGCTCTCTTAGTTCTTGAGATCTCAGAGGGTTAAACTGACCCTCACCCGAGCGGAGGATATCCAACTGGCCACCCGGGGTCGTTATACCACTTTGTGCAATTATTATTCAATATTATCGAGAAAAGATTGACTTAAGGATGATGCAAGCATATTTTCCCTACGGCACAAACATTAGAAGTCAATATTTGAAATCGACACAGTGAGAAAAAGTTAGCCATGACCATGCACGCTTATCATCGTAATGATTTAATGAACTAGGTTAGGTAATATAATTTCCCGAATCTTCAGGTATTAGCAATGTTTCCTGCTGTGAGTAAGGCATTTTATGCACACTGTACTCTTACGGCCATCGAAATATTAAAGGAAATATTTCACCGCTGAAGGTATTGATGCAAGTATCAGATAAAATGAAACAAGCTCTTATAACTACCGGAATGCTTGTCAAGTGGAAGAGACTGCTCGAGACAGCGCAATTTTCCGCTTAGTAATTATGCTGCTCAATGCATCATGGTTTGATCACGTCATCGTACCGTGCACAGCGTTGATTGGGAGCCAGTTGACGGCCGTTATATCTAGAAATCGCGCCCACAAACGGCAGATATGAACGCCTCGATAACTACACTGTTTGGCCTTGATCGCCACATGGCTGATCGAATGGCGGAAGTCGAATGATGTATTATGACGTCATGAATGCCTAGGTAACTTTGGAAAACTCTCCCCGATACAGCTTTCCCCATTTTTTGGGCGCGTTGCTCAGAAACTTGAGGGGCTTAGGCCTTAGGAAGGGCAGTATTGTGAGCGGTACCAAAGGTCTTCAAGATGGGTATTTCAGTTCAAAACCCCAATGTGGAATGCTTCCCTTAACTACACCTATATATGAATACCCTTGTGCATCTACAAACCTCTAAAAAATATGTTCCACACATTGAGAACTACACGGATGTAAATACAGACGATGCCGCGTCCTAGACGAAGCGGGGTAATAATTCCGCGCCCGATCAGGGAGAATGAAAACCATTCGTAAGAATATGTTTAAATTGGTCGGCCACACAATTATCCATTTTTCAGACATGCCTTAAGAGTGCGACCGACAGACCATTTGGGTCCGCCCAGCCCCCGGAACCACTTCACCACGTAGCAGACACCTCCCGGAATGACACGCGTTCTCATAATAAACAGCCCCAACGTCAAGCGTTCACGACAGAATACAAAAATGGTCAACATACACTTTATTACGGAACAAACTTCCATTCATTCCTTCGCCGTTCATCCCCGCAAACACCACACCACACCTAATCCACGTGACGCGAAGCCGAAGAGACGCGCTCACCGGAAATTACAGGGCAACCAAGACTCTTTTCGAGGTAAAGTAACCCGGCGATTGATACTCAGCGACGGCCGCCGTGTGACGTAATTTGGAGTCACTTTGTCGACGGACCGCGACGGACACCGAGTAGGCGCCGTGAACTTAGCCGCCGGACACCTTGGACGATAAATATTTCTCAGCCTAACAGACAAAAGATTGTGATGCATGAACCAAACAGATTGCACAGCCAGCGTAAATGTCATTTGAACCCACAGAGAAACCGCTCCTGGAGCAGCCCGACTTAAATAACTGTTATCATTAGTAACAATAACTTTTTAGAATCCGCAGGTGAATAGCATTTTAGGAGCATGATTCTTGCCTTCAAACCCGACCCAGTCAGTCAACTCCTCTCTTTATTATCATTGTAAATCACAATGGTCGATAGATTGTTGATATGGGATCGAGCGAGTGACTCCCGGTAGCATCCGTGCTCCCCGCCCCCGCCCCCCCCCCCCCCACCCCTTGTGGGCGGAGTGGGGGCACGGATTTTGAGTTCGGGGGGGGGGGTCATGATCTTTCAGGGGCCTTCTAAACATAGAGGATTTCTTCACAGAGAGGGCCTTCTGAGCGGTGTCGTATTCAAGAGGATGGGCACCGAGGGCATGAGCCTACGTATCAAATTGTTGCAAGTATCATATCCAAGTAGATCATTGCCGATAATTAAAAAAGCTTAGAAAAATGGCGTCGTGATTATCCAGCCAAGCGTATTGCTCCCTAAAATAGGGTCTCCTGTTCTAGAAATGGCACTCCTGATCTAAAGATGTGCCTCCTAATCCTGACCGGGATGCTTCCAACTCATGAAGAGGCCTCCAAATTTAGCCAAGAGGCCTCGCTATCCCAAACAAGGGATTCGGACCCAGAACGTAGCCATCTGATGCATGAAAGGGGCCTCCCGATCCAGGCTTGGGGCTTTCTGAATATAAACCATGCACTCTTACCCAGAACAGGGGCCTCCTAGGTCGTGACGGATGCCTCTTGAGCCAGGAAAGGGAAAATGTTACCACAATGTTGGACTTAGTTATCTAAGACATGGCTTAGCTTAATCACAAAGGTCGCCTCATGATCCAGAAAACGGATCTCTTGACGAAGGATAGCGTTTTCTGAGCCACATCTGTTGCTCTCTAACTTGGTCATGAGGCCTGCTCGATCTGAATGTGGTAGTCTACGGGTAGCCAAAATGCCTTTAGTTTAAGAAATATATACTTAGATGTACGTTTTCCGGTAGCTGAACTGTGGCAGGTCAAAGTCAGGCAATGACTCGGTGAATGAAATTCCTAGTAAACTGTCAAAGGTGGTGCGACAACGGAATGTTGGACGACACCATAATTTTGGGGGGATCGTTCATTTGACAATTGAGTTTAGTTTTACATATACTCCATTTCACCGGATTAGCTCTGATGGTCAGACCGAGATAACGAACATGCTTTTGCACTGAGGAGACTAACTTCATGTGATACTTTTTGACGCTCAAGTTGAATTCCTTTATCAGAGGGACGAAAACTGACATTTTATGACTTTCATGAAGGTCATAGGGGTTAATGACCTAAAATGATCCCGATAAGCCTCTTATTGTTTGGCGCATACCTCCCAGCCTAATGCTTGACAGTTATTTCAATTCAAAAATCAAAATAATTTCGGATATTAAGGTCAGCACGACCTTCTGTATGTCAAATAGGGTCATTAACCTGGAATGAACAACAGTGACCCTTTGCTTGGAACAGGAATCTCGGTTCAAGGTGGCTGCATGACTAGGTCTGACGTCGCTTCGGACACGGATCTGGAACTTGACTTTGTTTGGCATTATTTGACCAGAAAGCCAGGACCTATAACTTGCATACAAACCTATCTGCCCCGACAAGTTGAAGTGACCAAGCTCTAACATTCTTAAAAATATGGGCGATGGAGTTGACCCCACACTACCCACGCTTGCCGAGCGCGCAACATTCAACCAGCCACCCGAGTGCGTGTGCCTTAAATTTCGTGGTCGTTCTCACTGCAGGAGCCCATGTTCAGCATGTCCAGTCTCGCTGGCACTGCAGTGCAGTGGTTCAACACTCCGAATCCGACCCAGCGGACAGATTCACGCTAGCGAGCGCAGCGCCCGGTCCGTTGAAAGGCAGGCCTCTTGTGGTTCCCATAGATGTCGATAGCGAAAGGCGTGACCAAAGACACATTTATGGGCGTTTAAAGGAAGTATCTCACATCTGTACGCGGTTTTCCACTACAGTAGCCATCTTAATGACCGTTGGGTGCAGTTCATAGCTCTGCCCTTCTTAACACCTAAACCGCTCTAGCTTCTTAGCTATACGACAGCGAAGATGAGCAGACTATTTCGGGAAGACTATTTCAACTTCACACAGGCATTCGTGACGTCATAATAACGTCATTAAAGTCATGCTATTACATAAGCCATGCGGCGATCAAGACCAGGAAAAATTATTGTTGAGTCGTTCACATTTGTTGTTTGTGAGCACAATTTTCAAATATAACGGCCATCATTTGGTTCGCAATCAATGTTATGCAACGTGCGATGACGCACTCAAATATTCAGGGCAGTCAGGGCAGTCTTTCTACTTAAAAGCATACCAAAAGTTATAAGTGAGCTTATTTCATCATATTTGATGTTCGCTTCAATATCTTTAAATGTGGGACGTTCAATTCAAGGAGGTTTCGGAGTGACACTTCTATAAGTAATGTCAGGGGTATCTTGACTCTTTAAACAGTGTCACGTTTTCCATGACTCCATTTTGCCCTTTGAGGGACGCTGGAAGCCTCCAGTATCCTCCGTATTTTCCTTCACTTTTCATGGTCATTAAGTATTCTGCAAAATTCAAGACTAAAGCGATTGCGGGACCCTCTTTCCAGACTAAATACCGATTAACGAGTAACAACTGACAAAAGGCTTCACACATATGCTGCTTTTAGAATCATTGTGACACCTTTTACAGGGTTTGCTCCCTGGAAAACTCGCTGGGGGTCATTTTGATTATCAGTGTGGTTACTGGGTCCTCCGTGGTAGAACAGGAGACCCATGACCCACCTGCATCCGCACGTGCACCCCTCCGTGGAGCTAGGTGGGTCGTCCTACACTGCACTGGCATTTGCCCAATGTTCGACTGCACAAACAGCGTTTTCGACTTCCATCTGAATATGCGTGGAGAAGCTGTTACCTGAGCTAGCCTGCACAGTGTCACAGCGTAGTGTAGTCCTGCGCAGCGTCCTGGCCTCATGCGTGGCGACGGGACGATTTGAGCTTGCGCTCGACTCACCTACCGTCCATTGTCCTGTGGGGCCACCCACCAATGCGTACAAACGGTCGTCTTTGCCCAACTGCACATACTGCACATACTCCACTGGGAGCAATGCCGGGGCCTTCAGAGGACCAATCTGGCGCCACTTATACACGCACCCTCCCCAGGGCCCCGTCGGCACACCGTCAGTGGGTCGGCTGGGAGGCAATGCCGGGACGACTCCGACGCGCCATCGGTCGCGGTCGGCGCGGTTAGAAAAGCACGCGCCCGCCGACCAGCGTCCGCAGTGCTCCACGCGCCCCGACCCGGCTCGCAACCAACATGGCGCCCGCTGGCCCGCTGCCCTGGGCGCTGGTGCTGGTGCTGGCGCTGGCCACGTGCGAGGCGCTGCCGGACGCGCGGCAGCTGTCGCTGCAGCCGCTGCCGCTGCGGCCCGGCTCGTTCCCGCCCTCAGCGCTTCAGCAGCCCCCACCTCCGGTAAGCCGGCGCGTCATGGTGCTGCCAGAACGGGCTCCGGCTGGCTCGGGATCAGCCCCCTGTGCCGCCCTACGCCGGCCCATCTCGTCCCCTAGAACACCAGCCAGGGCGGAGGAATACCAAGCGCCGGTCACGCGCTTTGACGGGCGACTTCCTAAGGCTAGGCACATTGCGCACGTGCTCACATTGCGAACGCACCATGAACCCTGACTCCTCTGTTACTCCTCTTTATTTGTAGTCGATGAGGTTGGGCTTTTGGTACAGGAGATGTCGATTACTCTGTAAGAGCAGCGACAGACGCTATTTCAGAGTTTTTGTGTATTACGCCACTCTTATTTGCTATGGGCTGCTTGAAGTGGGCGCCGAATCTTGTCAAGGTTGCTGGACATAGCTTAAGAAAGAGCATGTCTTTTTTCCCGGCGCTTCCATTTCCCCCTATGCTCTCGACGCATGTCTTTGCTCTCGCTATCTTTGTGAATTCGGAAGACCACTTGTATTCACCGGTTCAAACTTGCAGCGAGGCTTGCGTGCGCAGGATCCCACACCCGCTAAGACACGAGCCGGGAGAACGCCCGCATGGATCTGTGAGGCCGTTAGTAGGAAAGGCAGCTTGGAAAACCAGGCGGCTGCCACATGTTATATGTTAAGTCTTTCTGTTCTGTCTGCGTAGTTAGTAGTTACGTAGTTAACGCGACCTCAGCAAAGCTCTGTGCTTAACTGGTTATGTCGCAGTCAGGAGTTTGGATTTCCCTGGTACTTTACCCGGGTGTGAACTCACGTTCTGTGGCATTGCCCGCTACCGGGGTATGAACTCACGTTCTGTGCCATTGTCTGCTACCAGGGTATGAACTCACGTTCTGTGCCATTGCCCGCTACGGGGCTGTGAACTCACGTTCTGTGCCATTGTCCGCTACCGGGGTATGAACTCACGTGCTGTGCCATTGCCTGCTACCAGAGTATGAACTCACGTTCTGTGCCATTGTCCGCTACCGGGGTATGAACTCACATTCTGTGTCATTGCCTGCTACCGATTGCAGCTGCTTTATGCTGACCAGCACAAGCTGTTACAGTTGCATTAGAAATCTGAGATAATTCTGGAATTTCAAACATGTGAACAATTCAATAAAAAAATTTAGACTTCTAAAAAAATATGTATTATTTTCAGCTTGTTCATACTCATAGACTAACTCAAATTGGTCACCAAGATATTTCACTACCAGACATGCCCACAAAGGCTGCTAGAAATGGGTGTGGAAATGGACTTAAAGAGCATCTGGTACTCAAGTGGTGCAGCGACAGATCACAATCACTTAAGTATTGCAAAATAAATCACCGGTGTTTCACGGCCCATGGCCTCTGCGCACCGCTGAAATTTTGTGCGTAAGCTCTGTCATTTCCCCTCTTCAGGCAGATGTTGAACTGAGTAAGGGTGTGGCTCAAGCGAATGCGGCGATGGTCAGTCCGAGTATCTCTAGTGCGTGTGCATGAACGCGCGGCAAAGCAGTCTCCGCAAAATACTGATAGCGTCGTTTTTGTCTTGCCCACTTGTGACGTTTCAGCGTGGTATGGTGCCAATACACCCAATATCTAATTTACGCGGCATTTACAGTTTCACGACAGTCCTTTGCCAAGGAAGCGCAATGTATCCTCCGTTTGACTTTGCGCAGGCTTGAATGCTGCGCCGTCCACGATGGTTGAGCAGATGCCGACATGTTGCAGGGCAATGACTAAGCACAGGCTAACGTTTCACTGCCAGGATTGCATCAAATTCCAATGCGGGTTTTTGTTAGTCAGTGATAGTTCTTATTTACTTTTGTTATGCTCATGTTTTGCTCAAGAGCAGAGGAGCAAATGTCAACTCTGCGAAACATCGTCGAGCGAATATGTTTGCTGATATTGCTACCGGCAGTATTACAAATTGCAGACAATGCGATGGTCCCGTTTTTAAGACAGCAGACTGCAGACCGGATCACTGACAGCTGCAGCTTCGATGTTTACTAGGACTAGTTTCACATGATTGCTATTATTTTCATCACGACGAAACCAGGCGCTTGTCCGTGGTAGTGGTCTATTGCCACGTATTTTTAGTTACTGCGTGCAGCTGGCGTGCAAAGTGTAAGCTTGGCGTCCATCATGGATATTTACTGCCTTCATAACAAGAAACGGCGGTCACGGTGCTGACAATGTGACACCCGTTGTGAGTTGGGAGTCATTATTCTAACAAAAATTCTCCTTCACTATGCTAGGAGGTATTTGTTAAGCGATGTTACGAGGCGAGGATAGGTTAGGTTAAGGGTTTCGAAGTCAATAGGTTTTCTGGACAAAAGTCAGGTTCACTTTTAGCCCTTCCTATGTTCATTGGCTACGAGTGGCGACTCGTGACCATGAGCACAGTTTGAAACGTGAATTTTAATTAACATGGTTAATGTTCGCTTAATAACGTCATTTAACGAGTACTTTCTAATATACTTAAGGTAGGATATTACCAGAGTAAGAACTCTCAAGTCACATTGCCGAATCAATCGGAGGCTCAAAGGCCTTCTTAAGGGTAGTGAAACGCTGCCAAACGTGCTGTGCTCTTGAGCTCACCTTCACATCAGTACATCAGAACAAGTTATGGTCTATCTGTCTTTCCCATGCACAAAACTTTCCAAGATCTTCAGGTAGCTTATATTTTTTGAAAAGCATCCACTGGACATCGATCCCGATCACATTTCGGGACATCCAGTTCAAGGGTTATTCTTGGCGGGTGCCGTGGTTATCTTCATTTCGAAGGCCGTGACACGAGACCACAGAAGGAATTGGCCGTCTACCCCGGCATCAGCGCTCCCTGCGGCGCGCTGAACAGGCTGAGAGCGCCGCGGCGCCTGCTCGTGCTCAGAGGTCAGGTTCAAGACTTCCGCCGGGGAAGAACAGCCATACAATTGATGCGCGGTATTGACGGCTGAGCTGAATGAGAAATTCTCTGTTGCGAGTGAGCCTGTGCCGCCTACTTCAGCGCGAGTGTGGAAATAGGCGTTGGTGTTGGCGCTAAGCTGCATGGAGCCGCTTGCACCGGGAGGGATTCCCTCTGCGGCAGTCAGACGCCGCCATATGCACCGCCGCGTGGCATAGCCGCTGGTGCTGATCACTGTCATTGCAAAATATTGAAATGGGGATAGTTTTAAACTATATCGTATTGTTAATGTTTTTTATAACGCGAGCGCATTCAAAGAACCTTGCCAGCAGTCAAGGCGTCTTGAACAGGAAAGTGCGTTTGCATCATTGGGAAAACTACGATGAAATGACTTGCAATGTGAATTTTTGTAATCAATATTTCAAACACGAAGGTCGCAAAGCACGCAGCGCTGTCAGTGTGTCTGAAACGGCAATTTTCGTACCATTCTTCGTCTTATTTTTTGTATTATCAAAAAAGGCAGCGTCACTGTGACATTGCTACCGAACATTTGGGCTGTTTTTTCATTGAGAAAACCTCGGAGCCCTTGCTCTTGAGCGAGTTCACCAGCATGTCACTTCATTTTACCTTCTTCAGCCTGCTGTCAGCTAGCTCCAGTAACCCCTGCAGGCTTGTACGAGCTTTAGCGAACTCCGCCTGCTTCACTACCTCAGCCATTTCACATCATGTTACAGCGGAAAAGAGCATTTCATGAGAGCTCCTGGTCGTCGATCACTATCATGTTGCCATCACGTCAAGCCTGTAAAGGGACCACAACCCAACATCCCAAAAAGCGTCATGCACTTCTTGCCGACACTATTTTTCGTCGTTTTCATTCATAAAAAGCAAATGCTTTTAAAATTGTGCAACTCATTTCACCCGCCTTTATCTAAAAGGTAGACTTCGCCTTGTCGTGGAAAATGTATCTACGTGCTATGATTAGTTTGGCAGTATAAGTGCAAAACAGTGTCTGAACCTATTAACCTTGCCAAAGTACTGCCTGAAAGAGAAGACATGAACTATAACATGGGCAGAAATCAGAAGTTCTTTCTTCTCGTGCCAAAGGTCGATGTCAGTATTCTCATGTCAAAAGTCGATTGTTTCTTTCCATACCAATGCTCCGTCCCCACATCAAAATGACTTCATTGTCCTCCTTTACGCTGACCGAAGCGCTAGTCACCCGATGCCTACATAGGGCTAGACGTGACACTTG
This sequence comes from Pollicipes pollicipes, assembly GCF_011947565.3. NCBI lineage: Eukaryota > Metazoa > Arthropoda > Thecostraca > Pollicipedomorpha > Pollicipedidae > Pollicipes > Pollicipes pollicipes. The sequence goes on from NW_023596472.1 coordinate 152,477, forward strand.
ATGTCTTATCATCGGTGCCACAGCCAAGAGAGAGCGAAAAACGACCACCTCGGCCACCTTAACCCTCCGAAAGTATCCTGACATAGGCCATCACCCCAAATGGCTGATACTCTGAGCATTGTTATTCAGTTTGAGAACGCGTTGGAAATAGTGCCCAGGTCCCGGATATGACACCACTGTTGCCAGTTCATATCCACAAGCTGCGGTTCCATGAGGCCTTTATCCGCCATTGCTGCCGAGCATATCGAGCCATTCAGGTTATCCACCAGTCGACTAGCCTTGGTTTCGTTTGGTGGCACTAAAATTTGTTTGTGCGCGAGATTTTGGAAAGGGCCTGATTCTTCGTTCCTTTACAAACTTCCGCTATAAATGCCGGACGTCCGTCACATATGTTGCCCTGTAATGATGCCTGGGCACGATGCAACGCGAGCACCCCAGCTGTGCGCCATAGTGTGCGTACATCCGTTTTCCATTAGGCTCCAGTTTTAGTGCCTTACTGGCATGGTGCGGCGGCGTACGTTCACTACCATCGCGCTGACCCTATTGTCTTGAACTATGGCGTCCGCGCGCCACAGGGCGCCCGTTACCCCAGACTCAGCCCTCCCCTTCTCACCGCCACCACGCCCGCAGCCCTGGTGTTTGTCAGCTGTGGGCGCGATGGCACACCATGCTCATGGCTCACCGCTTTTGTTTCTGCCGATCCCAATGTCGGTGCATGTGTATCACGTAACTCATGAGGCCCTGTTCACGCCCACCGCCTCGCCAGGGGACGTGCACCGGCCTCGCACCGCGTGACCCCGCGTCCACCTCTCCGCCCGTCCGCCACCTGACGCGCGCCTCTCGCAGCCTGCGCTCGACGCCACGTGATGGTCTGTCCGTGTCGCCCGCAGGGAGCGGACCAGTTGCTGGCCTGGCTGCTAAGTGACCTGGCGCAGGCCTCCCGCCGCGCGTCGGGCGCCGCCATCAGCGCGCCGCCAGGGGCCGGTCCGCTGACGCCGGCCAAGCGCCAGATTCGCTACCACCAGTGCTACTTCAACCCCATCTCCTGCTTCCGGAGGCGGAAGTGAGCAATGCCGCCGCGCGGAGCGGCAGTCGCGGCGGCCGCGGCCTCCTCGAGAGGCCCTGGTCCTGGCGTGGTCAGGCTGAGGTGAATCCAGCCGAAGTCCGCCTCCGAACCCGGCGGGCGTTGGTAGGGTGCAGCCAAGGAGGAGTGCACTCGACGGGGAGGGAGGCAGCGACACCGTCGTTTGCCTCTCGCTGACTCCTTCCCCCGCATCATTCCATCAGAGGGCGATATTTACGTACCTTTTCGTGACTTTGTATCGGCCTACCGTGGTGGTGTTGTCAAATAAACGAAGGTAAATCGGAAATACCGTTTTTGGTTTTATTCTAGAGTCTGCAAAGACGTTGGGGCAAGCGTCGTACTGATGAAAACGACAAGCCTTTGACAAAAAAAGACAAGCTGCGTGAGAAAAGAACACACAACCATCCTTACGATTCAGCCCGGGTAGAAATTTCAAACGTGTCTGGTCGCATGTTAGAAGCAGCGGGAATGTCGAACCATGCCCGATACGAATCATCAGGGAAGCAGACGTGTCGTTTAAGTGAATCGCATTCAAATTCTGCGCGCTACTTTTTTAAAGGCCTTAACCCATTTTTTATGTCCCCATATTCTTGTTTTCTCCACCTAATCTGGTTGATAACTTTATGACGATCTGCTATGCACTGAGATGAAATGTTCGTCAAGGGTCGTAGTTACTCTGACGCATAGATATGCTGCCTAATTCCGCACAGCTTCCTTGGTGCTCATATTCGATGGGGGCAAATAATGTTTTGTATAATGTATCATGTATGTATCAATCATGCAAACGGTTTTTCGCCGTTTGAACATGGATTCTGGCCACAAGTGTGGAGTGTGCTGTTAACATACGATCATGGGTACTGTTCAGAAATCCTCCCCGCCATTCGACGATGGTTTTCAAAAGCTACGCAGCAATGGCTGCACTTGAAATCCCCGTCCATTTTCTGGGCGACTCACCATTATTTACGGGAAGATTGGTCTCATCTGGAATATATTTCAGATGGCCGATCTTTGTCAGCGGCGAGGTGTGTCGTACAGACTTCAGTTCGGCCAGTGCACGCGTGGGTGTGATGGTTGCTTCTCACCAGGGTTGTAATTTCGCAATCAGTTGGGGAGGGGGCTTCAACCTCAATTACGTTTGAGAAGAAAGTGGGTCAAATCTGGAAATAAATCAATGCTTAACCTTATTTTCACCATACACTTAACCGTTTTTCCTACTCAGAGGCCCTCTACTAAATGCACCCTTCTATTCATGCTTGTGGAGATGATGGATAACGAAGACATTGAAGAGCGTCCCACGCTGTTGTTGGGCCCTGTGTGCTGTCCTAGGCCCGTATGCTGACCTGACTCTTGATCGCACAACAGCCAGCCTCATTGGTCTTGGGCTTGCTTCGGATTTGATCGGAGAACGGAGGATTTTGTCGGGGCCTTAAATGTTCATGTGCCAATGCCATGTCCATCGCCACGGCACCTTCCACATTGGCCCTGGGTTGCATCCTGCATGTGCTTGCGAGTGCCAGAACTTCCACCACTCATGGTGTTTCGCCACCTCGCGAATACCGACGGAGCTAGATAATCAATATACACAAGTCCGTGGTCTGGAACACGGTTTTGCTTAGTGCCTTAATCTCAAAAAGTAGGATAGAACTGACCGCATAGGTTCCGATGAATGTTTACGTGTAATTGCCTGAGATAATTTTCGCACAAGCGTCGTATACTTTATTTCCCCTTCGTTCGTACACCTGTGGCTCTCGTTTTACCCGTGCGTCACATTCTCATCGAAGATTGAATGCTGGCAATTACGTACACCTGTATTGTGGTTAAACAACGATGCTGCATTAGTCAGTTTTCACGGAACCAATGGGACGAGATATGTGTATCACGGATGGATTATTCATTCAGACTGTGGCTTTCATCTGGTGTGTTAATATGCGCACAACGATTCGGCGAGCTAACCCTCCGGCCGTCGTTAGTTGTCATGGCTTGGATTGTCAATTGTCAATTTTCAATTGTCAGCTGTCAATTTTCGTCCTTGGAGGAACTGCGACGCTTGTCTGTCAAAAAGAAGTTATGCATACTAACATACAAGACGAAAACGATAGGCCAAACCATTATCCCATCTGCATTAATTATTTGCCACCAGCTCATCACAACATTGACTAACCAGCTAGCCGCATCCAACCTTGGGATAAAGTGCCGGGCTTGATTTTGGTGGGATTAGCAGCCATCTCAGTTTGCTATATCTTCTCAAAAATTGGGTCATTATTACAACGCAGCACCCCCTCAAATTTGACGAGGATATGTTTATGCCGTAATAATACGGCCAAAACACGGTACTCACAGTTTTAGTGCCGCAAGGTGTGCGATAAAGAACTAGCAGCAGATGAAAATACACGATGACGTAACGAATCTTATTTTTCAACTTGCTGTTGCGAAAACAGTTTGCGGAGTATCGTGTGTGGGAAAACTGCATCAAACAGCTAATTACATGTATTATGCTTGTTTAAAACATGTGTCCGTATAACACGTAAGACCCATTAGATTAGACCCACAAGGTTAGATTCATCCAGTGACCTGGTCTAACACTGACATCATTTTCTGAAACACCGGGTGCATTCAGTTGTATTGAAACCGATATGCAATTGATGAGCATTTTTCCGTTCAGATTATATAAACAGATCGATGGGATCTCTTCCAGATCGGTCGTCAGTCAAATTTGAGCATTGATGGGTCACGCACGGCGGGCCGCCATAAGCCTCGGCTAGCGGGCCGGTATCGGGTGACCGGGCATGACTGGCTCAGTCAGTCGGGGACTGTCACCGTGACTTTGAAACCATTCATTTTAATCTTAAAACCAGCCATTTAGACATCTTCCGGAATCCTAGAACAACATTGCGAGCACAGTTCGTCTTTATGACGAATGCGCGTCGATCGACCGCACGTATAAGTCCTTCACGAATTGCCCAGATGGCAACGTCGTGCGCTCCGAGTAGTAGAGTACAGTAGAGCTGCCACTTTTGGGCCCTGTCGCTTTTAAGGCGCGCTCCGAGTGTTCACAGTAGAGCTGTCACTTTTGGGCCCCGTCGCTTTTAAGAGGCAACATGAGGACTGAAAAATCCCGCGGGGTCTTTGGCGGGCGCTTCTGATAAAGTGGAGGGAAATGGAGGGCTTTTAGAATACAAACCGTCCCAAATTATGTATTTGGAACAAATGCACAATCGAATGTCTATTGCTTAGGCACAACAAATACTCATGAAAAGAAAAGTTTTATAAAAGATGCAAAAGCAAAGAAGCAACGTATTTGATGTTAAAGATTTCTTGATACCGGGCATCCTCTTTCGTAACTCAATCTGCTATAACACATTCAATAACTTCATCAGCGGCATAATATGGCTTAAGCACCGCACCACTATCGCTTATAAATAAACTATACAAAATGCGCTCCAAATAGCTGAAATTTCCTAAAAGAGCCATCCTAAAACGAGCCAAAAAAGAGCCATCCTAAACTTGTCAGGAGGCAGTAAGGCTAAATACCATTCATCAAATGTAATGTAGATCATGAGAACACACATTGCTTGGCAAAGCTGATACGTCCAAGTGCTCAGGCCATGTTCAAAGAACAAACGTCACACATCAGGTTGTGGTGTACTGCGTTACTAGTGAGCGCGCCTGGGCGCGCCTCTGCGGCCGACCGCCAGAGGCGCGGCCGACCGGCCGCCGCGGTCAGCGGTCACCAGGACGCCTGTCGACTGATACCGGTGAGAGCGCGCGTATATCACAATGTCCTGCTTAGATTAAATGGAAAGGGGGGGGGGGGGCGTGCAAAGGAGTTACAATCCATGCCAATGTTTGCCAAATCCACAATATCTTACCCCCAAACCAGTCTTTTGTAACTCAGAACTTATATGCAGACTATGGAACTTAGAAAAAGCAATAATGTCTGCTGAATACATGTCAAGTTTTGTAGTTTCGTCCACGGTTTGTCTAGCCGCCAAGGAAAATTACTAGCAACCAGCGCCCTCTCCTATGCCGGAGCACCGACGGACGATTGCGGCGCACATGACTCATGACAGTCAAGAGCACGGGCAAGGCTGACCGACGATGTCAGCTGTTAACATTGTCCATGCCAACCGACTGCATGGAAACAGCTTGGTGTGTGAAATGGCAGCATTTTGTTCATGTAAGATATGCTTTGAGTTGGAAAAAAGTAAATTTAGACATGAATCAAACGTAAAAAGATGAAAGTCGAGCGCATCCTAAATTATTTCTGTTCCAACGTTAGGATATATTAATGCGTTCGTATGAAGAGCGCGCTCGGCCTAGCGAATGTTATTCGACGATTGGTTATCTCCCCAATAATTATCCACGTAGATTCTTCATTTGCGTTCGCCGGTTCGGAAATATCCCCAAATTCGTCCCCCATGCACCATGCACAGCCAACGGTTAGAGCTATACATAGCCAAAAAAGATTAATCGTCTTGACCATGCTCAGAAAATTTTCCAGGGAAATTCCATATAATATTGCTCTTTCTCCTTCGACACGAAAAAGCAATATTATATGGGATGATATTTTGTGTTGGCAGTGACAAACGCCATTCCCCAAAAATCAAACATTCCGGATAATTTTCCGAGATTCTCTGCCCGCCGAACGCGCCAGAAATGAGTTGCTTTGACCACACATGTTACGGCGTAATCATTGGCGAATGGCGCAACCAAATAATGAATAACCTATAAGCAAGCTAAGATCAGGTTAAGTGCGAGCGGTCTTTAGCTGGATTCATGTTAAAGCATGCGCTGATGGCGCCAGCACGTATAAGGTGGGTAAACCGCTTTAACTCTTAAACTGCAAAGATTCTGGCGTTTGTGTCTCGGTGCCGCCCACGAACGACGCCCACGCGGCTTACAAACGAGGCGTGTTTGCTAGTCAGTGGTCACGTTTTATCGACGGTTTATAGAGTGCTCAGCGTGAACTCATATCCACAGGATTATCATTTCTGCTTGTGTCTGCCTGCAATGACTGGATTTTCGCGAGAGCTATGAAGTAAAGCTGTGGAGCGAGAAGCTTTGTTTAGGCCCCTTTGATTTGCATCCCTGGTGTTTAAATCCAAATAGGATATAACAATTGGTCAGCTCGGACATTGTTCTGGTGTTCAGAAATGACACCCTATTTGAGGCTAATATGGTTTTGACAATGGTGGTATGTGGTGGCGATCGTGTGGCTGAAGGGAGAAGTGTGGTTGCAAAATCCTGAAAGTACGCAAAATGTCACTTCTGATTTTTTATGCAGTTAGCAATAACTAATGCTATCACCATTAGTGTCTATAAACTTTTGTGTTTAGCATGAACACGTTGTCAAACCTTTGCTTGGCTAGTTCCGTTTTTGATTCCATGCAGCATAAAAACAACAAGAAAAGTCATTTTTGTTTTTGTTTAAAAGCATTTTGGGGCATCAAATGTTAGCATGGCATTAATGACAGCTAGCAAGCTTGACAATGCTGCCGTGTGTGCTGCAATGTGCAAATATCTATGGATAGGGTTGGGCCACCGGTAGCAATCCCAGCTAATTGCATATCAGGTTTTTTGGAAACGGATCCCATGCCACATCATTTTTTTATCATTGCGCCATTCTCCTTGGGTATACAAGTGCACACAAAAAGCATTTGATGATGAAAGAGAAATCAATTCCGTGAACATCATGAGATGCGAAATTTTTGTAGCTGTTTTATTATATGCCTTTAAGTCCGAGCCCAATAGCTTGCGGTATGAGCCCAAGGTCGTCAAAGGTAACATAAAGGCTAGTTATTCCCTTGAAAGTTGTTAAGAACTTATCACCCAATTTATTTGCTTTGATCCGCCAGAGACTCTCGCGAGAGACATATCTGAGACAAGCGGCTAAGGGAAAGGCGTGGGGAGAGGGCGGTCTGCAGTTCTTACAGTGAACAGAACCACCAGAAAGACTGCGTTGCTGTGCAGAGATAACAAGCATCTGTGCCAGCATACTGCAAGCCACTTATAGCGTGAACTGTGCATGCTGTTTAGAGAAGGGGTGCTGTGACCAGCTCTTTTACTTAAGTCCCATTGTTTGTGGTATTTAGAATAAGGACATTGCGTGGTCACTATGGGCATTGATGAAATCAACTTATAGTGTTCTATTGATTAATAAATAAACGTGTTCTGTGAACTGGGCATTGTTTAGATGTCACGAAAATTATTGCTTTCCTCTATTGCTGGCAAATTAAACTTCTACCCCTTGGAAAATGATCAAAATCTTCATTTCAAACATGAAATGACTTGAGCGCTAGCTATTTACGGAGCAAGTTCGAAATCAATTTCTTAAATTTGCCCCTAGATATTAAATGACTGTCAGAGATAAGAGTAGGTCTCGACAAACAACAGGCCTAAATCTCTTCAGGTACTAGGATAATGGGATAAATCTCTTCAGGTACCATTACAAGATTAAAAGCGATTATTTGGATTCTTTTGGGATCAGTAGCCTGGAAACATGCATCACATGACTATGTTACTGCATGTCGTGTCGACCTAGTCTGCCCTGACCTTGGCATCCTGCCTACATCTTGATTACGTACTGACTTAGTCTTGCAGCTGACGTTTCAGTTGCATAACGGGAGCAAAATGGACGTTAAAATATTTTAAAGCGTAAGTCGCATCACTGAACTCAATTACCCCGCTGATGTGTGGCATGGCCTTGACCAGACCCTCATTATGGCATCATCATGTTAGTAACACAGCAACCTCACTTGGCCAGAGACCATATAACTTTTAAAGAGATCGAACACGCCTCAGTGGGCCCAACCCGTGCAAAAGTAGAGATCTGCAAGCTTCGGACCTGGTGTTGACTTGATTCCTGCCACATGATTCTCGATTTTGCCCCTTTAAAGCTGCACTCATTATTTCCTTCCGTTTGGACACGTTTTCCTCAAAATTGGATAATCAGTTTCTCACAAAGCTTCGTGAGACTACCGTCTCCCGGCCTTCCAGTCCAAGGCACTCGTCTGGGACACCAGTCAGTTAATGAAAAATAAACATTTAGAGCTGATATCATGGCCTGCTTGGAGAGGAAATGATCTTGTTATTATCCAGCCAAAAATATGTAAGGGCTTGTAGTCTTTAAACCGCTTCAAAAAAAAACTGATCAGATTGTGGTCGGCACGTATTGGCCGTTGAACAAAACGTACCGAGTACACTCGTGGCATAATCACTTGAGAGCAGCGGAATTCAGCCGGACGGCTATACCATACCTTTGTTTCTGGGCCTGCATTATCTTCGCGTCCGCTACATCGATGCACCTACTAACAAATGCATCTGGTGATCGCCACAGGGGCTTCAAGAAGAACTGTGAGTAAATGTGCAAGGGGGGATGTTTTGCCGCGCTGGGTGCATAATAGCGAACATAGGCCTGCGAACCGGGAGCCTGTGTGCCATTTTACTCCCACTTGCTGAGGATGCGAAATATTGAGTCTATGGCGATGTATTGAAATTGGCCTGCCTACAGCTGCTTAAATGCAGGCCGGCGAGCCTGCCCAAGGTCCAGCCACTGCCAAAGGAGGAGCTGTCTGGCACCAGGACCATCATCTGAACTGTTGCGTTGAACCTCAGCACTATACATCATGACGCGCCGGGTTGCACTGGTGTGTGGAGGCAGTTTGAGACGACGGAAGTGGTGTGAGGCCTGGTAGAACATAGGACATTGTGGACTTTGCACATTGCATCAGCTATGACACGAAACCTCTGAAGGTCGTGGCGCGTGGCGTTAATCAAGAAAATATCCGTCACGCCATGCGGCCGGTTCGTCGAACACACGTATGACTCATAATTCACCGTATTTTACTAAAACGACTCTTGCGCCCAGCATACACTTCATTGTGCACACTTGGCGAGGTCACAAAGAAAACAGGGAGGAGGGGGGGGGGGTGTGGCGGAGAACACAAGGAACTATACATTTTTCAGCTTAAATCTAGAGTTATGCGACATGATAACCAGTCTGAAATAGCCTTAACGTCTATCTGCCAAGGAACCGTCTATGCCTCAGACATACACACAAATGTCCAAGACACAGAAGGCATGAGGATGTTCACTTAAGGTCACTTACGCATGCTCACATAAGCACAACGATGTTCACTTAACGCTGTCAACCTGATGTCGCACCTGTTTGACTGCGCGCCTGGCAGCAGCCCGCTCAGCCCCAGCCTGATTAAGTCATCCGAGGCGCAGATGGATGCGCGTCGTCAACAGCTTCCCAGCAATCCGCTTGTCCAGCGCAGAACTTCCTCAGCAGGAGCTTTGTGAGGCGGGTCGACGATACCAGTGTCTCAGTCCATGCCTCGGCCCATCACTAGCTGGAACACGATCTCGAAAGCCTCGACAACGCTCGTCCAGGCCGGCAATGGTACCATCAGACCACCTTGGCTAATCGCGTGTATTCAGCTATCTGGCACACGGCTTGGGTGGTACTTCCCGGGTCGACAGTCCCATACTCTGGATCGAGGTGTTTGCACTTGGCCGGCACGAAGCCGGCAACGAGGGTCAGCGCCCGTGCTGGATGTTGACCTCGTCCATCTCGTCGCCGCTGGCGGGGGCCATTTTCGGTCCCTCTCGCCGTCACCGCCATGGAGCTTGTCTTCGCCCGACTCGTTGGACCCCGTCGTCCTCACCGAAATTCGTTCAGGACGGGCACTGGAGGCCTCGCGGCTGTTTGCTGGTAGACGGCTTCCACGTCGTCTGCATGCCCGCCGCCACCTTCTACCACAGCTGGATCCTAGATCTGCGACACAACGAAACACGATCATTTCCAACGTACCCAACAGGCGCAATAATCGGACCCCTAATACAAGTCACCAGTGTTGTTTCTCATTGCGATAGCAAAACGTGTTGGGACACCGACATGCCTTTTTTTTCGTTGTGGCATGCTTGTTTTTATACACAGACACATTTTGTGGTCCAGCGTAACATAATCAGAGCGGGTAAGAGAGACGGTCAGTCGCCGACGAGTACTGCACTGCGTGCCACCATTCTGATATCTGCCGCTCCTGGCCATAACCACGGATTCGTCTGGATGGCCCCGTTCCATGGTCCCATTTCAGTGCATCGGCTGCCCCAGGAGAAGGGGGGGGGGGGGGGGGGCGGCGCCGTCATTACTGTTTCCGACGCAAAAATCACCAGAACAGCGCGGCCCTCCGAGCCCCCCCCCCCCCCGCCCTCCATTCGTCTCTGCTCGTGCGGTTGAAGATCTTTGGTTTAGGCACAGCAGCAGTTTTTTACCACGATAATTACTGTATGTTAATCCCGAACTTTAGTGACCGGGCAAATAGATTTGTTTGAAATCTCAGACGCTAGCATGGACAGTGACACGAAGAGTCCAAAAGTGGTTCATGAGTAACAAGACTCGCATATGAGCGGGGCGAACATGTACGGCACGTAGCTGAAAGAAATCTGCAAGGCACCAGGGCAAACCAATATTGGTAGCTCATTGATGCGCTAGGAACTGTATCTATTAGCGGTGTGGGGTTGTTGGCCAGCTCACAATGCATAGATGTGTTGTCAATGGGGCTGGGATTCGCTCGTGCAAACCTGCCCTTCCCCCGTCGCAAACCCTGGCTACGCCCTGACAACTCACACCCCTTCGCCCGTGTAGCATAGATGGCTGTCCCACTTGTGTGGTAGTCAGGCCCCACTTTGTAAGCAAGATTATGGTTGGAGGTCTCGTTTGAATCTCGTATTGTAGTCTACAAACTGACAGAGCGCCATAGATTGTTCATGCATTGGACTGTGAATCGAGTTGAAAGATCTCTGCATGAAACGGATGGCAATTTCCTTTAAGCACACGCATAATCACTTGCGTGCCGGCGATGTCCAGTTGCATAGAAGGAACTGCACTTGGTCGAAGGCATGGTTTCACATTGGGTGTGGGGCTGGCCTTAACCAGATGGCCAGAAGCAGCCATGCTCTTGAAAATGATCAGATCAGATTATACCGCATTTTCCACATTTTAATTAGTCCAAGAGCAACGGTGCACTCATGTTTTCAGGACAGTTGGATGTTTTTTAGAAATGTCAAAAACTAAAGTGCCTTCATGCGCCGTTTAACATTCTTGGCAGAGAGGGCCGCCTAACAGGATGGCATCTTGCTGTCAAAAAAACCGCCTTTGATGCTCACATCTTGCCCAACGCTCGCACACCACTTCGAATTTCTCCCACCCGCGACAGAATAGCAACGCACCGAGGCCACACAACAATACAAACTTGACGCCACGCCGCACGATAATCGAAAAGACCGTCCACAGCATTTCTGCGCGACTACTGCTTTCCAAACACACAGTCGACGTTGCCATGCAACGCAGCCGCTCAAGCCAGTGCGACTTTGTGACGTCAACCGCCTAACGTTAAGGAGCCGTCGCCCGACCAATTTCTCAAGCTGTGATGATGACCCCCTGGGCGCTGATAATCTCACTACTTGCCTGGTGCAGTACATTGTTAGTGTTGGTCGTGGCAGGACACGTGCACTCTGCATGGCAGTACCTTCGGCAAAACAACCCGGCTTCTCGCTATTGTTCCATCTAGAATGCCACTGTTTGGACATTGCTCTGTTGGCCTGTTATTTCGAGTTAAGCATGTTAATCTAGTTTCGGAAGCAATGGGGGAAGCTTAGCTGAAATAATTGGTTTGTGGAATGTTACGAAGCCTGTATGCTTTACGGGCTGCTAATTAGTGGCTGCTGTTCGGCAGTCAGAAAAAGCATTCACCGAATTGTATGTCGTCTTCCGTTCCGAGAATCCCGATTAGGATTTCACCTGGCTGATACTGATCTCTGCCCGCTTTGGGTTTCACCAGCTAAAACGAGCACAAGCAGACGGCAACACAGAAAATGGCTTGCTTACCAAGCATCTTTTCGATGACAGAATTTGGTGGCGAGAATTTGACGTGCTGTAACGTTCAGCACGCTCTGTCCTGCCCTCCGGCATCACCTTATCTTTATCGCGGCTGCTGCACACCGTCTTCAGGCCGTGTCTGTCAAGGGTCGAATAGTGTGCGCCTAAAGCGACTCGAACCTGCCCCGCCAAGGGTTTGTGGGTAGGAAGGCAAGTGCCCTAACTGAGCTGACTGGCAAATGCTTTAACTGAGATTTGGGGGGCAAACCGACTGAGCTATTCGAACAGATAGCAATGTTGGTGTTCAAAGCATTTCTTGTTTAGTAAAAGAACACCATAGGGTACCGATACAATAGCATCATACCCAAAACCCATGACATATTCGCCTTAACTTGCGCTTTATGTTGTGCTGAATCTCTCTGAGCCCCATAAGTGCCAAATTTTGCTTCGCAGTCCTTTCTAGTCCACGAATATCGCATCGGTAAATGAGTGGCCCAGCGAGTTAAATTGGGAAGACACGTGATAGTCCACCGATTCTCTTTCCGTCCTAATGGAAGGTGAATAGTTTGTCAGACGAGTGCACAAAGTCCTCCCTGGCTCCGCAATGTAGCACTGCCCATTCGCAGACATTATAAGGAGCACTACGCATCACATTCCTTGTTTTACATCAAATATTTCGATAAGACGAGCACGACATTCCAAGTCCCATCAGTAAATAATTACCTGATAAATCTAACCGAAAAGTGGCGCAGTTTTTTCCACATTTCTATCTGCTCTTCCTCTGTTCGTTTATAAGTTTTTGTGTTTGCTAACTCACTCGTAGGGCTTGCCTCTTATGGTAAGATATCCGGACTTGGCTGATAGATAAGTTCTTTAGCGCTTGAAGTGGTCCAAATGTGTTCATGTCTTATGCAGTTGTCTAATGTTAGGCAGGTAGCTATAATAAGTTATAACAAGGGTGACCCGGGTTAAGATTTTGACGTTCTTGCTCAGCTCCTGCTGTCTAAAACGTGCCCGCCCTGAATTCTGTCGGCCATTCTAAAGCTTTTGTTATTCACTACGCCTAGATACCTTTGTTTTTTTAAGCCTACTCTCCAGATTTTGTATGCGTCGGATATAATCGTTTTGGTCACTACGTATTCTCTTCAAACCGCATTGCTTATCAGAAAAGATGTGCATGTTATTTCGTGGAGTCAGGAAGGACTTTATGTATTCGTAAAGCAAGCCATCGATCGTCCATAATGGCAGAGAGGGCCGGTAGACTTTCCCGTTTTTACTGAATTAAACTCACTGGGCTACTCAATGAACGATGTGAAATTCGTTGGCTTGGAGACAGTGTGAAGCAAAAATGTAGTATACATCACGCACAGAGGGGGACGTAGATTGATGTGCTGCGAACATCGCACTTTAAAGGAAGGCTTTACGGAATAACTAAGAGGTTGCGTACAATATTTGTTAGAGAAGTGTCCTAAGCGGAGGCTGTCGTATGCTCAGCCCACATGTGTTGACTATTATTTTGATGTGTGTAGTGGAATGAGCTGTTTGCCAAAACTGATGCAGGTTTGAATAGGGTGGAAACGTCAAAGCATAACGTGGACCATATTAAAAGGCTTCAGTCGTTGAGTCTTCTGCTCATATTTCACTTTCGATTCTTACACAAACATTGCCCCCCGCATCATGGCGCTCGCAAGTTCTGTAGAGTGGTGAGGAGGTTTGCTTCCATACCCCAAACGCGAGGCCGACGTATCAAAATCGGTATGATAAAAATTGGGAAAGAGGGAATTTGCTGTAACACGTAGCCGTTCCTCCTTACGTAAACGTCTGCTCCCACCAACGCTACTAGTCAGAGCCGAAAAGAGCGAAATCCTGCCTTCTTTACTCAGTCGGTATGAGCCTTCTGTGTTTCGAGCATGTACGTGTAAATGCGTGTCGTTTCACTTCGCCGATCACGAGACTAGGTGCTTCTGTCATCTCCTCACGGCCACCGTCCCCACGGCCTAAGTGTGGACACGGGGCCCGTCCGGCTTAAGTGGAGTGTCTTTGATGCCCCTGGGCTCCTGCCACTCAGAACTTTTGTCAGTGTCGTTTCTGTCACGATCTTGGCGTCCTAGTTGCATGACTGTCCATACCCATTGGTATCGAGTCTCACAGCTGAGAGAGAGAGCGGGCGGACATGTCCCTTCCACTCAGGCTGCAATTTCTCGATGTGCTTTATGACCTGGGTATGAGCTAGGCATGTGGCTTTTGAGTGTATGAGTACTCTATGAGTATTTAATTCGTCTTGCTTTTCCAACGCAATATTTCCGTTTTCCGCGAACGCATTTTTCTGACACATATAAAATCTAGAGAGTAGGCTTCAAAAAACAAAGGTATCTAGGAGTAGTGTAATGTTTGCAATACACTAATGTGTCCAAATGTTTGTGATAAAGGTTACGAAAGCTTGAAGCATTGTGTTCAAAAAAGAAGGTCAGGTACATAAGCCCATTACCCCCGCAAATTCGATAAAACGTCATACTATGTTTGATTTCTCCCCGACGGTGTTAACTACAGCAGCCCTTTTTGAGGCGCATGTTGGCTTTAGGGAGTATCATATAATCCCTGTGACGTAATGATTTAAACTTCAATGCACATCTCAGTAGCAGCCGCTCGCCCACTGGACCAGCACAACATACCTTTATTGGCATCAGCAGAGGTGCGCACGGTAGTCCGTCATGAAGACTGAGTACCACGCAAGCAAGATGTACCGCGCTAAGACAATGCACTCAGTACCACGCAAGCGAGCGGGTTCAGTGCGATGCGATCTCATCGTCGTTGATACACTACTAATCCACATTCAGCGTGATAGCTTTAGCTGGTGCATGTCATTATAGCTTTCTGCGGTGCTTATCGCGTAGTTATCTGCATGCCGTGTTTCGTAAGTTGTTCAGTGCATTTGCGAGGAGCATTATTCACATTGATGGGAGAGTAGTATAGCCTTATTCCTTGGAAAAAAAAACAGGAGAATGGAGAAATAGATGGGTTAATATTCCGGCAACATATTGATCGAAACAAGAGCAGAAGACTTCTGTTATTGTTTTGATAAAGGCATGTTACCGGAATATCAACCTATCTTTTTCTCCATTCGCCTGCTTTTTTCCGTGGAATCAAGACTATATTACTGCCTAATCCATGCCGCGTTTCCATCAAGAGTTACATGAGAAGGTATTTAAGGAATTCATACGAGAACTTATGATGTGAATACTGAGCAGAGAACACTTCTAAAGAAACCGTAGCGTCTTAAACAGCTACGCAAGCAACTATTCCATCATTTGCATAGAAGACATACGTGCTTATTGTGATTTGGTACGCATACATGCACAGCCCAGTAATCGTTCCGCCCACCACCACCTTCAATTTCACACTCAGATCAAGATGACAGTGCCAGAGTACACCCTGGCGCAGAGATCTCAACGATGCTAGGGAAATTTCTAAAGCAGCAAGATGCCACCAAATAGCCGTATAAGTCTCCAGGCAAAAAGTCTCTACCGACTTGGATCCAAATATACGCCTTCCAGAAATCACAAGGCCATTGTGAATGGTTGAGCATAAAAGCCCCGTCCTTCTCACGATCTCGTAAACATCTCTCATTGACAGCTAATAGCGATATATCACATCATTTCCGTGGCACGTGATCATTACTGTGTCCGTTTATAAGCTGGATATAGGGCCATCCGCTTATTACTGTGTATTAAGGGGTGCCGTGCTTGGACTTTGCTGTAAGTTTGGGTTTTCATCTGCCCTGTACAAAGCGATGACGTCACTGGTGCCGAGACTTTAATGTGGCGCGTCCGGTATCCATGGGGCAAAATGGTGCGGGACAGCCGAAACATCAGAAAAATAGGTACAGATCATGAACAAGCTATTAGCCTGAGGGAAATACCATCAGCAGGCGATCACATGAACATTTCAGCGGAGAGTTCCACATTGGGGTTTTGGGGTTTGACATGTATTCATATGGGGTTTTGAACTCAAATAGCCATCTTGAAGATTATTCGGTGCAGTTCAAAGCCCTGCCCTTCTTAAAATATAAACCCTCTAGTTTCTGGGTTGCACGCCCGCAAAGATCCGCAGGACTATGTCAAGGTCATTCAGGCAGGTATGACGCTATGGAAACGTCATTGAAATCCTATCACCGCATTGGCAGGGCGGCGTTCAAGGCCAAGAAGAATGTCATCGTATAGTCGTTCACATATGGTGTTCCCGAGCATGATTTCCAGGATAAAGCGGACGTCAGTTGGCTCTCAGTCAGTGTTGTGCAGGCTATGCAAAACTTAAACACGAATCACACTTTGCGCTACACAATGCAAGAGTCTGGAAGTAATTGCTGGTAATGAAGGAAATAAGATTTCTAATCGAATAACTTAAGGATGGCGCCATGACTGAATATGTGAACACAGGTGAACACCTTAAAATTACGGGAAAATATGCAAGAACACTACGAGAAAGGAATGAAACACGAAGACATCACGAAATTTCGTTCAATAAACACCTCCAGCACCACCACAGCTCCAAGGGAGGTTGATCTCCCACCTCTTGGGAGCTTGAAGTACTCCATGTAAGTGCCAGCGAACGATTTCGCTCAATTCGCATTTCATGCAGCACCTCAACGTCATGCAAACGCTCCATTATGCAATCAAAACCGGGAACCTAGTTCCTTGTTCACTTGGAGCTTCAGCCCCTCCCCCCCCCCCCCGGAAATTGGGCTTCAGCCGCACCTACCTTGGGCTTTGGTCTCCTAACTCTGGGAAGAGAGTGATTAAATCCGGGGAGAAAGTTGCCTGATGGGATATTTAAGGGGGCACGTTGGGTCATGTGTCCCTGTTCAGCCACTCGTTTTGTGAAACTACACCCCTGGATCAAGCAATGACGCATTAAGGAGCATATCCACCAAATAAATTATTTGCTAAATTGCATTGTCTACTGCAAACTTTTCCATTTAAAAGTACACTTATAGTTAGCGTGAGGTTACTTCATCACAGCCGTTGCTTACTTTCATATCTTCACATATGGAACATTCATTTAAATAACAAGCATGATGGTGTGCTTTGCACGCCTGTGCTTGCATGAAAACAAAATATTAAATGGCCAATAAACTAAAATGGGATGAGAAATGAGAACGTACACACGAGAGTCATACGGAATAGGATGGCCGGAACATCAACGTCTTCTCTCACCTGTCTATCTATCTTCTTTTTCATCGACTCTTCGCATCGATTTTGAACAAACCCTTAACGGCAGGTCGATATGACAAGTGACCCAATCACCTAATATTCAACGTCGAACGTGTTTTAACGTGCTTCTCATGCCTGTATGGCTCACCATAACAATATGAAATTGGCATGTAAATTGAAAACACTTCAACGCTAGAAATGATGCAGAGATGGGCGCCGCGACATGGGATTGCCTTTGTGCCTGTACCGGACAAACTGTTGGGCGTATGTGCATATAGCCGGGGGGGGGGGGGGCAAATGCATATAAGTTAATGGGAGGCATGATGATGTGTTAATTGCGAGTTCGTATGCCCAGCGGTTAAAATGCAGTCAGCGTGAAAAGCGAAAATGTGTACTATCAAGCTGTTCGAAATAGGCAGCCTGAGCATCGTGCTACCTACTTAGCATCATCAGCCAGATTAGTACTGGTAGGCGCACAAATCAGTGGAGCGATCAGGTAAAATTAAATGTCAAGCATGATCATGTGTTTTGCGAGTTTACATTCAGCAAGGCTGTTAAAGTTTAGTTCATGCAGGAAGTATGTATATTAGTAAAAGTGTTCCACTTCAGAATTGTATTCGACAATGCGAAGTAAGTCACGGAATTTAATCGTCGGTGCCCGGCTCACACATAGCACTTTCCATGACAGTAAAAATACGGTCCCTGTTTCGACTATTAGTGCAGGACAGTTTTGTCTCAGGACGCGTGTTACATGACATTGCATGTGGCGTGCCCTTCCAATCAGCGCCTACCTGATGACTGGTGGAGCTTGAAAAGTCGTCTGTCTTTGCTTAGACATGATTTTGGTACATCCCCATTCTCCCCTGACGCATCGTATTCCTTCATTTAGGGGGATTCGTCCGGGTAGGAAAGTCTGTTCTAAACTGCTGTTGAGTGATTTAGTCTGTTCTAAACTGCTGCTAACATAACTTTGGTACATTCCCATTCTCTCCTGATCGGTCGTAATCGTGCATATAGAGGTGGGAGATTCGTGCGGGTAGGAAAGTCTATTCTAATTTGCTGTCGAATGCTGCCACACTGCAGGTAATAGGCGTATTGCGACCAGCCCATTCCCAGTGACGTCACACCTTTGAGTTGGTTTCCTTATCGTCTCATGCAGACCTCCAAAAGCGTTTAGTTGGAACGAGAGCGATGCTCTCTTTCGAGCCGATTCTGCTCAGACGATGGTTTTGGTACATCTCCTATGCATTCGGGAATGTCTCCTCACCGGGTAGACTTGTGCGATTTGTTGAAGAGGAACCTGTTGGGAATCGTTTGTAATGCCTGGGCAAATTCTCATTGCCGCGTTCCGTGGCGTACTGTTGCTGCCTTGCAGTAGGACGATGAATGGACGCCGTCGCCCGTTAAGTGCTCTACTTGGAAATTGTGGTTCTCCGTATTCCTTGTAGCTTCGCGGAGGCGGCAATGACATTAGTCAAGGATGGTATTACCATAATGCTATGAATGTTAGATGACAGCTTTGCCGTTTTGCACGCGACACGCATGTCTGTGAGCGGGTTAACCGGTAGGCAGAGATCAAGCAGCTTTGGTACCAGGCTCTGGAAAATAGGCCATTCATTGCAGAGTCAGTGCCAACCAGTCAACAGCAAACGAGGTTCAAGACATTTTTCAGCATGCAAATGCTCAATGCCCAAAGTGTCGGCTATGGAAACAATGCGAAAGGAAAAGAGCAATTTTGTTGTCATTGGGGTTTACGACGCACTAAGCTGCTGAGGTTACACTGACGCCTCCTGCCTCTCACCGTGGCAAGAATGGCGGACACAGCGCCGCCATATATACATTGTGTGTTGTATGCCACAGCAAATTCCGCACCTATGACATTGGTCGTTTGTTCAGGGCCTCGTAAGGTGCGTTTGTCGTTTTCGGTGTGTCCATACAGAATGTTACCAAAGCTCATCTATTTGTTCAACGTTTCGATGAGTTCCATTATCATTTACAAGTCAATTAGTGTACTCAAAGCATGCAGTCAAAGCTTCGGTTTCATCGAATCTCTGCAAAATACAGGTTTGAGGCATTTGAGAAAAAATGTATGCATGCGGCATGCTCTAATTTCAGACGAACTTCTGTGTGGTTGAGAGTTTTGCATTTTCACCATATCAAATTGAAAGGTTACTGGTCCGGCAGAATTTCACCACGAGTGGAGGTACCTATAAGGTGCATGTCGTAGAGTGGTAGCTGCGTGAGTTGTTTGTTTCGCATGTTGATAGGTGCCAGGACTCTGATGAATAATATTTTAAGTGTGGTGAGGCGTCTATGGTCTGTGGTGCACGCAAGTATGGAAGCGTCCATGACTGACGAATTTCTGTGGTGTGCACGTGCATGCGTTGTTTTCGGTGCCGCTCTCCCGCAACTGCATGGTTAAACATCGGCAGAGACTCGTAGGCAAAGTGCGTTAGTCATGAACACTCCTAAACTTGCGCAAACCACAGACCATAGACGCCCCATCACACTTGAAGCAGTAGACATCAAAGACATGATACCCATCATCAACATACAAAATAAACGACTCACGCAACTACCACGTTATGACATAAAACTGATGAGGAAAGTCTTCCCTCCCCCCCCCCCCCCCCCCTCCTCCCTCGGAGCGCAAGCATACCGGACCAGTAACCTTGAACCTGATATGTTGAAATATAAAACATTCAACCCTACAGACGTGCGTCTGGAATTAGAGCAGGGTAACATGCAAATGATATTTTTGAAATGCCCCGAAGATGTACGCTGTAGTGATTTGATGAAAATTGTCTTTAGCATATGTGATGCGTTTCTGACTACATGTTTAAGGCGTAATAACTATCTTGGAATGAAATGGTCTGATCAAAGCATTGAACAAATGGATGGATTTGGGAACATTCTATATCAAAACACTGAAAACGACAAACGCACCGATGCGAGGCATTGAACAAACGACGAACACGGTCATAAACGCGGAATTTGCTGTCATACAGGTAACAGCGTATAAGAGAAAACCTACTCCAGAAATACTCGTGCGTGTGTGTGTGTGTGTGTGTGTGTGTGTGTGTGTGTGTGTGTGTGTGTGTGTGTGTGTGTGTGTGTGTGTGTGCGTGTGCGTGTGTGTGTGTGTGCGTGTGTGTATGTGCGTGTGTGTGTGTGTGTGTGTGTATGTGCGCGCGCTTCTTGATGCCCGGTCCACTGTGCGCCTGGAAGAGCCGAGCTTGCGACCGAGCCGCCTGAGCCGAGTGTGCGCACGAGAGAGCTGAGAGTAGATTACTGAGTGTGCGCCCGAGAGGTCTGACAGTGTATTACTCGACAGGCGTGGCGTTCGTACTTGAGGAACTTGACCAGACTGCGTGCATGCCTTTGAACTCTGATTTTAACTAGATCAATCAGCGCGGTAGTTAAACAACGCGATGAGGCGCGGGTGAGTGGTGCGGGAATCCCTGTGCGCCATGCGACGCACATAGGTCGTAAATCCAGATAGAACGGCGTCAGAATGAGCGACGCGGCGCAGTTCGTATTCCACTTTCGTCTCGCTACTAGTCGAATCCGGCCAGAGACGTTTTGAATTCATGGGATAATGAAAAATGCACACACTGTCTTCCCGAAATCTAGCTCGGCTGCCGGAGATTACTGAGACGCTGTCGTTGTTGGGTTTGTCCGACAGTCCAAGCATGTTGCGCAGCCAGCCGAGTGAGCATGACGTCATGAACGGCAGTTCGGTTACGCAAATTCGGTGGCGGGAGGGGAGTAAACTGAACTCAGGTGTCGATCAACCAAGTGTGCCCCTAAAATGCCCACTTCTCCCCAGGTCTGATGCCAGTTGTGGAGTTTTTGGGAAAGTTCTGGTGTTTGTTAATACGTATGCTCACGAGTGATGTTTTGGTTTGAGGACTAAGTAGCGAGCAAGGAAAGCGTCAGTTGCGAAGAAGTAATCCCTCGTGACCACGGTGACTTTTTCGTGTCAAGTTTCTTCGCTGCCCGTACTTTTTGTGCTTTTATGGGTATAATGTCTCAGGCTGGGAGCATCCGTTGTCAAGTTCGAAGGGTTCAGCTGTGTGGGGATGCGGCTCAGCTGTGTGTTTTGCGGAGGGATGGGGAGTGCGGAGGTTCAACCTCATCAACTGAGCACAGTTCCAAGCCCCTGACCAAGCAATCTTTCAAGGCATCACGATATTTAAATGTTATAAAAACTTGGCGGCTTGAGTCGAAAGGAGCGTAAAATGTGGCTATGGATTTACGTATATTCATGGGTATGTGCAGTGCACACAGCACTCGCCATAACGGTATGAGCCTGCCCCAACAAGGAAGGTACACTACGTACTGCGTGCGCACATAATGACTCGAGAGTCATCCAGCAATGTATATATATCTGGTCATGATCACAAACGTGGTATTTCTGGATACTACGAACACATCCAGCACAACACTCTGCCCCATCCTCGGAAGGCAAACCACAGCAACATATGAGAAAATTCCCAGATCTAGCACCAACGGCGGATAGGAGCCGTGCTGGCCGGGTGAAGCACCCAGCATGACGTCAGAACCGGCTCGGGGCGGGCGCTGCCAGACCAGCGCCGTCCGTGACGCTGCCACCTCACCGCGAGCTATCGGAGACGCCACGCCGTCGTTTGACCGCGCTACTGGCCTCGAACGGCCTGCCATCCACCCTCCTGACAGCGATAGACAACCCCGTCACCAGCTGGGATGCATAACAAGTGACGCGTATGGTGCTGGGGATCGCTCAAGGCCTCGCGTTGGTCCACAAAGATGAGTGGAGGTCCGCGTCAGCAGAATTGGCGTAAGATCACCCCTGACAACGGCGCCTTCTTCACCCTGCTAATTTTGTTTTCGCACCCTTTGCGCAAGACACGTGGCCAGGATCTCGCTCAGGATAGGGCCAAATCGGATGAAGGGACTCAGGAAGCAACCCAAAATTCGTTCTCTTGGTTGGCTGCCACCGCAAAGTGTTGCCCAGCGCTTTTCTGACGGAAAGAAAAGTATTACACTTGACGTTTTCCCACGCGGATGATACAGCTCAATTGTATTATTATTTCTGGCCGCACCGGGGAAAAACAAACAGACCGGACTTTGCTAATTTGCTACACCTGTATGGTAGTTTGGTTTTAAGGGGCACGTCAACTGTAGCGGTCATTTGCGCCCATACTTTGCCACTTATCAGGCCTCATGAACCCATGACTGTATTTTTTTTTACTACGGAAGCCCCATCATGAATTCCAAATTTGTCAGAAACAGTGTCAAAGTACGTATGCGAGTAGACAACAGCAGGTATCGTCGCACAGTTGGCCATTTCTTAATTAACAAAAGGACACCGATATCAATCGCTTACCCTTCTGACCACACTGCTGATGGAAACCGGTTTGACATAGTACATGACACGACAAATTCAGCCAAGTAAAACCCGGTTCACAAGATGCACGGAAATTCCTGTGAAGCCGATCAGACCAGCGTGAATATGCCACAAGTTCGATTTGCTGGTCAGCTGTGCGCCTTCTTCTCTTTGTAGGCCCTTGAATGATTCAGCCACAAACTGATCAGCGACAGGGGTCCAACATTACGGCACGCTAAAACGTATCATGTCATCGATCACCAGGCGACCAGCACGTGCAATCACTCTTCGCTTTGAAACTGGGATGTTGGCCAGTCATGCGAAAACGTTTCAAGATATTATACATAAATTTCGGTAGCCTGCATTAATTACCAAAGTAAGCAAGATATCCTTAATTCAATTTTGTCGCAAATCGCCGTCAAATAAATGCACAAAGCTCTGGACAACGCCCCAGAAAGTAACTCAGTTAGCATTAAACATGCCCCACACTAGTTACATGACCAACATTTACCGTCCGGCAGTCTCCACCAGATTTCGTTCTATCTCCAGCAGAATTCGACGAGATTTAGTGGTTCAGGACAGGCGGGCTTACCCAGAAGCCTTCGAGGTACAGCCAAACAACGGCATGACTTTAAGCGGCTAGTGTTGATGCTCCTATTCACATGGCCCAAGGTGAGCGTTGTAAAGTGGGTATCAAAAGCATATTTTGATAGCAAAAATGCGGAAAAATAAAATAAAAAATTGCTCGAACCGTTTCTACGGGTCAAGCAATGCATAACCTGCCTACACCATAACACGCCCACCATTGCGCTACGATTCATAACCGAAAATCGATCCGACCTGCATTCCATTCGTTTGCCTGCGCTTGTATTTCATCGTAGCATACGTCCAATGTAATTGCCAGGTTTTCTGGGTACAAATAATTTGCGGGAGCAGTGCAGTTATTCAGTCTCTTAGAAACGCCCCACCACCGCACGCTTCACCTGAAAGCAATCTGGGGATAATAAATAAAAAGCACCACACAAACTGCCAAAACTGTATATCGATTTCAGGTTGCCCTCTAAGGATGACTTACACGAAACAGGTGGCAGTGCAGCCATTCGATTCCGTTTTTCAGGAGCTATGTAGCAAACCAACCCCTCAGAATCGCTACGCTACCGGACGCACCACCTCAAACCAAACGAGGGCAAGCAGTAACATACAAACGGCAAAATATTTACATCCGTCTCATTGGCGCAGTTTCGCAACATATGTTGGGTCCCTGATCAGTTTCATATCGCTCACTAGGGGGCGCTGCCACGAGACAGGTCGCCTTGTCCCCAAGTGAATCATTACTCGCTCAGTCGACCCGTCGCTGGAGTGGATGCCCAGGGGCGCAGCACTGGGGCTCGCCCCCCGGTTCGGGCATTCCTGGCTGCGAACGTGTCGAATGCGGGATGACCGAAGCCATACACGACGCAATGTAGAGATGTGCAAGTGCAGACTGAATGCCGGCGTGTGTTACGTTGCCACGTAGTCCACATTCCTGCGCTGAATGATATTACGGCTGCCATGCTTCTTTGTTTATTACATTTTCGGTTTTCACCTCCGGCGACAAAGTGGACAGGCTGTTTGAGATGCTCACTCTGGAGCAGCCGGCGTCAGGCTCATCGCGCGAGAACGCTGGCTTGGTTCGTTTGAGACTCACTGTCTTCAGGAACTGGCCTTGGCTCTCGCTGATAGTGTTGGTGTAACTCTTTTCGACAGCGAACTGGATCGGTCTGAACACGAATTGTACGCCAGATGATCGGTCTTTTCGGTGTTATGGCTGGTTCCAGGACTCTCGACATCTGCGCGGCGGTACGCCTTTCTAGAGCTTGGGAAATCCAGGTTTCGTTAGAGTATAATCGATGTACCTTGTTTGATCATCAAGTTGGGTGACGGCATATATGATGGTTCCCGGCCGTTGAGGAACCCTCCTGAGTAGTTCACAGCCTCCTCTGGGTCTGGCAGTGTCCGCATACTCGAGGGTCCTTGCCTATCCAGGCTGTGATAGATGCTTACAGCTTTGATTTGATGACGTCAGCAGTAAGGTCATTCGGCACTAGTCTGCTGGACGCAACTGGCATCTTCTTTTGCTGGCGTAGCTTGGCTAGGATGGGTTTTGTCTCAAAAGGTTTTCATGCTCCTCCTGAAGCGTAGAGGAAGAACGTGTCTCCCGGGTCTTCACCGTTCTTGCTCACGTAGCGGAGCTGAAGGTTTGCTACCGGCTCTCGACAAAAATGGAGCCGTGACGATGCCATGCTACTCGTAGCGTATTTTGTAAACCAAATCTGAACCCGTGGGGCAGGCTTGCTCGCGCCGCACTACGCACCGTCGTTCGAAAACAATTTAAGGTTACATAGGTTTTGACACCAGCGGTACTCAAGGCGTTAGCGGACAAATGAGAGAGTATCGCCTTTGTTACATTATGATAAAATTGGATAAAATGGACATGGTAACAACGACCACGTCTGTTATCGCCTCGCTCGTGCTACGCTGAAATATACTTTTTGTGTAAGCTGTACACTTGTTATGAGGCTCGCGTGGTAAAACAGCGTTGCCTTTACAATGTCTAGATGCCTCTAGAGCAAACTTTGCTGTTCGTCTCAAGCTACTTTTACCTGTGAAATTCAATCAATAAACATGGACAGATCAAAGAAGTTGGCTTTCGACTTGCTGTGTAAATCTCTACTCTGCTCGTGGCCTGTTCGAAATGTACATTTGATAATTTTCAACAGGGTAGAGGTTTCAGTTCACCAGCAATGGATAGGGGAGCAAGCAATTTATTGTCATGCCGGTTCAACATCTTGTTAACAGAGCGCCGCAATTTAAGCATGAATAAAGTACTCTAGCATGATTCCACCAATGCTTAGGGCTGTCACACCATGTTCTTACTCTAAACATCACAAATACAAGGACACGGATGAAACACCTGGTCGGATCATCCCTATCCTAAACAGTAACCACGATTTACACCAGCGGCGGCTGGTGACATGCTGACATGGCCGCTTGTCCCAGCATCTCTGCACAGCGATGCAGTCCTTCTGGCGGCTCTTCTCATTGAGAGCACGGCAGGCCTGGCCTTAGGCGACTCTCTCTGAACGTCCCATCCCAGTCCCTTGCAGATCAGAGTGGAACAAGTTGAGTGCTATGTTTTTTCATCTTTCAAGGGTGGAAAAGCTAGCATTCATAATGTTTTTGTAAAATTGAACTCAGACAACAATTAAATGAACGTGGAGTTCAGTGCGTATCATGGAGCAGGTGCAATAAATCAATATTCGATCACTTTCACGGACGTTATTCCCTTCCATGGTAAAATGTTGCTAATGTGCACTTGCATGCCTAAAGAAGACGCTGAGATGATGACAGATGCATGTGATGTAAGATCCATTCTCAAAGCATTATGAGTTGCAATCATAATGGGACTACCACTGCATTTCATCCATAAATATGTACAGCATTGCAACTCACGCAAAAACACCATAAAGCTTGCTAGCTGTCATTGATATTATGATGAGATTTCATGCCCCGGGATTATTTACATAGTCATGAAAAACCTATTTTTTCTTGTTTTTGTACTGCATTGGGACTACAAATAAAACAAGTCGAAGAAAGGTTTGACAGCATTTTCATGTTCCACAATTATGCCCACAGGTACTCATGGTAGAAGCGGTAATGGTAGGTAGTCTCATAATTCATATATTGGAGTAATGTGATGTAATGAGTAATATTGGAGTAATGAGACAAAGATCATGCGGTTGATTAGTGCACCATTCATTATAGATACCCTAGTACTTTAAAGTGATGAGACATGGCTTCACCTATCAGGTATCTATCTGTATTTTGTAAATGTTGGGCTTCTATTTGTAAATGTTAGGCTTCTATTTGTAAATGTTAGGTTATCATCTTCAGCAACAAGTGTAGCTTTATTACTAGTAGCGGTGGTAGCAGGACATGCTAACTGTTGGCGTGTGTGCGGTGTGTGGATGTCATGTGGTGTGAAAGCAGAAATATGCCAGTTACCGTGTGTGATAGTTTCAGCTGGTAGGTTCACGTTTAAGCTGTAGACAGGGATCTTGCAACTAACATTTACGCTTTGTTGCAGTGGTGGTACTAGGGTATGCTGACTGCTTTACTTCCCTGTGGTGTGACTTATACGTGGTGCGAGAGAAGAAATATGTGGGTTATCTTGTATGATGGTTTCCGTTGTCAGACGCTCGTCCAGAACCTGTAGGCAAATAATATGTGACTAGCAGTTTAGCTGCGTTAGTCGCACTGGCGGTGTCAGGGCACACTGACTCCTTGGCCTATCTATGGTGAATAGCTGGTAATAAATGTGAAAGAAAATACGCGGGCTCTGCTGAGTGACTTGCTTCACGTTGCAGCTGAGAACCATAGGTCAGGGCCTTATACTTATAACTAATCAGTGACAACCAGTATTCAAGGTCCAGTGCTATCAAAAGGACTAATGGTCCATGATCTGTGATCATGATTCCATGATCATGATCCATCCATGAACCCATGACCCAAGAACCATGATCCAACAGCCGGACACTGGTTCGCTAAAGATCCAGAGGGAACCAGGATCCAGGGTTCAGCTTTTTCAGAGGAACCAGAGGAAACCAGGATCCAGTGTTTTGTTTTGTCCGGAGAGCCAGGGAGAACTGAGATCCAGGATCTTGGTTTGTCGGAAGATCCAGTGGGCACCAGGTCCAGGGTTTTATTTTGTCGAAGGAACCAGTGGGGAGCCAGGATCCAGGGTTTTGTTTCGTCGAAGGCACCAGCGGGAACCGGGAACCAAAGCTGGAAACCATACATATGTCTGCTTCTAGCGTCTCATAAAATTGCTAAAAATAATATATCAGTCAGCCAAAAATGTAGAATGCTGCCAACGTAAAACGCTTGCGAAATCGGGACGTTTCAAGTGATGCCTAAAATTTCCTAGCACATAGCCTAATGAAGCATTCCACAACAAATCGGCAGAGGCATAATACCCAATATTTTATATGTTGATGGAAACTCTTTCAGGAGGTTGTCTCATCACCTGAATCTATCTGTGCGATTTTGAAAAAGGTCAGCGCAACGATCGAAGAGCTATAGTCTCGGACATTTTAAGAGCTCAGCTAACGAAGGCACCTTTGAGGAGAGCATATAGCGCAATCAATAACTATTCAAATTGCACGAAACATTGCACCGCTAAACTTGCATTGAAACAGGCCATCCTTTGGCTTTTCTAAATTTGTTTTTACTTAATTTTAAAAACCGTAGCATCGTGACCAAAACATGCCACAGCACAAGAGAGCCCCAGGCGCACCCAAGATGGGCAAATGCTGTCGGGGGATGATGTGTCCAAATTTCTGTCGGAAAAACTGGTCAGCAAAACCATGTTCATGTATGTGTTTGGAAGAAGGTGGCGAACGTCGTGAACCACATTACGGAACGCTTTTCAAAAGCCATCACGGTGGAGCACACTCAGGAATTTCACAAGTTCCCACCAGTGGCAGTGACACCGACGATTCTGAGGGCGCACCATCTATCTACCGACGCGGGTCTTGTGATAATAGCATGGCGGTATTGCGTTACTGCGAGCGCGCCGAGCCCAAATGTGTGGGCGAAAGAGTTAGTTTCTCCCATGAGTTAGCTTGCAGATGAGCGGATCATATCATTGCTGTACTGAGTCGTGTTGTATGATGCTTTCAAGTCAGGTTATTATATTACACTATTGCAAACGGCTTACAGTGATGTTCGGTTTGCTGCATGTGCACCTTACGTGCCACTTGATGCGACCATGTATGTTGAGTGACAGATATGCGTTTGCACATACATTTCGTGGTGAAAGCCATTTCATATTTTCTGCTCAGAGTACTTTCAGTCCTCATTAAAATCGTCAGCTATTCAATGCGTTACACCGACACGTCAACGACAACGACACGACCGACACGTTTTCAAACATGTACACACACACATCCATGTATATACTCATCCATGTATATGTATATGTATTGGTGATATATATATATATATATATATATATATATATATATATATATATATATATATATATTGTGTGTATGTCAAGACAATAAAAGTGTGTGTTTGTGTTATATTTCTTAAATAAATAAATTGCGTACCTTAATATTTTCAGAGTAGTATATGACATTCGAACTCGTGATCTGCATCACTTGCAAAATCCAGGTAGAGTGCGTCTTGCGTGCCAAGTCTGCAAGGAAAACTGCAACTTTCAGAAGAAAAACGCATCTTTTTCAGGCTTGGTTTTGGTACAAACGTCATTGCTGCAAATTTTTTCCGGTTGAAAAATATCAGTGTGAATGAAAAAAATGTTTTCAAAAAATCATGTCATATCACGTCACGTGTCACTGTTTTGAAATCTGAGTAAAAACATGTTTGAAAATCGCCAAGAGATGCGTTGGATCATTGCGGGTTTAGCACATATAATTTGGCACAACTGAGATAAATGTTTTGGGGTTGCGGACCGCCAATGTCACTCATGTTAGTTGACCTAAAAATGCTCAACACTGTAACTCCACAGCCGTTGCTCTGGCCTGTTTTTTAAATGGCACAGTTGAAGTTGGGGTATAAGACAATCCCATACTGAAGCTATCCGCAAAATCCAAAATATGGGGTGGTATTTTGGCCTCTTCACCTGTCGATTTGGCGTGAAGTGGCCGACAACGGCAATCTTGCGAAAGTTTCATAAAGCCCAGCGTTACACAACAACCTAGTTTTTTACCTGATATGCTGGACTACGCCGAACGCATTTAACATCTTTAACTCCATGAAGCTACCCTGAGATGATTAAACAGTCAGGCAGAAATACCAAGTATGTAAAAAGACAAAACAAGCCTTTGTTATGAAGGAACTTGCAGTTTGCTCTTAAACGTGCCTGATCACCACGCATAGTGGGAAAAAGATGCTGTCATTTACCATGCAAAGCACTTTTGTCCGGTTCGGTTTGAGGAAGATGACTGATGAACTATGCAACTCGGCATGCATGTTTAAGGTAGTACAAAAGCAAGCTGAACGCAAATCAAACATGGCAAAGTGTGGGGAGGGGGCAAGTAACAGTGTTGCCTCCTCCCCCACACCTCGAAAAATGGGGGCCACGGACCTCTTGACATTCCCTGCTCTTACATTAATGTTACTGGGTTTAGGCGCGACAATTGGATTTTACAGTGTCGGTGGTTTGAGGTACTGCCGCGCTGCTTCCGGTGAGAGTACTGCACCACTGAACAACAATTCTCTGTCGCATTTGCTGAAAGTGCAGCGACATGTAGCGCCACATATGCGAGGTGCGTGAGGTCATGGCAGGTCAACTGCAAGCGTTGCTTCACGATCAGTCTTTGTAAATCTATGATCGAAAGGTCGTTTGCCGGAAACCCGGGAAAGGTCCTCCGCCGATCAAGGACAGTTATGGCATGTGCTGACCTGTGACCTGTACGACTCCGGGCTGGAGTCGTGCCGATCACTCTTGCAACGCCATGCCTTCATTCGGAACTCGTATTTCGAGTTCAGGGCGCGATACTATCCAACAACCATCTTAGTAAAATTCACTCACCAGCAGTATCACTTGACCTCGTTTGACGCATGAGCAATCCCGCCCAGAGTCATCGTAGGCCTGGTGGGCCCGCAGACTACCCAACAGCGGCACCGACAGCGGCCATTGTCGCTAACAAGCCATGGAGAGGCTCGTGGTGTCGACCGTTTGGCCGCCTCCACTGCGCCGGGACGATTCCGCGGAAGCGTAGCTGCTCGTTAGCCGAGGCGCTGCCGACGCTCCCGCCAGTTGGCCGTGTAGTCTTTCACCGCGGATGCAACCAGTCGCTTTCAACTCCCCCACGATGCGCGCGTCCTCTTTCCTATTATGCGTTAGTAATTGGACCTTGGTCAGTCTCTCGGAAACCAATTTATGCGTCTAGGACGCGAGAGCGGTTGCCATTTGCGCTAACGAGGTGCGGCATAAACAAGAGGATGCAATGTCCGGTGCGGGGCGCGGCCGTCGACACTTGACACCCGCTGGTGTTAAGTTCGAACGGCGTCTTACGTATACGTCAAGGAACCTCGCGCTGGGCCTGCAGCACGTCGTGTACTACATGCTAGGGTACGGCTCAAGTCACTATTCGGCTGGGTCCACGCTGCCCACGGATCTTTAGTGACGGACTTTCAGAGTCTGAATGCGTGTGAGGATATGTACTAAGGCAGTGCTCTCCGTTTGTGGGTGAGCAAGGCATGGCAGAACAGGGCAAAGCAATGGCGCGTTCGTCGTCGCAGGAACCATGGAATCCATCGAGGTTTGAGTCACACAGGGTGGTCCTCCCATGGAATCCCTCAGCTCACAGTCCCACTGGTTCACTGGTTCACTGGTTCACCAGTGCCAGGGATATCCGGTACAAAAAACCTGCCGACCCCGGCAGCTGCCTGGCTGTCAAGGTGTTAAAGGGATCAGAGTTCAAACGCCACCAAAAGTTACATGCGGGCTATCAACAAAATTCCCTGCAATAAGCGAACGTCGGAAATTTATGGCCGCCATCACACTGATGTGAATGAAAGGTCAAGTGTGGCCCTCACATTTCTGCACACAATCTTATGCATGTATGTCGCTGCGGAAAACCATTATCAGGGTTCCGTACGTGTTCCTGCATTGCGTGAAGTGAAATTAAGCCCGTACAAATACGCTTGCAGTTCTGTTGATGCTACTCCTATGAGGCCTTGTAGTCCCTATAAAAGGTTAATTATGTCTTAAATGTGATGCAGTGTAGTGGTACGGTGTTTTTTCGGTTGAAGTATTAACGAAATTTGAACTCTCGCAGCGCATTCGCATTTCACCCAATGCCATTGCTTAGATGAAGCATCAGGTTCACCTTGAGGTTAAATGAATTCAAATTCGTGCATGAACAGATGTTTATTCATATGTTTAAAAAATGGAGTGAAATCAGGAACCCCAAACGACTTCCTCTCTTTTGTAACAATGGCTTGTTAAACCCTGGCATGGGGTCACAGTGGTTGAGAGCAAATGTTAAAACATACTGCAGCTAGGATCTATCAGAGGAACTCCGCAGAGTGACTCGCGAATGGCTATCTTCTGAATTCATTATTGTGTCGTGTGTTTATGTGGTCATGGATAGCATCAACTTGTGGAGGGATCAGAAGTCTTGAATGCTATTTAATGCGTGAAAAAAAAACTGAAAATAAGTGTGATCGGAAAGGCAGCTGCATCTATCTTCTTAAATTCCTACCGAAATGAAGAACCACTTTTCGGCTAAGCCAGCACGTGGTTAAAAAGCATACCTCTTGGTGCAATTTGCGCAAATACACAACAGAAATTAGGCGCGGTATCAACTGTGCAGCGAGTTAGATGTTCTTGCTGCCACGCGCTCAAGAACACCACACAAATTACGTCATTCACGCGATGTATGTCAGCAGAAGGCAACTTTGTGAATGGATCTCGAACAAAACCTGTTTTTCTTGAGCGCCATGTGCACATCACCAGGGATGTTGAAACATGTGACATATACGTGAGGACACGGCTACACAATGTTGATCCGTTCGGCACATTTGCCGAGGTGAAGGCGTGGTTAACTCGGGTTCTTCGGTGGGGAAAGCAAGGACGAGAAAATCCAGTGAGATGTAAAATCTCTTACAAAAAAACTCCGAACGGTTGAGGATGTTTAATTACGCGTTATACATTTAGCCTAGTTATTCTTAATTGTTACCCTAGTTGTCGTCTATAACCTAGTTATTCTTAATTGTTAAATTACACATCTAGCCTAATTATTCAGTGGTTGAGAGAGCTGCCTGCTTCACTTACGTCATGACTAGTATCCCTGCATCAGGGACACTTCTGCACGGAGGGTAAGAACGCATAAGCGTTTGAAAACATCAAAAAGTAGCCGGTCGCCCATTTAAAGCGTCGGAAACCCACAGGTGTAGCTAATAAGCTCGCACAGCACCTGTGCGTGACTTCATTCTTGACGTCGGAGCCGCTCGCGCAAGCTGTGTGCCCGTCTCGCATCCCTTGTCGTCCGGCCAGCTCCAGGAATCGCGCCCCTTGTCGCCCGGCCAGCTCCAGGATCGCGTCCCTTGTCGCCCGGCCAGCTCCAGGAATCGCGTCCCTTGTCGCCCCCGGCCAGCTCCAGGAAACGCGCCCCTTGTCGCCCAGCCAGCTCCAGGAATCGCGCCACCTGTCGCCCAGCCAGCTCCGGGAATCGCGCACCTTGTCGCCCAGCCAGCTCCGGGAATCGCGCTCCTTGTCGCTCGGCCAGCTTCAGAATCGCGCCCCTTGTCGCCCAGCCAGCTCCGGGAATCGCGCATCTTGTCGCCCAGCCAGCTCCGGGAATCGCGTCCCTTGTCGCTCGGCCAGCTCCAGGAATCGCGTCCCTTGTCGCTCGGCCAGCTCCAGGGAATCGCGCCCCTTGTCGCCCCAACCAGCTCCAAGAATCCCGGTGGCAAGATGCGGTGAAGAACCCAGGGCGCGACTCGTCATTATTTGACTGAAGATGTCAGCAGCACGCTTGCTCCCTTGCGATGACTCCTGAAACAAGTGACGGCTGGTGAAGGCTGGCGTCAGCCGGACGCAGTCGCATGCATACGTACGAAGCAGACCTGGAGTGTGTCGACTTGATGGACGCGGTGAATAGCCTTGAGCTCCTGGTATTTCGGGATTACGAGTCGCCAGTTCTTATTTGGCAGTCAGTAGCCTTCATGGTACCGAGAGGGCCTGGTTGAGCGACGTCATCAAGGAAGCGTGGCTATATCAACAAAATTTGACGTCTTTTCTTTCTTTCTTTATCTCGTCTACACCATACCACCGTACGTCCCATCGCACACGGCATCAGACCAACCACCCTAAAGGCACGAATTAACTTCTTTTTTAGTTAGTCAGTAGTCAAGGAAAAACATACCTTTGCAAGGTATTTTCTGGTCGAATAGAGCGATTGTTGTGGAATGTGCAATAGTCCAGCTTAACGCTTAGCAGATGTGAAAATCGGTCATTTTCTCCACTCAGTGCTGAAATGTTGGGTGTGAAAAGAAAACCGTTTGCCTCATGTGTGTCGATTCCTCGAAGTGACTACGGGAAGAAGTCTTGGAGGTCGCCATAACGGAACAGGCACGAAAACGTCTCGGATGTCGCCCACTTGGTTTTTGGTTTCTGGATATCCATTATATGCATAATATATATACATATATATATATATATATATATATATATATATATATATATATATATATATATATATGTGTGTGGTGTGTGTGTGTGTGTGTTGTGTGTGTGTGTGTGTGTGTGTGTGTGTGGGTGTGTGTGTGTGTGTGTGTGGGTGTGTGTGGTGTGTGTGTGTGTGTGTGTGTGTGTGTGTGGGTGTGTGTGTGTGTGTGTGTGTGTGTGTTGTGTGTGTGTGTGTGGTGTGTGTTGTGGTGTGTGTGGTGTGTGTGTGTGGTGTGTGTGTGGTGTCCTCTGTGTGTCTCTCCCCTCCCTTCCCCCCTGGTTTTTCCCCGCTCCTGTGCTGCGCCCTCCCCTCCCCTCCGGCCCCCTGGCCGTTTGCTTACCTTTTCTCCGCACCATTTTCTTTCGTCGGGCTGAAGGGGTGCAGT
>NW_023596473.1:0-2500 GCF_011947565.3 Pollicipes pollicipes
GCTGCAGTTTTCTCTCGCCAGACGACAGCTGGACGGAAGCGGCGACCTCCGGCCAGGCGCAGCTCGGGGCAGGGCCGGGGCCAGCCGGCCGGACAGAAACTTCCGGCATTGGAAATTACATGACCTGTCACGGGGTTGCGTTTCGACAACTCAAGCGCTTTAAGTCAGAGCACACATTGGCGGAGAGCTTTAGGCCAGAGCACACATCGACGTAGAACTTTAGGCCAGAGCACACATCGGCGGAGAGCTTTAGGCCAGAGCACACATCAGCGGAGAGCTTGAGGCCAGGACACACATCGACGTAGAGTTTTAGGCCAAAGCACACATCGACGGAGAGCTTTAGGCTAGAGTAAATATGGCGGAGAGCTTAAGTCCGGAGCACGCATCGGCGGATAATTTTAGGCCAGAGCACACACCAGTGTAGAGAGCCATCCGTTCTCTCGTGGACCAAAGCAGACATCTTCAGCGATTCAA
Organism: Pollicipes pollicipes; assembly: GCF_011947565.3. Classification (NCBI taxonomy): domain Eukaryota; kingdom Metazoa; phylum Arthropoda; class Thecostraca; order Pollicipedomorpha; family Pollicipedidae; genus Pollicipes; species Pollicipes pollicipes. The sequence continues at coordinate 475 of NW_023596473.1, forward strand.
TCGACTGACGCAGGACTGCGGTCCGCCATCCCATCTGAAAGCAGATACCGTTTACAAGCATTAAACAATGACGCAGGCACCAGTCAACAACTGATACCAGCCTGGCCTGGCGCTGGTGAGATATCCGATATAGCTGAGAGGCAACGCAGGAAAACGGCAGCTGTCATGAGCTACACATTACGTGGTCATTCGTCACATGAACTATTTTATAAAACGAATGCGTCATATGTACGAGCGTGCGACGGGCGGCGGCATGACAGATGTAAAAGTCTAAAAGAGTGTCTTGCTGCGGCGCGAACGGTGAGAGCGAAGGGCGGCGAGGTGAGGTGATGAGCTATTCTCCCCCCCCCCCCCTGGTGAGAGGAAGAAGTCACATGGCGCGACTGAAAGGTTAGAAGACTCCGATTATAACAAAAAACGCAAGGGGATTCCAAAAGGCCAGAAGACTCCATTGATAGCAAGAAAACACAAGAGGCAAAATGCAGCAGCCTTTGCACATTCTTGTTTCGACTAAAGATGCTGAAATTCCATGACATTGCGCATTGCTGCAATGTTGTCACCAACCAGTACAGCGCAATAGCCTTCCATAACGGCCACGGACCTTAATGCACTGCACAGGGCGTCAAGGAGATAGACTCAGGGCCACTTTGAAGGTCGTTTGAGTGCGGGTGGAGGGATATCCCAACGACATAACCAATTCCCAGTATAGATTCACCTAACTTACCACCAAATTCCGATTTCCCCTGGGTTCAGGCCAATTTAGTCTTGCGTTCGGATGAAAAACGCCCTAAAACAAGTAACGAATCTGCTGCTGTGTACAATGGAGCTAGAACGGAGCTCGAACAACAGTGAATGGGGAAATACCTGGTCAGTAGGGAGGAGAAAACATTTGCTGAGAGAGGTGGCATATTCTTCAACACGTAACATGTTAACAAGACCTTGGCTACAACCAACAATGCAGCAATGTTTTAGCATAACGAGCAAGTAACTATCTGCATGAAGACACCATATTAATCGAAGATGGACTAAAGATGCCCGGACTCATGTGCTTGGAGAGTCTAAACTTTGATGCAAGCGATCTGCTTCTGGCTTCAACTTCCAGTAAACTTTAATAGCTTCTATTGGGTGCCTGCATGAAAGACAGAAACTATTCTGCACGCTAGAATAGCTTCTATCGTGGGTGCCTGCATGAGTTACAATGCAAGAAGAGCACGACTGACAATTTTGCACTTGGAAACAAATTTAAGCGCACCCAGGCACACCATTTCGGGGCATGCTATTCAACAACGTTGCATGGTTTTAGTTTACTGAATTCCACGTGTCTACGTCGGTGTGTCAATTGTCGATATTTATCCATACAGATAGCACATCCGCAACAAATCCAAAGGGCGGGAAGATGCCCCCACCCCCTCTGAATACGCCCCGTCTCTTGTGTATTATTTGTCATGCAATATACCTAGATCAATCAATTTATGAATCACAATAAGCGCAGAGATGATTATCACACGTGTGCCGTTATCAAAAGCTGCAGGCCTAACGTTGCAGCTGGCAACCGACCTGCATCGGCGGGCTTCGAGTCTTGCTTTTTCAGAACGACTAAAACCTCCCGCGGTGCCAGTTTGCCGGACAGAGGCGATCGCTGCTCTTGTGAGGTGGGCTTGGCTTGCCGTTCAGATGCTTCCTGGCTGGCCTGGGCCTGCGATGGCTCATTCTGAGCCTTCTCCAGTGGCTTCGGATCTCTCTGACCCGCAGCGGACCGAGCGGCGTCGCCGTCAAGCTGTGCAGACGGTCTGGGGTCGTTCCGATGCTCCGCAGACGGCTCGGAGCCGCTCCCGTCCTCACCGGAGGACTCGCTGCTCCTCGCAGGTAGTCCGGAGTCGCCATGGCTCTTGTCGGCTGTCTTTGAGTTGGAGCGGTCCGTGTCGGACGACTTCGCATCGCTCTGATCTCGCTCGGAGTGCTCCGTGGACCCCGGTGACATGCTGCTGTCCTCACCGACAGCCGGTGAGTCCCCGGTCTCACTGCC
>NW_023596473.1:7500-55522 GCF_011947565.3 Pollicipes pollicipes
TAAACACGATCATCAGCCAGGACAGCAGTATGCCTAATTATCCTAACTGCAACCAGCACCCCACCTCAGACATTCACGGGGCGCGTCAGCAAGCTTACTCATAAATCAACAGCAGTGTGTGTGCAACATGAGTTCAAACGGACCCGATCCTCGAACTCGCCTCCCAGCTGCCGCGAACAGCGGAGGGGGGGGGGGGGGGAGACCCCGCAGTGGCGCACGTGACGGCGCCGCCGCCCAGCAGATGTCACTCAGAGCCTGGTTTCAATCACAGCGCTGGAGAAGTTGGAAATGAAGTTTTTGAACACAGTGCACATGGGAACAGTGCTCCTGCTTTGAATGTGTATTTTGAATGTTTTTGTGCCTGACACCTTCGTTGGAGGGAGAGGGGGGTTGAGTACGGTTTGATTTGCGTAGACGGTCCTGCCTGCGCATTGCGTGATCCTTCGTCCTTGGTTTGCCATGGGAAACTGACCACCGATGGCATCGATTCCGCTTGCGAGTCACGTCACAGCCGATATCGACTGCGGCGGGGACTCTGACGAAGGCCCGCGCCCCGGCTCGATGCCCCAAGGTCTGCACTGTCTTGTGATGGGTCGTAACATTCGTTATATGAGAGGATGCCACAATCATGCACGTTAGTTCCACTGCGACGCGCTATGTGACTGGCGGACATGGAGCTTCGTACCCAGATTCAGTGTCGCGTTCCGATTTTGCCTGAAACGCGTTCAGGTTTCAAACAGCCTCCAGTTACGAAATGCTATTATTTTTTGGTCAGGTAAGCTGACTTACATAGGTTATAGAACGGAGTTAAGCAGTAACCATCTGCCACTTTTTCATTAGGCATCATGTTATTCGAAGCTGTTTCATACACGAAGATAGACGCATAGAGTCTCCGGTTAAGACCGGTGAAAAAATAAAACACAGACGCGCGCTCGATCAAGCTCTTCGTCATCTAAGAACACAAACCCCCAAAACTGGACCACAGGCGCAGCGAGCGTGAACATATGAAAACAAATGGGGACGCTATAACACATATACCAGTATAATTTCAAGACAATACTGCCGTCCACAGGTGAAAAGACCTAGGCGCCATCCAGTTAATTTTGAAAACAATAGTTTGAAGGTTTCCGTCAATTACGCATGCTCAGATACTTAGACAAAAACTGGACACATTTTGAATAAAAACATTTCTAAATTTCCAACTTTGCATAACAAGATGCATTTCTTAGAGATGCATCGAATGATACAAACCAATTAACTTCCCGAAAAATGGCCTTTTTTGGCCAATGGCCAAAAAAAAGAACAAAAAGGTTCAAAAATGGCCTTTGAACCTTTTGTCTATGGACGTCAGAAGCACCCCACGAATATCGCTTTGGACATGCATCCGCATCCGTTTGAGCCGTATAGTAGGATGCTGGTATTTACAAAACGTTAGTTTCAACCTCATCGCGAATGCCACAAACGAATTTCAGAGGTCGGACAGTTGCGTAAGCAGTGCGAGTTCTTTTAAACCGCATTGTCACTTTTTGCGCAAGTGTTCATCTGCCGTATGACAACTATTATAAGTGTAAAAGATAACACATGCACGCAATCAAACACTAACAGCAGCGGCGGAAATGCCGCGGACGGTCTACCTCTGCCCTGGCGCCCAGCGGTCAATAGTGCTGAACACCATCACACCAAACAGGAGGTAGCGCAGCGTTACTAGAACACGTGCTGCATACCATTACATGGGCATGAGGCAGCGCATCGCTTCTGGTACACGTGCAGCACACCATCACACAGACAGGAGACTGCACAGCGCTCCTGGTAACATGTGCTGCACACCATCATACATACGGAGAGAGAGCAGCGCTTCTTGGTAACACCTGCAGCACACCATCACACAGACAGGAGGCCGCGCAGCGCTCCTGGTAACACGTGCCGCACACCATTACACGACAGGAAGCAGGGCAAGCGCTCCCGGTTATACGTGTTGCACGCCCTGCGCGCTGACGCGAGGTGGGGGCGACTCGACGGCCGGCGGCCGCCCCGCGTCCAGGACACCACGCACCGAGACGGCCACTGGCAGCTGAGCGCATCCCGAGACGAGACGGCCAGTGGCAGCTGAGAGCACCCCGAGGCAAGATGGCCAGTGGGAGGTAAGCGCACCGAGGCAAGACGGCCAGTGGCAGGTGCGCACCCCGAGGCAAGACGGCCAGTGGCAGCTGAGCGCACCCCGAGGCAAGACGGCCAGTGGCAGCTGAGCGCACCCCGAGGCAAGACGGCCAGTGGCAGCTGAGCGCACCCCGAGAGAGACGGCCAGTGGCAGCTGAGCGCACCGAGGCAAGACGGCCAGTGGCAGCAGCGCACCCCGAGGCAAGACGGCCAGTGGCAGCTGAGCGCACCCCGAGCAAGACGGCCAGTGGGAGCTGAGCGCATCCGAGGCGAGACGGCCAGTGGCAGCTGAGCGCATCCCGAGGAAAACGGCCAGTGGCAGCTGAGCGCACCCGAGGCAAGACGGCCAGTGGCAGTCGACGAAGACGCCTCGCTGCTCAGCGTCCGACACGGAGCGACATCCGTCACCTATGCTCGACCACACAGGCAAACGATCACAACCAAGCGTTAAACTAGAAGTGGCACAACTCATCAATGTATGATAGGCTAAATGGAGGGGATGCGCGCGATCATTGGTCAGGATTAGCCGAGGCCGCATGGCGGCCACAGTCGGACCGCCGCCGGGCGTATTGACAGAACGGGACGCCGCAGCTGCCGACGAGCGACGGTCGCGGCTCGGTCCACTGGCCAGTGTCGGCCCCGCGATCTAGCCTTTCGAGCCCAGATATCTGTCCTTATCTGCAACAATAGGGCATCAATGGTGCCCTATTGTTGCAGATCATTTGTTGTTTTACATTGTTAAGAATCAGGCCGGCGTTTCACCCAAGGCTATAAAAAACGCATGCCAAGATCCATTCTTCATGTTAAAATCGAGGACAAATAACGGGAAAGCAGCGTACTTCTACTGTGGTACCATGTACAGAGATGATGTCGTGTGAAACAAAGATGTACAAATCCCACTCCGACTGCCGAAACCCACACTGCAGGGTAAGTTCGGGGTCGAAAGGTCGCAGGACAAAAATTTAAAACTCAAAAGAACAGCATGTTTCTACGCTTCTCATGATTGGAACCAATATGCCGAAAATATGCCAGATGGAACCGAAATATTTAATCCTAACCGGGGCTATAGGAAGGCCAGACTTCAGGGCAAATGTTTATAGTAAAAAGTCGCGGAAGGAAAATCTGTAGATCACAGGCGGGGATGGCACTGCGCTTTTATTGCATGAAACCTATCTCGATAACTCAGACGTCATATGAAAGACTTAGTTACGAGCACAGGGGCATGTCATCATTACAAGACAGACTAAAAGACGCAGCTGACACGCTGGGTTTACATCAACCCATAAGCGAGCCCGCCCGACTCACCGTTAACTCACTTACCTGAGAGACCTATTCTGTGCCTGCGACGTCAGCGCGGTGGTGGACACCGGTACACCGTGGAAACCGGCGCTAGTGTGAATCAAGGTCGCAGGTCAAGGTCGAAGTCTAAAAAAATATTACTTCGGAATATCTGACCAGTCCCACAATGCGTTGCATTAAGAAGAGTTTCTCATGGTGTGAAACCAATGCGTCCTGATCAAGCATGCTGCTGTGACGTGCGCGGGACCAAGCCTACAGCCAAGCAAGGGCTTGACTTTAAAGGGTGATCTTGAGAGGTCAGGACTTTTTGACCGACGGTACTTCTTGCTCTCGTGAATATTTTGATGTTTGCAGGTTAAAAATTCATCGGTAATTGCTTTATAATATGAAATTCCCCGTCATTTCAGGCATGGTTTGTACTTCCAGGGTAACATTGAGAGGTCACGACTTTCTGACGGACGCTAGTTTATGCTCTTGTCAATATTCCCATACTTGAAGAGTTCAAATCGGCCAGTATTTCTCGGTGACATGGAGTTCTTCGTCATTCGAGTCTTCGTTCGATCTTGAAGGGAGAGATCAGCACTTTTTATGGACGCTAGTTCCTGCCATTGTGAATATTTTAACACGCGCCCGGGTGGCCGGCTAGATACCATTCGCTCCGGTGGGGGGGGGGGGGATCAAATTGCCCCCCTGAGATCTTAGGAACTAGGGAAGCTAGAGACACCAAATTTACAGGGTGTCTTGACCTGTACGTGAACTCACTTAGGTGAAAGTTTGACCTTCCTAAGTCATGACCTTTAGGTCCAATAATTTCAAACAGGGTCAAATTCCAGGTTGGTGTCCAAAGTGCCCCCAGAAACCTAGGCAACTGTTTCTGAGTAAAAGGCAACAGCCCACTTGAGGTCAGTGACCTTGTTTGACCTTTTCAAGGTCATGGTGACCAAAATCATACAAGATTGCTCTGAGTTTTGCATTTGAATAAGCGACAAACATTACGCTAGGCAGTATGCTCCTGAAACAAAATGTCGACCCGGGTCATCTTGGGTCAATGAACTTTTCAGACTTCTAAGAAGTCAATGGAAGATGCATAATGTGGTTCCTGCTGTCAGTAAATTCGAAATGAGCACCACAAACGGTCCCATACAACAAGCCCTAGAGTAATAAATCAGGTTCGTTGTGACCTTGGTCTGACCTTCATACCTGACCTTGAGTCACCGTAATTTGCTCATTCAATATTTTTGATGGCTAAGAAAGCATCTCAAAGATGAAGGGCTTCGTCAAACACTCCGCTATTGTATCAGATTGGACAATTTCCTAGAAACTGCCTTCGCTAAAACCATGGCCTGACTTTGACCTGCCATAGGTCAGCGACCTTACATGGTACTTTGATGGCAAACGATTCGCTTATCAATTGTCTACAGTTGTGCAAAATTTGGCGCGGCGTAGCCACGCCCAATTTTGGGCAGTGGAAAAACGCGTTCGGAAACCATTCTGGAAAAACCTTCGGGGGGGGGGGGGTCAATTTGACCTCCCCCACCCGGGTGCGTGTTAATCCTTGCAAGCTTATAATCGACCTGAAATTTTGTGGTGATTTGAAGCTCCAGTCATCTGAGCCTGTGTTTGGCCTCGAAAGGTGACCTTAAGAGATCATGAGCTTTGACGGCCACTAGTTCTTGCGCTTGTGAGCATTCTGATGCTGGCAATATAAAATTGGTCGGTAACTTTTTGGTAGTATGGAGTCTCCTGTCCTTTCACCTCGCTTCTGACGTTAAAAGTCGCATGATATCACAAAATAAACACCATTTCCGATGTTCTCGTGTCATGATTGACGATTAGACGAGGTTTCAGGAACATCGGAATTCGCCACTGAATACATCGCTAGATAAATTAGTAACTTCCCTGACAAATCTTTCTGGACCTTGGTCGCAATATGCCCATTGAAAAGGCGGAACAAGTGTGACGTTTCTATGGCGGCATACTTCCCACAGAAACTTCAAAATGGGCGGCACGAAATAATCCGCACAAGTTTGCCTGCGCGTAGCCCAGAAACGAGAGGATTTCACGTCTTACAAAGGGCATAACTGTGAGCTGCAAGAAATGATCTTGAAACGGTTATTTTAGTTCAAAACCTTACGCAAAAGACGAAAAGCACATATAAAAGGGACGTTCTACACTTGAAGACATTCAGGCATGCAACAAATGTGATGAAGTGAGCTAACTTGCGACTATCGGTTTACCTTTAAGTATTAAAGACCGCTCCTGGCAACAAACCTTTACTATTTTCTGAATATGTTCAATACGTAATCGTATGATCACGCCATGGAACGCCTCTATGAAATCGGAGCCACTGCCAGACTGGCTCTGCCGTAGTTGCCACAGGCGGAGACAGGCGGACGGAGGACAGGCGGACTCACTTGTGGTACTTCAGCTTGCCGAGAGGTGGTGGTGTTTGCTAGGGCGTGGTTGCCGTACCCGAACATTGTTGTGTGCTCGTGTTTTAGCCCTTTCTTGTGGTGTTCTTGCATATTTATCCGTGATGTTATATTGTTTAATTGCATTCACGTACTTGGTTATAGTGCTATGCTTAAAACGTTCGATTCCCAGCCTTAGTTCCGTGTTGGCTCGAACCACTAGCCAAATTCCTGTATTAGGTAGCATACACTTAATTCGTGTTTGAAACTTACAATGGACGTTTTAAATTGGTTGAAACACCAAGTGGCCGGTGGCAGCGGCCGCGAGAGTGTCAACATTTGTTTGTTTGTTTTTAACTGAAGTAGCCATCTTGAAGACCTCTCGGTGCAATCCAAAGTCATGCCCTCCTTAAAAAGGCCTAAACCCCTCTAGGTTGTAAGCTAGACAGCGAAGATGTACAGACTTTTTCGAGCGCACTATTTTAAGGCTACTCAGGCACCCATTACACCAGCATAACATTACTCAAATCCTGTCGTTCGATTGGTCATGCGGCGATGAAGGCCAAGCACATATGATTATTGAGTCGTTCATAGCTGGCGTTCGTAAGCACGATTTCCAGGTGATAGTACCGGGTGTCAATTTACTCTCAACCAACATTGTGCAAGGCACGATGCCGCAATCAAACAATGACGTAATAGGGAACACATCTATTAAATAGAAAAATCGTGTTGTCAAGAGCAGTCTTTTCCACTTAAAAGTATACCAATAGTTATGAATGAACTTATTTCATCACATGGTGATGATGCTCTGATGCTGCTGATGACTGATGGTCGCTTCATTGTCTTTAAGTGTGGAACGTTCTCTTCAAAGATTAGGTGGCGGCAAATGGCCGGACGGACCGTGCCGTGCACTACAGCGCGTTCAAATTTGCCACCAAACTCTACCGTTCACCTTAAATTGCACGATGGATGGTAGGGTTGCCTACACAACAAGCACTGCTTAGCGTGACCTTGGATCCCACAGTCATCTATCTAATAATGGTTCGCATTAAGTGTTTAAGATGTGTTAAGGTGTGTGAGATGTATGCTTTCGTGGGTAGCATAGATTGAAAACCTATGCCCGACTGGTGATGTTTCAATGTGTTCACCGATTTACAGTCGTCAGTTTACGTGGCCAACACGAGTTTGCGCGACTCACGGTTGCGCCTGTATTCGTTGGGCAAGCCGGGAACGTCGGCATTTCGAAAACCGTCGCCGAATACAACACCCCGTTGTCTTCCCGTAGCAAGATTCGTGGCTGGACTTACATCGCCGCAAGCACATATTCATTGTCTGTATTTGCCACCCGTTTATTAATAATTAAGTGCACTGTCCCGTTCATACATGCACTTGGCGTAAAGGTATGCAATTCCATATTTTCGCGCTGTCAAAATGCCACCGTTTGCTCGCCCGGCCGTCGACGGCCAGTATTTCAAGTAGGACGAAACGCGCATGCGCAGTGTGTTGCCAGCATCCAGCAATCATCAATCATTCATTCATTCGTTGTGGCGAGAAAGGTGAGCAACATTGACGATTGAATGCATTGCCTCACCATTGCCCGGTAGGTCAAATCTGCCCCTGTCCGACATTCGCGATAATTCGAAAACGCCTTGAGATTTCGCTGCAGAATTTTCAGAGCTGTCGATCAATTAGTTTTACACGTTTACCAAAATAACAACTATGACACCATAATAGATCAAGCGTAAGTGACGTCAGAGTGACGCCATTTTTGCCGATTTTTTAAAAAAAGCGCATATCCGACCACGAATTGGCTCACAAGCCCAGCGAAAGAGCATATTTTACATCCGTTAACGAGAAATGTGAGCTAATAACTTCATCATTCATGTGCCTTGTCGTTGTGTCGTTTCAATACTGCACCTTGGGATATTGGCATGTCAATTCACAGCAAAATATTAATAGAAGGTACACTCAACATGTTTTGTCTTAGACTCAGAATTTTAGAAACATGAAAGACTGTGTCCTAGATACGACTGTGAAGGATGCCTGTACCAAGTTTCAGGCAACTATCGGAAACATGGTGACAAAGTGATCGCTTCAAATGTGTCACAGCGCACGTTGCTCATATCCGGGTGGGCCCGGGCCGCGACGGCGGGAGGCGGGGCTCAGGTCTGCCACAGCGACGCGGTGACGGGGCGGTAGCAGCCGTTCATCAGTTTTGCACGCAAACTAACGATACGTGACTTGCGGCGGGTTGGAGATGTTACATTACGCTGTTGGCGAGACTGAACCGTCGAAAACAACGCGAAAATTGATTGCAGCTGCTTATTTACCACCAAGTTCATCCATTCAACATTGACCTTAGACTGTTAATGGACAAGTAAACTATTTTGCTGACTTGTCTGATGCCCATGATTGCAGCTAAGCTCTTCCACTTAGCGGTTAGATGGTTCAAATATGACAAATAAATATACTAAAATAGACAAACATACCAAGATTTCAGCTGTCATTTGCATGACACTCTCATTTGAGCCTTAGTTTGACCTTAAACGGCAACCTCGAGAGGGCAGGATTTCTTGACGGACGCTACTTTCCCTCGTGTTGAATATTTTGGTGCTTGCGGATCTGAAATCGGCCGGTAATTTTTTAAATGATATTGAGTTCCACGTCCTTTGAGCCTGAATCTGACGCTGAAAGATGACCCTGAGATGTCAAAATTTTTGACGGACGCTGGTTATTGCGCTTTTAACTATCTTGATCACTGAAAATTTAAAATCAGTCGATAGTTTCTTAGTTCTTTCGAGTTCTTCATCATCTGAGCCATAGTTTGACATTGAAGGGTGACCTTAGAGGTCAGGACTTTTCGACAGGCGCCAGTTCATGCACTGGTGAATATCTTGATGGTCGGTTACCTTTGGTGATATGGGTCTCCCTGTTCCCCGTATCGGAATTTGATGCTGAAAGGTGACCTTGGGAGGTCAGGATTTTTTGACGGACACTGTTCTTTGCGTTTGTGAATATTCTGATGCTTGAAAAGCTGAAATCGGTTGTTAATTTTTGGCCATATGAAGATCCCCATCCTTTGACCTTGCTTCTAACCGTGAAATATCGCATAATAACGCAAAGTAAACGGCATTTCGGCGATGTAATTGATAAAAAGCGCACCGTAATTGATCATATAACGTGTTTCTCAGAGAAATCGGAACTCAGAACTCGGAATCGCTATGCATAACTTTGAAATTGGAACTCGTCACCGAAGAAATCGCTAAATGAATCGGCGACTTTACTGACAAATTTGACCATTCAGCTATTCGTGTCTGAAGTACGGCAGCGCGACTTGTCGCATCAGCGGACAGCAGCTGCCTTTCAACAATCCTCCCGCGCGTTACATGGAAGCCGTCGCGACCCTGCCACTCGGGCCCGCACGTATATGGCGGCGCGGTGACTGCGCTCCCGTGTATCACTGCCTTGAACAGGAACCAGGATCTCCGTTCCAGAAATCTGTTTCATGAGGCTGCTAAGCTGCTGACGAAGACGGAGCACAACACACAGAACCGATGTCACGACGGAGTTATCCTGCTGAAATTCCTGTTCCTGTCATAACACAAACACCCAACAACACGCATTTTTAAGAGAATTCTCGTTTATTTCTACTGACAAAACCTCACGGCTGGAATTCGCATCACCAATGGCACAAGGCTAGACGTTAACGACGCCGTCCGCCCAAAGTAGATCCGCGCGTTGTGCGCCGCACTGTGCGTGGCGCGCCAGGTTTAGTGCAACATCCGCCACTGGGCGACGTCTGGTCCAGCGGACAAGGCCACGATACGGGCGGAGCGATCACGAGTCAGACCACGAAGCTAGTCCCCGTCCACGGCCAGAGCACCGCCTACTCGACACGCCGACCCACGTCGTGCCTGTCTTCTGCTCTTTCTCGTAAGGCCACCTATCTCTGTCCGCAGGGTGGATCACAAAAACCGCCACCGTCCGCTGGCCAAAAGACCATTGACATCCTCTCCGAGTCCGGACACACCGACGGACATTGCCACAGACCCACAATCACCCGAAATCGACGGACACGGCCACACTTCGGAGGTCGGGCTGCTGGACAACCAACATCCCAAAATCGTATAAGGCTGGAAGGTGTTGCGATATTCATATGATCAGCGCAGACCAAAGGATATTGTCATCAAGTCGCTCTACGGAAAGTAGAGATAACCCGTTCACTTTCACTACCAAGTCCAAGTATAGCACTACATATCAACTATCAGGTCTCAGTATGCTGCGACCTACCCACAGATCTAACGACGGATTCGGAAACTGGCACAAGGAGATTCAAACACCATCACCGTTTCACGTTAAGAGAAGTCTTAGAGTATCGCCAAACATAGAATCCCAAGACGCTGCAGGCAGCACCGAACGGAATGTAGCACAATCCACAGGCCGCACGTGGTGGATGTCATCGACAACACCTGGTACAAGCGTAAAGCAAGCGCTCTTCCGAATCACAGCATCACGCGCCTGGAGAGGCGCGTAGCTGGTCAGAAAAGGCGCGCAGCAGACCCGCAGAAGACACAGACCAGCTGGAGCTGGTGCGGTGGCGCGGAGCGCACACCAGGGGCGAAACAGTGCGGTCCCGTCGGGCGCAGCGTACCACCCGGCCGTGTGTGCCTACAATCGGCTCGCCCCGCGCCGCGTACAGGATGCTCTTTGGACACGTCCTGGCGAATATCGACGCAAAATCCCTCATTTTCAGAAAGCCCGTTGACTAGTTCAAGCGCAGGTAATAAGTACATCGATGTCCCACGGAAGCGCTGGGCCGTGCGAGTACAAAACGCACTGGTCGAAAAGAAGACGAAATCGGGCACTAAAGGAGAACGCATACGCGAGCTAATGCAGATCGTTCACACCAGCATAGTACGAGGACAAACAGATCATGACAATAGACGAAGTCCCCATGTCCCGTAATCGTGTCTCCATGGCATCAGCCTCCATTCCATAAGCACACAACTTTGTTGAAGTCATCATCGTTCACGAACTACACTCCCCCTGAGCATTCCTCGAAACAGTTCATAGGAAGTCTAAGCTTGGCGATCTCCGGAACGCTCCGAGTCCTTCCACAAGACGCTAACAGGACGGCAAAGCTTCCACAACACAGCATCAAGGCCAAACGACTGGTTAGGCGCCGCACCGCTGCCGCCACGCGCAACAGACAGCACAGGCGAGATTAGCAGACGAGCTGAACCGCGACGCACGGTCACGCGTGGCGCCGTGCGCCGCAGATCGCTCACGAGCTTCGCACAGACAGGCATGCAGGCCCTGTTGTGCGCCGGACCAGGCGTCGCCTCCTACCCGTGTGAAGACAAAGCGACGCATGGTACTAACCCTGTTCCGTTGGCTACAGCGACAGCGAGCCCTGGCACAGCACCGCGCTACCTCCTGCTATCTACAAGCGCACTAGCTAATTGTCGGCGCGTGCTATCTGCCGATCGCCGGGCTCGGCCACGCGGGCAGCGTGGCCGAAAAACACCACTCGATATCACAGCTCGCACGGGCACCGCGGCTGGCAGGGAGGGTGCCGGGCGTCCCGCACCGGTGGCACAACTGTCATAGGCGCGAGGCATCGCCGCCGGCGCCCGACGGCCGGTCGGAGCGAGCCCTGCTGGCGGCCCGTTGGCCGCGGCGGGGCGCGCTCGTCGCGTGGCGTGACGTGGACCGAGGAGAAGGCGGCAGTCAGCCGGGCCGGTCGCGCACGGTGGCGCTGAGGCCGGCGCCGGTCACCGGCGGCATTTGACCAGCTTCCTCGGCTTGTACGGTGGGGAGGCGGCTGCGCATGCGGCCTCCAGACCGGGCTCCTGCAGCCGCCGCCACATGGCACGCAGCTCGTCCGGCGTCAGCTCGTGCGCCATCATTACGGCGTTGAACTCGCACGGCTCCATCGCGCGCCGCCAGAAGGTGAAGCCCACGTGGTCGGTGGGCCGCACGCCCAGCTTGCTGGCGCAGATGCCGGTGAGAAACACGTCTTCCAGGTGGTAGAGGGGCGTGGTGAGCGCGGTGCGGTACAGTCGCGCCGCTACATCGCTGCCCAGCACGTACGCTGTACCCGACACGTACGCCGGGAAGCGGCGGGCGGCGAACATGTACCGCGGCGAGAAGTACTTCGAATACTTGTCCAGCCTCGGCTCGGCGTTACAGATGAGCGCGCCGGTGATGAGGTCGGGTCGTCCCTCGGCCTTTAGGTACGCGTGCAACCGGGGGATGTTGACGTACATGTCTTCGTCTGCCTTCAGGATATAGTTCGGCTGACAGCTGGAGGTGACCCACTTGAGCATCATGACAGTCTTGAGCGTGAGGTTACTGTAGACGTCGACAAAGTCCTGCTGCACAAGATCGTCGTGCACCTCGCTCTCGGCAATCAGGTTCTCCACCAGCGAGCCGTTGGCCGTCGTGCCGACCAGGAAGCGGATGACGACATCGGCGGGCAGATTGGCCGGCGCTCCCCACGTCTGCCGGATGGCGTTCCGGGCCTGCCGGCAGCGGCGCCGCTAAGCCGGACGCCGGGGAGCATGGTCGACGGCCCCACACCCATCCGGCAGAATGAAGGGGAGCACAGACACGAGCACACTGCGGCAGGGACACAGTCTGGAGCGTGCGCAGCGCCAAAGGCAGCGCGCCGGCCAAGTTGCACCGCCTGTGGGGGATACCAGAGCACGAGGCACACCGGCGCATAGGAAAGGTTCGGAGGCAAGGCGGCCGGTACTGACAACAGGTCGCTAACTCCAGCTGGAGGGAGTAGCGCACCGCTCTCGTCCATTGCCATGGCCAGTCGCTGCACAAGAATGGTGAGGAGAAAACCCGGGCGCCATGCCATACGGGGACATAGAGCACTGCATCTAGGCGAAATTGCTGTCTGCCCGGAAGACCTCAGACAGCACTGGAAAGGCCCGAGCCGAGGAAGGCTTCCGGTGCTGAGAAGCGTGGAATATGGAACATAATGTAAGGAGCAGTGGAGGGTTTGGCGGCAATTTGGCAGCAGTCGCGTCGGTAGTTGTCGCAAGCGCGCCAGTGGTCCAGTGGACCAGCGAGTCCTTGTTTGTGGGCGCTGATAGCTATCACAAGCACTGAAGGAACACTAACAAGGACTCGCTTGAGATGTATGGAGGCGGATGGCTTGGTGATGCCGCATGGTGTGACTGATGGGGTCGCATGGCGAGGTTGTCCGCTAATCAACCACGTGACGCGGTGCTGAAATGTTCTTGAGCGATGCCCAAGTTCGGCCCGCCGTAGGCTGTCTGGTGAAGTTCACGCGTAGTTCTGGACTGGGGGGGGGGGGGGGGGGGTCTGGGGTTTCGCTTCTGTGGGCTGGTGCGGATGGTTGGCTTACCCGAGTGTTTTTCAAGGGTGGCACCAATAAATTTAAAGGGAAATGTTCAAATTTGAAGATACTGAAGCAAGCATCAGATATGATGCAATAGGCTTACTTATAACTATTGATATTTTAACTGAAAAAGACTGCCCTGGACAGCGCAATTCTCTGCTTAGTAAATATGCTCCTCAACGCGTTACGGCTTTATTACGTCATCGCACCTTGCACGACATTGAGCTAATTGACGGCCGTTATATTTGGAAATCACGCTCACGAACGTCAGATATGAACGCCTCGACAATTATGTTTTCTTGGCCTTGATCACCGCCTGGCTTATGGAATGACAGGATTTGAATAACGTTATTACGATGCCATGAATGCCAAGGTGACCTTAAAACACACTTTTCCCGATATATCTGTCCCAATTTTCGCCGGCGTGTAGCTCAGAAAATTTGAGCTGAGGTCTCAAGAATGGCAGGATTGTGAACACCACCAAGAACCCGTCAAGATGGCTATTTCAGTGCGAAATCCCATATCAATGTGGAACATTGACACGGGGATTATCACTTTCAGTGTTAAAGAGGCTGGCGTGTCCCAACAATAATGTGCGTGGGATGTTCCTCGATACTGCCTCTTCTAACCCTGGATGACAGAGTGGAGCTGTGAAGATGGAGCATACGTCGCAAAGAGGACGTCAATATCCATGTGCTACACCATGGCGACATCGTGCACATGCCCTGACTACCCTTTTTGGTGGCGACCAGTCTCCGACCACCATAAACAAAATGAATTGGGACGTTGAGCCTATAAGGCCAGGACTTGCTAGACCAAATGACCGAAGTCTTAATAAACATGGCGATGGAAATCCTCAAGGCTGCGAGCATATTACAGGGAATGCGCTTCGATGACTGACGAGATGTCGGAGAACCGAAGACGGTTCGCAGAGTGCTCTTCTACGTTAGGGAGTGGCTGAACTGTACTGAAGCCCGAGGCGCAGCGCCAAACAGCCTCAGGCGCTCCACGGACCCGTGCATGCTCTGCGTGACCTGGAAGTAAGCCGAGGTGGCTATACAGGTGTGCACCATGCATGACTGCCACATGTGCCAGGAGTTCACTCTCATGCTTTGAACAGTGACGAGATTGACGAAGGGGCAACCACACGTTCGGCGGAAAGCATTTACCGAGCTGATAATCAAGAGCCGCAAATTGCAACCTAGCAGCACCTGTTTGCCCTCGTTTCTAACAAGTTTCGAACGCGAATCACGCTGTATGCCAAATAATACAGGAACTTGGCAGTGGCACGAATTATGACGGAATCGAACAAGGGAATCAAATCGGTGAATCTGGGAATCTGGAACTAGGAATCGAATACGTTAAGAAAGCGCCATGACCGAGTATGTGAATGCAAGTTAACAGTATAAAGTCACCGATAACCCTGCAGGAAAACCACGAGAAAGGGTCAAAACACACGCACTTAACAGCTTTTGGTTTCTGCAAACAAGGCACTGATTCGCACGGCACCTCTCGGCATGTTCAAGCACTACAGGTGAGTCCGCTCGTCAGCTACGGTGGCAATTTCGTGGACCAGTTCGGAAGCCACTCTCACGACATAACTACGTTCCCTAACGCAATCAACCGATGGCGTATTGATGAGCTTATCCGCAAAAGTGAAATTTTGATTTCTAGAGCAGCCTTTGCACTTAAAAGCATACCAAAGTTACAAGTGAGTTTAATTCACCATACCTGGTGCTTACCTCAATATCTTCAAACGCAGAATATCCCCTTAAAAGACCGCCTCCACAAAGCCAGCAATCAGGCTTCCCCGACATGTCCGGCTCATCACCCAAGTTTCATTGCGTAATCCGGCAATACATATACCAGCGAAAGAGTAACAGAACCCTTCAGTTGCCAGGCTGACTGCGCCAACCTACTAACCGGGAAGTTTTTCACGGCCGACGAGACGACGACCAGCAGGAAGGGCCGACAGCCACCGGCGCTGTGTCCCGCCGGCTGCAGCAGGGTAGTGTTGTCGTCGGGACGGATGTAGTGACTGGTGTTGCGGTTCACCTCCGGGCCCCAGTCAAACCGCGGTACTGGCCAACAGACATGGGGCTGTCACGGTCACACCGGCCACCGACGCTCCAGCCAACCCGGGGCGGCCACCAGCAGTGGCGACGAAGGAATTGAGCACTCTTTATGGGCTTGGTTTTCGAGTAACAACGTTTTCTTTTCGTGGTATTGGGAGCGAGCCACCTATCAACATTTTGTGCTGCACTCGCCCATATGTCTCACGACAGTCAAACTTTGTATTGGAAGAGAACTTAGCTTGTTCAATATGGTACAGAGTTTACTTATTTCAACTTATTAAAGGAACCAAAACCATACTTAGCATCGGTAAAAGCCAAGTGGCGTAGATACCTCTACTCAAGGCTGGCTAACAAAAGCGAGCAGCCTGCTCACCAACAATGAACTTCATATTTATAAGCCAACTTCAAATGACGTCAATGCTGCCCTTGTATTGCATCCGGGGAGAGAGAGCGAGAGCGAGAGAGAGAGCGAGAGCGAGAGCGAGAGCGAGAGCGAGAGCGAGAGCGAGAGCGAGAGCGAGAGCGAGAGCGAGAGCGAGAGCGAGAGCGAGAGCGATAGCGAGAGCGAGAGCGAGAGCGAGAGCGAGAGCGAGAGCGAGAGCGAGAGAGAGAAGAGAGAGAGAGAGAGAGAGAGAGAGAGAGAGAGAGAGAGAGAGAGAGAGAGAGAGAGAGAGAGAGAGAGAGAGAGAGAGAGAGAGAGAGAGAGAGAGAGAGAGAGAGAGAGAGAGAGAGAGAGAGAGAGAGAGAGAGAGAGAGAGAGAGAGAGAGAGAGAGAGAGAGAGAGAGAGAGGAGAGAGAGAGAGAGAGAGAGAGAGAGAGAGAGAGAGAGAGAGAGAGAGAGAGAGTTTGACAATCTTTACCGTGCTTCTCTTTGAGCATGATCGGGATGTAGCCGATGAGACAGACCACAATGAAGGCGGCACAGATGGCAAACAGTGCACGCATGGAGCACGTGACCCCGTCCGGTGAGGCCGGCCGGTCCCGGACCGGCCGCACCCTCCGCATCGCACGCCACTCTGGGGAACAGCGCAGATTCAGGTCAGAGGTCAGGGACAGGGGGAGAGGAGCTATGGAACTCCCACTGGAGAACAGCAGACAATTACCCAGCAAGTCACCAGGATCAAAGTGGCACTTACTCAGTGCCACTTACAGTGGCACTTACTAAGTGGTCAGTCAATGAAAACTGCACTATAGCGTATCCCAGAGAGGAATGAGGCTGACTCCCTCATGTACCTAATTTCCCTTCCTCTTGTTTGGGAATGATATTCCATATATTCCCATGATGTGATGTACATTGTTGCATTACAGTGGAGATGGTGAAATTTAGGCAGTGGTGGTGGTTTCACCATGGGCTATGGCAGGTGTTGAGATTATTGCCCATACAAAATAACATAATGTGGAGACATAAATCACACAAATGCACTAACTTATCTGTTGCATGTGCACTCATTACACCCTTCAACAGCTGGGACTTAAGATATTTCAAAAAGGTTTACTGAAATATGGATTACTCAGGCCTGATTTTTGCTCGCCTTGTCAATGTGACATTGACAAGAGTTTATCATATCCTTTCATGCCCATGCTTAAGTAAACTATCCTCTCTAAGGTGTCAGGGGTCTTGGTGCCCCCTGGGCCAGTATTTTTCTTTAATCACGATAGATGGTTACTCAGAGAGTCAAAATTGGCATGCCTTCACTTAGCTCTGCCCTTCTCTCACCTCAGAAAGTTCAAGCTATGCACCTGTTAGCAATCACTAAGTGGACATCACCTATGAAAATATATGGCCATTATAATGGCTATTTGTTGCTTTGAAAGAATACATAGCCATTGTAGTTAAAAACAACCTAATGGCATAAGACCTATATACTAATTGCTATTAAGCCCTTGTAGGACCAATCATAGGTCTGCATTTGTTCCTTCAGCAGCAACAGCTGCTTACTTGATTATCTTATGATGAATGTTCACCAGTCTCAACCCTCCCCCAGCACACAGTGTGACTATGTGTAGGTGCCTAAATTTGGGCATGCCTTCACACTGTCCAAGGCAAACTCCCCCACTCCAAGTCCTGCACACTTAGGGAACTGCTTTATAGGCACCAAAACATCCACAGAAATGGGATTGCAACATCCTGACTGATCAACCTAGAACAGTTGAATGAAACATTACAAAAGGTTTAAAATAATGCAATTTATATAACATATGGAATATATAATAAAATCTACCAAATGGTTAAATGTATATTTCTCACACTAGTAAAAGCCCCAGTAACATGATACTTAACATTTGCATTCCATACAACTTGGTAAACTTGAATCTAACATGTTGCTTGAGAGACTGCATACAATCCAGCTCCTGTGAAATCCAAACATGCAGACCTTGACCTGAACACATGGCTTCTTGTGATTCAGACTAAAACCCCAGACCTTCAGTCTAACAGCCTGTCACCACAGCGTCAGATTAGGCAAAGGCGTCTACCACCACAACTGAATTAGAGAATCCCCCTTATTGCATCCTCTCATCATATCATATATCATATCATATGACATATCATAACAAACATATCCTCTCAAGCCAAATGGTCAAATCATGGAAGCCCTGGTTACATGGCCTTGTAGGTAGAAGAAAATTGATCCCAGGTGTGAGTGATGTTTGGGCTGTATTTTCACACAAGGTTTTCATTGCTCTCACACTTGCTCCCCTCCAGGACTGTGTGCAAGTCTGGTGGGTGTGACCATCCCAAGCACTTTGTGAAGGTGCCTTTGCTCCATGCAAAGCCCCTTGTCAAGGAAAATATATAAGCTTGATGCAGTATCGCCCTCTGATTTCCTTTTCATGAATAGCAAAAGAAGAACATCACCATATATCAAAACATGCTATCATTTCAACAGCATTAACAACCATCGAATAACGCCCAACGGAGGCAGGCCTTGTGTGGCAGGCATTTCCCTTACCCTCAGTATTCGTGATACTACACCCAAAACATAAGGCACAACCCAAATGACAAGGTCCACGAAATAATACAAACCAGCACCACCCGCCATGAGGCGCCCGCGGCCTATCCGCGCCCTTCTCCGGGCCCTACAGGGCCTCGGAGTCCCAGCACACTATCCCCCAAGGTCGCGCGCGCTTGCTCAACTGTCCCAAGCGTTCACGGCCTCGATCAATGATGCTTGTGCCCAGCTTCTCAAAGCTTACGCTGTGCGAATACGAGCTAGCTGATGATGACGTAACTGGTCAATCAATCCTCGTTTGTCATTTTGCTGGCCATGTTAGGCACAGTTTTGCACATAATTGTTTCATTCAGCTTGAATTTCGCCGTCTGCGCGACTCGAAACACAGATTCCTCATTTCTTACGCAATGTTGTCATGCTCACCTGCCGGATTCCTCACCGATACCAAACCGCAACAAGGAGATTCCCAAAGCCCGACTTGCGTGAGAGCAACGAGCGCCGTGACTGACTCCGTAATTCATATTAAGTTCCGACATGGCTTTGAACTTATGGCTCGCAGACGTTGTATTATGCATGGTGTTATGAATACCTCTCTAGAAATGGTGGCTGTACTCACTAATAGTCGACCTAACAAGAGAAAAGCTCTTTGGAAGTTATAAGTCTCCCGGCAATAGACATATTTATTTGGACTATTTATGCATTTCATTGTTCTTGGTCCTACCATGGGCAGCAAACGTCACTTTACTGGGATTCAGCAAGAAGCATTCATGCATTCACGCCGTCTCATGCATGCTTGTCACTTGGCAGGGTGGTCGTCGCGCACAGTTTTGTACAGATTGCACAGTACAGATTATGTGCAACGACCAGAACCCTTTAATCATGAGCTAAACCGTACAGCCATACACCACACGTACCTCGAAATTTATCCCTTGCAAACAGTAGCCACCTGGTGTAAGTCTCACCGGGGCATCACCACGTAGCCCCCACCCTCCACCGCCACTGAATTATGCCGACATCACCCTTCTACCCGCCCGAATTTTTCACCGGCTCACAATACGCCATCGCTGCCCGCGAGAAGCCCTTGCCCATGTGACGCGTAGGCTCACCTCCATTGCTATCCGCAGGGTTTCATTGAGTCAAGCATCTGTGACGCATTTTGCCCGTCATGAGAAAAGTTCGATTCAAGTGGTGGAAATTCACAGTCGCCCCGAGATGTGCAAGGTATATGAGCTATGCAAGTTTAAAAAGTTAACACCAAAAACATGGACCTGGCTACGACGCGTCCTCCTTCATGGCACAACATTAAGGCCGCACACATTATTCATTGATAAACTGTTTTCCTACAGACGGTTCATTAAAGCGTATCAAGCGATGCCAGGCAGGGGCCAGCACGTCATTTAACATCACACACTAGCGACATTTTTGTATACAGCCTTGAACAATATTTGTATACAGTCTGGAGAAAAATTAAAATGTCTGGACAAGAATACGCAAGAAAAAAGTAACTGCCGCGTGTCAGATGCGGACACAGCATTGAAACAATAGTCTAAAACAAGAAACTGGCAGCTTAAAACAAGTAAATGGCAGCTTTTTAAAAAATTGTGGCATGGTCGCTTTCGGAACTGTTCGTACGTATCCGTTATCAGGGTACCATGTCCTGTGTCGGAATGCATGTTGGCTTTTAGATGAGCCATGAATGGTGACTGGGGGTGCACCCACTTTGCACAAAGCGTAGAAATTCATCGGTGAGGTGACGTTTCCTGTCATCTCATGCATTCTGAAACATTTGGTACCAAAGTCGGAAACATAGGAAAACTAGGGGGTCGCGTATCAAGTGCATCATTGGCAACTTCCTCGAAAAATGCGGCTAAAATCGGGCAACTTTGCTTCCAAGTACGTTAACACTCGTTGCATGGATATGCAGCAGCCAACACCGTGTACCAGCCCAGGCCTTCATTTCACATCAGTTTCATTAATACACCCTGGCTAGTTAATCTTTAGGTGAGCTGAAGTGTCGAATCTCGTCCGAAATGACGTACTTCAGCATGTGTAGATGAAAAGCGCTCATGCAGGCACTGGGGTTCCTCATCACCTTTCCATATCACAGCTTTGCAACTGTTGGTGCCCACACTTGACCATACATACATGTTTGATCTAAAGGCTACGTTAGACATATCTGACCTAACCCGACGTTGCAAAAATGTATGTATGTCACCCATCTTGGGCGCTCGTCCCCCAGCTCAGACAATAAGGGAGTCAATTGGGTCCTGAGGGAGGGGAGGGGAGGGGATGGGTAGGGGAGATGTCCAGCCCAGGGTTTCGGGGTGCTCTTTCACTCTCAGGGTATCCTTATAGACTTTGCGACATATTTATAGACCACATGGCATCGTTTCGGCCCTCGAGCCGTGTCCTAACCTTCCGCCAGGGGTTGGCGCGCCTATGAGCTTTCATGACCATTACACGCCATGTTTCGTTCCGCCCTGTGCCAGGCGCACCTTAAGGGATGTTCTCCACACTCTCGAGAGAGCTAGGTCACTCCTGTGGCACACGCACCAGATGGTGATCAGGTCACGTCCCAGCAGGTCATTGAGCCTTTTCCAGAGACCACCGCTACGACCCGTGTTGGCGCTCTTTCCGTCCGTGGTGAAGCCAACCAATTTGTCGAGAGGCAGATCCAGCCCCTCAACAACAGTTTTGACCGCATCTAGTAGACATTTTGCGCCATCTCCTTCCGGTTCCACCACGCTTATAATGTTGGTCTGCAGCTCAGCGTCAGCATCGATTGCTCTGGCGGTGACGAATTTGTTGTCTTGCTGCTGACGGTCCATACTTCCGTCGGTTTGTAAGCTGCACACAACTCCAGCGGCAATCTTGGCGCCAATCTTGCTCCGCTCTAGGTTGGCGACGACGCTGGGCATCTCCCTGTACGCATCCGGATCTCTGTTGTGAAGAGCTGCAGGAGGCGGCTCTATTGGCTACAGGTCCACTTCCCAACCACCCTCTCTTACAGCTGTCCAGACTCGCTGCTCGTGCAGCGCCGCGAGCGAGCGGGCTGGCCACGACCAATCGGCCAGAGTCTCGTGCAGGCTATCGTTGTAAACAGCAACGGCGAACTCCAGAAGCGTCTTGGTGACACTAGCGGCAGTCCTCTTGAGGATGGGCATCCATGGGTGTTTCGAGCTTCCGCTATTCCACTGCTGCTCCAGGTTTTTCGCATCCACAGCAGCAGCATGCCATTTTCCGTGCACATGATCTACCAAGCTCATCAGTTTCTCCTTGCTGTCCGCTCTGACGCCGCTGGCCACGTAAACCCGCACGTTTACCGAAGCCTTGGCTCCACGTCGTGATTTGCGCAGATGGTGCACACCGTAGCAGCTCGCTTCCTGCCCTCATCTGCCGTTTTTTTTAGAGGGCAGTCGAAGGCGTTCAACAGCCACTGAGCATTCAGTTTGGCTTCATTGTACCACTCGTCAGCTGTCGCGCTGCGCTGGTTTGGTTCCGCTGCAGTGACAGGGTGCGTCTCCGAAGCAGTAGGGTAGATCGTCGAAGCGGCAACAAGCGCTCCAGAAGAGGCGGGTTGAGTATACCAGGCGGAATCTAGGAGCAGGGAAGTTGCAAGGATTAGGACTGACCATCGAACAAGAGAGAACTCTTACCAAAGGACGCAAGGATACTAAGACAGGCGTTTTCTGACTGCATGTATCAAGTTGCCAACTTTTGTTTTCTGTTGATGAAAACCGGGATATTATTTTCGGAGATATCATGGCACTGGCAGCAATGCAAATACCAAGCAAGTGGTTTCCTCCTTTGTAAGGAGTTTGAGGTCCAACCGTGTGCCGCGTCCTGTTTAAACAAACATCGTGATAAAAAAGCACGACAACCCTCGTACACATTCTACATAAGCGTCAGGTTTTCAGGGCATAAATATCTCGCCGCGGGTCATTTACACCAGGGTTATCACCACACGAGTCACTAAACATGATTACGAGTTTTGTTGAGTTTTGTACCAATACACCTCCCCATTCCGTCAAGGCTCACATACTCCTCACTCTTCCCTTGACACCTTTCCACACCTATGGATTTCTGATTATTTCGATATTTTGCAAATCGCATGCAAAATTTCAGTTAGCTTCCATCTCTTGCCTCTAGTATCCCACGAAATCCACTAGTTATAGTGAGCCACGCCATTCAGACCTACAGAATGTGGCAGGCCTTTCCCGTTTTCTTGCCCTGCCCTGTGACCCCGTGGACCCAAAAGTAGCAACTGCACAGTGCGCATCGAGCTGGGGATGAAAGAGGATCAAATACCTACCTTTTTCGCAAAGAACCGTCGTATGTCCATCGTAGAACAGAACGAGAGCAGAACAGAACGAGAGAGAACGAGAGAACAGAACGATAACACCAGCCGACAACGGATCCGCCACAGGCAACTGAATTAACGTTTTTAGGGCCTTGCTTCTACCCTGTTTAGGGCATTGCTTCTTCCCTAGTGTTATATTGCCCTGCTTCTACCAACCGGGGGTTTGCCGCCTCTGCCAAGCAACGATTTCGTATATGCTACGTCGTTGAAGTGCCGTAGTAAAAAAGCCGCCGGCTGCCAAGAAGCCACCATGTTAGGAAAAAAAAAGCCGTGAAAAAACTATAAAGAAAGATAAAAATGTTGTCGTTTGTAATTCTGAGCTTCAGGCATGCCCCACCATTGCTGATTTTTCTACTCAGGCAGTGCATTACCGTTTTTTACTTATCTTTATTTGACATCCCACGGGGAA
Organism: Pollicipes pollicipes; assembly: GCF_011947565.3. Classification (NCBI taxonomy): domain Eukaryota; kingdom Metazoa; phylum Arthropoda; class Thecostraca; order Pollicipedomorpha; family Pollicipedidae; genus Pollicipes; species Pollicipes pollicipes. Next base: position 30,538 of record NW_023596473.1, read on the forward strand.
GGCTAAATTAGTTCACTGGGAGAGGGGGGGGGGGCAATTTCGGTCACTGCGGGGGCATTTGTCCACCCCCTTCCCAATTAACATGTTATCCGAGGCCCTGTGCTCGGGTTGGGGGTCAATTTAACCCGCTCTAAAGGTCCTCTAGAATGGTTTCCGAATATCAAAGCGTCGCCGCGCCAAATTTTGCATAGTTGTAAAAGACTGAGTAGTCGATCGCTTGATATAAAACATTAAGGGGCAATTTTCAAGGTTGCTGACCTATGGCAGGTTAAAGTCAAGCCATGAATTCAGTGAGAATAATTTCTAGGGAAACGCTCAATCTGATGCAGCAACGGAGTGTTACACAAAGCTATACATATCTGAGATAGCTTCCTGAGCAACACAACAATTGGATGAACAAATTCCATTGGCCTAGAATCAGGTATGAAGGTCAAACAAAGATAAAAACCAACCTGTTTCATTACTGTAGTGCTTGTCGTATGTGGCAGCTTCTGCTGGTCATTTTGAATTTATTAATTGCATAAACCACATTATAAATGTTCCATTGACTTCTAAGGGTCAGAATAGGTCACTGACCCAAAATGAACCTCGTCAACATTCAGTTTTTAGGAGCATACTACCCAGCGTAATCTGTGACACTTATTCAAATGCAGAATTTAAAGCAGTCTTGTATGATTTTGGTCACCATGAACTGCGAAAGGTCAAACAAGATCACTGACCTTAAATGAGCACCAGTGCACTTTTGCTTAGAACAGGTGCTTACGTTCTGGGGCACTTTGGACACCGATCTGGAGTTTGAACCTTTTTGACCTTATTTGACATGAAGGTTATGACCTAGGAGTTTTAAAGTTTGCCGCATATCGGCCAATACATACAGGCCATTTCACATACATGCCAATACACCATATGAATTTTGTGTCTCTAGCTTTCTTCATTTCTTAGATCTCAGAAGTGAGTCAAATGACCCCCCCCCCAGCCCAGCCCAGCGAAGGATATTCAACTGGCCACCAGCGTGTGTGTTAAGTTAAAGTCTATTTAATAAGCAATACCAAAGTTAGAATTGTGAATTGCCTTACGTTAAAACAACGTGGGATACATTCGCTGAAAAAGCAAATTGGGAAGGTTAGACGTCGGGCGCTTGGCTCGCCCCCACCCCCCCCCAATCATTCATACAAATTAACAACCCTACTGCCAAGCATTTGTAACAGGAGGTCCGCAGAACCCAGCCTAACTCGTAAGAGTTGTGGAGAAAGGCCTTAAATCACTCCACAAAAGGTTCACACACAATAGGCTGAAGGAGAACCCATCAAGATCCAATACGCAGGCAAAGGCGCTTTGGAACAGGACAACGCATCGGAACGCTCTGAGCATTCGCTAGCCGCATTCATGCATCTGCATGTGCATGCACCAACGCTTCAGACGACACCCTTGCAACCAGCGTCCACCGAATGCCTACTGACACCGGCAAATGCATGAACGGAGAGAGCATGTGTCCCGACAGGTACAAAACCATTGTATTACGGGCTCACATGCACCATGCCCTTGAACATTGCTCATCATGGCTCCTTGTACAACAGGAGCTTAGGCAAGTTAAGCAAATCCTATCCAACAAAGATTACGACCTACGTACTGTGGAAGACCACATCAACCAGACCATGTCCAAGTATCTGAAGTGGTTTGGTTTTTGGATTAGAGCCCTTTCGACCAGACATGATCATTTCAGGGCTATGGAATGAAGGCAAATGGTTAACGATGGGACAGACGTGTGCGCGCTTGGGGGCCAACCGCCGAGCTTTAACCCGCGCATGCGCGGTTACCCGGTCGGAGTCCCCCCTCGCACGGGGCTCTCGGCCCAATCGTGGCTGACGCGTGCAGCCTGCCCCGGACAAGCGGAGTGTCGCAAGGACGCAGGACGAAGCAAGATTCAGGATAAAAGGGACGGATGAAATCGGACGGACGAAAGTATCTGAAGTGAAACCAAAAACAGAACATCAGAATACAAACCATCTGTTCTTTAACAAGTTCCCCGGCTATAAGGCTGACCAAAAAATCCCCGCAAAGCATTGTTCATTATCATCGCCCCAATCAAGTTTTTGCCAACAATAGCCAAATTGCCAATGACATCATCTAACTTAACCTCGATTACCGGAGTCCAACTGCATGCTCCTCGATCGTGCAAAATAAAACTTCGCGTGAATCGGCTCCACTAAAAAACTACGTCATATATCACCATCAATCCAGGATAGGAGACTGTGCCCTTCTATCTTATAGTGCGTATATTGGTCACATAGCATCGACAGTATCCAGACGCCTGACCATGCAGCTGCAAAACGGCGGCCCACGCACACACGGAGACCCAACACAAACCCACCTGACTCGCCAAATGCTCAGTAACACAAAAGTCGTCGCATGCCCCACACCGAGACATGGACTTGTCGCTCTAACAGTAATACGTATCCGCGAATGGGACCCCCTCATTAGCAAACAAGTGCGCGTCTAACCCTCAAGGCCACCATTAGGGCGCAGAGCGCAGGGCCGTCGAGTGTTTGGCAGATGAGCGTTGTTACCTTTCAATGGCGAGTACATGTGAGGCGCAAATGCTCGTGTCTGTGTTGCGATATGCATTTAGTGTGTTTGCACCATACCAGTATAACAAAAAACTGATGCATGTAGACATGAGATCCATGTTTGCATGGTCACGAGAAAACTCGAGTTTTACAAGCACGCGATTAGATAAGACGGTAGTAATCAAGGCTCTATAACAAGGCCTCAGTAGTCAAGGGAGGTAGTCATCAAGAGAGGTGTGCTCCAGAATATTAAGCATTACAAAAAAGTGTCATTGTTTCTAAACCCCTGCTGCGAATTCGGACGTCAATCTAAGGTTGCGATTGGTCATAGGATTCGGCGTCGTCACAGCTTTAAACCCCGAGAAACCCCGGTTGCCAAAAAATTTGCTGTTTTTTGTTGCCTTGGTTGGTATTGCGCGAAATACCGGTGTCGCCAGAGATATCTGGCTGATTTAGAACATAAAATTTAGATAAGCTCAGAGTTGACACCGGCAAGGGTCAATGGAACCCAGCTGTCACTCTCCATGCCGTTTTCTTTTAATTTGAACGCTCATTTTGTTTTGACGACCTATCCGGCGCAGTGATGTGATGCTGTTTTATGACCGTGCTAGTCAAAATAATTAAGGTAAGGCTAGGGATTTAAAACCGCAGCGGACGTAAGAATCTGGAATCTGCCACCATATGCCTATAATTGTTGGCTCGGATATGAGTTTAACAATGAGATAATGTTTCTTGGTTGTTATTTAAGGGATTACTATAGGAATTATTACTGTCAGTGATCTGTGAACTGCCTGGTGGCAAACATCACTTTGGTTGGGTGATGGATGCCATAGGATGTGGTAGAATATGAAAAACGACTGAATACCACTCAAGCTATCTTGGCAGTATGACATTATTTTCAATATACTGAATATCATAAGTCGACGGAGCTGTTCAACGGGCGCGGGTAACGGCCCGTATGACACGGGCTGACATGCTGCTGGCTCCGGACCTGCCTGGCCTTGCGCCCGCAGGTGAGCGTCGTCCCACCCGTCAACGGCGCTACAATCCCGGAGCCGCCGCGCCTGTCCGCGGCTACGGCCGAGCTACGGGTGTCCGTACGTCACAGACGGTTGTCCGCCCGGCTTCACGTTCCTGGCGCTGGTCACGGCGTCGGACGACGTAACCGTCCGGCTCACCCGTCGCGGCGAGAAATCCTAGCCCTGAGACGCGGCCCCGCTCCTGTCACTGCCCACCGCCGACGGCCTGCAGAGCTGCTCTTCGATCCCGGAGTGGTGTCCTCTCGGTATCGGCGCCAGCAAGAGCGACCATCGACAGAGCTTCCGACCAGCCTGCCCGCCAACCCTCTGGGCGTATTGCTGTCTACTCGCTGATCACACTGTTGTTGATGCGATTCAACAGATAAAACAAGAATTCAAGACACCGCCTGAAGTACACAGAAGGATCCAGGAAGAACCAAGAGCAAGCTTGCATTGTGCCGTTAGATCCATTAAGCATAAGTGTTTAGCCAATAAGATGGTCAGAGACCCCGCAAGAACTCAGAGCCAGCCTGGAAATATGGGGATCCAGTAATAACCAAGGTGCAGCGTAAAGTCGAAGGCACCAGGAAGAACCAGACACTCACCTTGAAACATGGTTAGATTGCATTGTCATTTCTAGAGCCTTGGTAATAAATATTTACATAGATAAGAAATTTCTTTAGGTAAAGGTAGGTAAGACATGCATTTTTGGGTGATGGCAGGCGTACGTGTGTGTTTTTCTTTGAGGATAAGGCTATTACTTCTGCCTTATCTACGTGAATAATGTTCCTCGCAAATGCACTGAACAACTTACGTAAGTACGCAACTACATCGACCTTGTCTAAAATCGTCACTAGAAAATGTCCAGTGAAGGATGAAACGCTGAGAATATGACTCACACCAGACCCCGCAATATGACACTCTACATCTTTGTGTCAAGAGCTTTGGTGCAATTTTAAACAAACATCGAGAAGGAGCGAAGGCTGTCATCAGATTTATTAGGGAAACAAAAATCATCAATACTGAGTCCGCTAAGATCTTTGACACAAAATATTTAGACAAAATAAGCTGCTTCCTAAGTTCACAAATGTAAATGTGCATATATATGTATATATATATATATACACATATATATATATATGTATATATATGTGTATATATATATATATATATATATATATATATATATATATACATATATTCTGCCTCGCGTGGCTTGTGCATGAATACGTCTGCATGTCTAGGGGGTGATTGCAGGCGTATGTGGGTCAGCGTGTGCTTACGTAGTTGAGTGACCTGCGCATGCATTTGCGCCATTGCTGTCGTTTTGTTTGAAATTAGCTGTTTTGTGACCATACACTTTTTAAGATGAAATGCAAACGTCTATTACAAATCACGTCTGTTTCATGGAGCTTTGAAAGGACATACTGGACAGAATTGCCACATCATACACAAACTGCAATAGCAATAAATCGTGCAAAACATGTTTTATGGCAGCTTGTATGCTCTGATCGGGTTTCAAGTGCCCGTCGTCAAGTAAAGGCATTTACCGCTAACGTTTTTTTTTTATTTTACAATTTACTCACCGTGGAAAAAGTTATTGATGAACGCAGCAGCAGAGTTTGAGCAGAAGCACCGACCGCACAGTTTAAGCAGAAGCATCGAAGCGCCAGCGCCAAGTTCTGCCAGATTCATGGCTGGTCGGACTGAGTCCTGACAGAGTCACGGTGGAGTCGGAGTGAAGCCTGAACAGGGCCACCGAAGATCGGAGCAGGGTTGCATGGAGTCGGCACTCATTGAGATAATAGGCTGCCAACGTTAGTGGCGAATGAGCGCTGCGGGCTTAGCGAAATATTTTCAAATCGTCAGTTATTGTTCTGGTAAATACGCACCACTTACCAGACAAATGTCTCCAACATTAAAACGTGGTGGTGATCTAGTTTTGACCGACGCCTGCAGAAGTAGCCGGGGATTGCTTGCAAGCGACACACAAGCAACCCTGAAAACAGACGAACCGAACAAATGAAGTCAGCTTTTTGCAGCGTGGGATCACGTACTTGCATCGGCCGTACGAATCCTAAACAGAAAAAAAGTAGGAAGAGGACTGTTCCACCATGTTACGAACATGCTGCTCATTAGGAAAAGAGAAGTAAGGCGGGATCGAAAAACGCGTCAATAATGCGGAAGGAAAGCGTATGCCAACCACATCATCCATCAGTAGAACTGCGCGCATTCGAGGTGACGCAAATCAGCGTATCGATGGAAATCTCCTAACCCTTCGCTGCAATGTAAGATTCGTATCACTCCAATGACAGCTAAGAAACGCATTTGGAAGCAGCCTGATAAGTTTTAAAACATACGGAGCATTAGTAGCTCAACATTGGTCGCCGCACCACGCCTTACACATCTCCCCATCCCCCTCCCCCTCCCCCCCCCCGCCCCACCTCCACTCCTCGGAATAGTTCACCTGCAGCCTGGATCGGGTCGGTGCGACCTTACATCGACAGACACTTGTCTACTCACCGTGACGTCCCACCAAGCTATGTCAGCATTCACAGCTGTGTCACGGAGTATCGATCGACAAATGGCCGGCAATTCAGGTGGGCCGACTTTGTCGGTGCGCTCCGCCAGCCGCCCGGCGCATGCACTGCTCGCCTACGATTCGGGCCACCGGCGCCGCGAACGCATGAGAACACGAGCCAGCAGCCGCACTCGGTGTTGAGTGTTGGTCCGCTCGCGCCGAACGTGTGCGCCCTGATTCAGCGTCTGGAGTGCGGTCAGTCGCCCGGGAGGTGCGCGCCGTGCGGTGCGGTGGCCGTGTCGCCCCTGGACCGCAGGTCAGGTCAGATCAGGCCTGCAGGACGTGGTCATGGTGCTGCGGGCAGCGGCCCGGCCGCCCGGCTATCAAGACATGTCGGTGCTGGAGCATAACGAGGCTGAACCCAGCCCGCCCATCGGCGCCAGTTACGAACGTGACCGCGCAGGTCAGTAGCCACCGGTCTAAGCGCTAATTCATTTTGGCCGTTGATGTAAGGGCTGATGTATTTTGGCCATCGGTGTAATCGCTGATCTGTTTGGTGATTGGTGTAAGCGTTGATCCACTCCGTCCGTTCAAACCATGCCGCCTCCACGTGGGTGGTTCATTGCGCCCGCCGTTCAACCCCGATATCGCCTCCTTTCCCAACTGCCTGGCTGTTGGGTGCGCGACACCTCACCTGCCGCTGAGGACCGTGACCCGGATCAGGCCTTTTATGCGTTTTTGGTATGCTGCAGCCTTAGGCGGTCGTGCCGCGTAATCGATTTGCGCACAGTGCCGAGCCTTGATTCTGACTCCCAGGTTAACCACAGGACCCCTGCCTATGCCACAGTCACATGTGTGACGACATCCTGTCACAATCAGACGCCTCATCTTATCCCAACTAGCTGGGGAATATTCTATCTCAGTGAATCAAACTCAGTGAATTTTGATCCTAACTCTGCGTGACAACTAGACGGTATGACCTAAGCTGCCATGCCTTGATTCTGATCAACGGGGGTGCATGCCTGTCGCAGCTTCAGGAACTGCAACGTAGTAGAATCATTGGGTAACGCAATAGGTTGCAGTGCGTTATAAAGTTGACAGGCAGTGGTCGTGAGTGGACCCCTAATTCCTGCTGCAATCCCGTTAACACGCACGCACGGGGGTCAGTCCGACCCCCGCCCGAGGGATATTTTAGAATGATTTCTGAAAGGTGTGGCAAAGCCGCGTCAAACCTTGCATTGCGGCAGGAAATTCCATAGCGGATTTTTTGGTATAAAAATAATGAGATGAACCTTGTCAGGTCCCTGACCTATACCAGGTCAAAGTCCAGTCGTGGCTGTCAGCGAAGGCAATTTCTGGGGAATCTCTGGCTAGAAAGTTCCGCTGGCGACAGCGAAGTGATAAGTGAAGCCATACTTAGTTTCTTAGGCAATTATACAATTGAATTTGGAATTAAAACAAATTTCTTTGGCATCGGACCTGGTACAAAGGTCAGACCGAGGTCAAAAGCAGCCTGTTTTTCCGAAAAGCCTGCTTCAAGCGGACGCTTTTGATGCTCATTTTGAATTTCTTGATAACAAGGACCGTAATAGACATCTTTGATGACCTTGTTAGCATTCAAAGAAATTCACGGACCTAAAATTCTTCCGACCGAATTTTTTTTTTTAACAGTGTACCGCCTAACGTAAGCTTCGACCGTTACTGAACTTCAAAACTAAAAATTATCTCATACTTTTTTATCACCATGACCCTAGACAAGTTTAAAGAAGGCCCCTTGCCCTAAATGACCACCAATTGTCTCTTGCTTAAATAGGTTTCGAGGTCCAAGGCGATTACGTGAACACTTTGTTGAGAGATAATATTTTGGACATCAATCTGGAGCCTGGATTTGCTTGACATCATTTGACACGAAAGACATGACCTATCGGCCTCAAATTGCAACACAAGTGAGTTCAGATATAGGTTAGTTCACCCTGTAAAATTGGTGTCTATCTGTCTCGGTTTTTAAGACCTCAGGGGAGGGGGCTGATTTGCCCCCCCCCCCCCACCCCACCCCCGAGTGTGAAGCATTGAACCGGTCCCCGTCTGTTCACGCGTCCGCTGCGAACGGGGACCACAGCAGTTTCGCCTGATCCTGAATCTTTTTCGAACTCATTTGATTCGGACCAAAACCACACGCAATCAACAAGTGACAGTTTCACCTCTTTCAGACTCGTTCATCATACGCGTTTAAGATCAGGGCCACGCCACTCACGCGTGGTTTATAATCTCGTGCAGACGCGAACCCTTGTTTCATCACAAGGCCGGGACCATGTCGGTGACGCGCGACTCCTCCTGCTCTCCCCCTCAGAAAAGTTCACCGTGGACGAGGCAGTGAGCAGCATCGGCTTCGGCTGGTTCCAGGTTCGCCTGTCACTTATGATGGGCTTCAGCTGGGTGGGCGAGAGTATGGAGGTGATGCTCCTTTCGGTCCTCTCACCGGCCCTCCATTGCGCATGGCAGCTCTCCAGCTGGAAGCAGGCCTTCCTCACGACCGGCGTCTTCCTCGGCATGATGTTCGGAGCCATGTTCTGGGGCTGGTTCAGCGATAAGTACGGCCGGAAAAAGGTGGGCATCTACGGTATGGTTTTGTTGATGCTTCTCCTCCCGCAAAATGTTTCGCTGTCATCGGTGATACAAGCGTGGGTAATGCAACTTTGGACCTTTGATACGGCATTTTCAACGCCAAGATCTCTGCCGCTCTTCGGATTGTGACCGTGGGACATAGGGCTGGCAGACATGCAGCAGTCATAAGAATGTACGAGGTTTTAAAGGCTCGAAGGGCGTTAAAATAACGTTCTCATGAGGGACACGAGTGCATATTACCGCGCAGCGCAGACCTGTTACTGCAATCATGCGGTGCCCAGGAACTGTGTCAGCCTCTCACTGGCATCATGTATTTTCAGGCCCTGGTGACGTCTGGATGGTTTCTATTCTACTTCGGCCTGCTGTCTGCGTTTTCGCCGACGTACACCTGGCTGCTGCTTCTCAGAAGTACTATGGGCTTCTTTATTGGAGCCCTGGCGCAAGCGTGAGAACGTAGTGGTTTACTTCTTTTCCGTGCTCTACTTTTCGCTGGCTGGGAGAGAGACTTGCAGCACCCGCGTCAGGCGGACGCTGGTTAGGCCTGCCCCTCCTTTGGTTGCTGAGGAGCTAAGCTACGGACTTAGAGCGACTGCCTACCACAAAGCGACTAATGAGATGGCGAGTCAGCACTGTCCCTTAAATATGCGGCGAAACATGCTGAGTCGGTTATCTGATACTCTTTTTCGGTCGGTTATTTGTCGGTTTCGGTTTCGGTCCGTTGTCATTTTTGCCCACTCGTGGACCATGACGAAAAGTTAACCACTGAGCTACCGCTCCGCGGACTATGGAGACTGCAACGCCTGGTGTCGAGGTTTTTGTTACTAAGATTTGCGAGCGCGCATGTTAATTAAAAACCACGTTATATAAATTGCATCACTAATCGATCCTGACTGAATATCAAATATTTCCAGACAAACATGGCATGGAGATGTTAATACACATTGTTGACCACTCGATCTGCAATCAAAAATTTCGCCTTTAAATTTCGATCAAACGTATCGATCTACAATCTACCTTTGCGATGTCCTCAATGGTCTGTAGAACGCATATAAAACATCATGAAAAGCCTTCTAAATTCTATCGGTTTAGAAAGAGTTCACTAAACGATTGCAAATCAAGGACACCGGCGATTTATTCCAAGCGGTCGTTAACCGCGTGATTTCTGCAGTTTATTGACCGTAACACGCGCTCGGGTGGGGGTGGGGGTAAATTGACTCGCTCCCCGAAGGCTTCCTAGAATGGTTTCAGAGCAGCGCGGCGCAGCAGCGCCATGTCTTGCATAGCTGTAGACAATTGAATAGCAGATCGTTTGGAATAAGACAACTTGGATGTACTTTGTAAGGTCGCTGACCTATGGCAGGTTAAAGTTGGGCCATGGTTTCAGCGAAGTCAACTTGTAGGGAATCGTTCAATCTGATGCAACAATTGAGTGTTAGACGAAGCCATACATCTCTGAGATGCTTTCTTAGGGAACACAAATATTGAATGAGCAAATTACGTTGACCTAAGGCCAGGTATAAAGGTCAGACCAAGGTCAAAACCAACTTGTTTTATTACCCTAGGGCTTGCTGTATGCAATAGTTTCTAGTGCTCATTTCTAATTTATTGATAGCAGTAGCCTCGCTATACATCTTCCATGAACCTCTTAGGGGTCAGAATAGGTCATTGACCTAAAATGACCTTGGTAAACATTTTGTTTTTAGAAACATACTGCCTAAAGCAATCTTTCTCGCTTATTCAAATACAGAACTCAGAAAATTCTTGCATGATTTTGGTTACCATGACATTAAAAATGTCAAACAAGGTCACTGGCCTTAACTGAAAATGTAACCTTTTACTTAGAAATGGTTGTCTAGGTTCTGGGAGCACTTAAGAGGCAAACCTGGAATTTGACCTTGTTTGACCTTATTTAACCCGAAAGTCATAACCTGGAAACCTCACACTTTGACCTGAGTGAGTTTAGGTACAGGTCAACACACCCTATGGATTTGGTGCCTCTAGCTCCGTTAGTTCCTGAGATCTCAGGGGGGTCAAATTGACCCCTCCCGAGCGCACGGTATCCAGACGGCCACCCGGGCGCGTGTTAAAGATGTAAACGGAATTGATTTCATGGTGGCTTCCGGTTTCTGTTCCGGTTACAACGTAAAAATGACAATGAAATGAAGAAAACAGTATCCATTGTTAATAAATAAACTATATCCAGGGATGCTTTTTGCGGAGTTTCATCATAAAGGAAGCTTTTATCAACCCTGTCTTCCTCTTAGCAAGGCTCTGGCTATCCCCTGCCTGCACACAAAAGCAGATCAAGTCATCTACGTTGAATGACGGGCAGTTAAATGCCCGTTGGGCCAAATCGTACCTAAAGTAGGCAGCTTCCCGGCGGCATTTTTCTGGGGTGGTGAGGTGTAAGGGAAGATAATTCGGAAAAAGGTACTGATGCAGGTGTCCAACATATGTTTTACACACCAATCAGTAGTAATGATGAACCAGAAATGTGCAACAAAGCAGCCCTACGGTCAGTTCGCGGTCAGCTATTCGGAAGACATCCGGGCCAGGACAGTGGCCGCCGATGGCGGACGATAGCAGGGCTCAGATAAGGAACATATGACAGAAGAGCCTTCATTCTGTGGGTTGGTTTTCAAAGAAAAATATCCAGTCTTATGGTTTTTATCACATTGTGTTTGGCAGTTTCAAGCTTTCATTAGTTTCCGCCTAAAATGCTGCGACAAGTCTTATCTCTTGGAAAGAAGCCAGCGAAGTGAAAGCACATAAAAACCTGTTGCAGCTACGAGTCCATCAAACTACTTTCAAAGTTCTCACCAGCCTATGTCTAAGCCGTATCTTGGCATCTACTCTGCGGAGGCAGATGCTTCCTCAATAACCCAAAATGCCTACCCGTGGAATTCCGCCTCCCAGGAAAGGCAATTTTAAAATGGACGAATTTCTTGGGAAGCTGGATGGCTTTTTGCCGAATGACACGATGAGTCGAATAGGCAAGAGTGTGCACCAGTGAGAAACAGCTTTAGATACGTATTTAGAATAGCACCCATTACATTTGAATAAAGAGTGATAACAGCCTCCAACTGTACCCTTCCCCCGCCCCCTCCCCGGTCACCGGGCTTGCTTTCCAGAAAAGGTACTGAAATACGCCCTGAGTCTGTTCCCCCACTTTTTGAAACGTTCCTACGCCTATGCTCAAATCTAAAGTTTTCACCTTCAACTTGAACTCTCATATGACACCCTCAGTGACAAAACCACGGATGGTTGTTTCTTATGAAACCCATTTGGAATTAAACCGCTGCATCTGTTGTCTTATTGGAGTCCTCTTACCTGTCAGTTACGAGATAGCATGTGATTGGGACATCAGCTGAGAGGGAAGCTGTGGAATTAGTAGTTCGACGACGACCCGCTTCTCGTAAAAGCCTCGAATCATCTCGAAAAAGTAGTTTTATCGTCTTCCTCAGTCGTAACATAACCTGAAACGTCGGATAACTATGAATTGTCAGGTGTTTGTTATCCTCGCAGAACAAATCCGACAAGTTTGGGGCTTAGTTTCGGAAACATAATCTTTAGGGTCTGAACAATAAAAAATGACGAAACTGACTGCACGAAATATTCCAGTTAGTTCTTTGGAGGGAGAGGGACGGTTGTAGGCCCCAACTGAATAAGAAACTACACCTTTTTGATAAACCTTGCCGCGCCCAACATTTTTTTTCTTCATTTACTCGAGAGGCTGCTTCAACTGACATTAGATATGACTGTACATTAGCCTGATATGGCAACTGACATAGCACAGTACCATATCTACAAAGAAGGAAATCAGCCTGTTGCCCAAAAGCCCTTTTCCTCTTTCCCCTCCATCTGCCCTTGCAAACTTGATAAGTTTTACTTATGCCAAAAGGTTTAACGCATGCTTGGTGGAAGTTTGAAGTGCCTTTTCTTTCTCCTCCCCAGTGGTAAGATTCTGTTTCCGCGGGGGGGGGGGGGGTGCTGGGAGCTTCCTTGCTGAGGGGTTGGGACCCCTCTCTTAGTCGACATGCAGAGAGCGGCTTGGGAAGGTAGGATCAAGGTTTTCGCAACGTAGGCTGCTTAGCAGCGCACCCGTTGATCTCGTTTGAGATGTTCTCAGTATCACACCAGACTTAAATGCTTTTCACTGAAAGCAGCAGTGCATCGAGTGTAGGAGTTTGTTTTTTTCTGTTATCTTGTGTTGGCTGCGCACAACTTCATGACCTGTAGTTGTTAATATCATGCACTAAAACAGTTTGTGGTTGATGCGAGGATTGGGAGATAGAAATCGATGTCAAGGTGAGATTATTTACTGCGTGAAATATCTTCTGAGTTGGTGTAAGTTGCTTGAAACGAATATTACATACTGAAATGTATTGAAGCAACCATCAGATATGCAATAAGCTCACCTATATTTATTGGTATAGTTCCAAGTGGAAAACGCTGTTCATGATAAACAACCTCGCTGTATAGTAGAGATGCTCCTCAATGCGTCATTATTCGATTACATCGTTATACCCTCAGGACCAAGTGTCGGCCGTTATGTCTGTAAATCGTGTTCACGAACGCCAGGTATGAACGACTCGACAGCCGTGTTTTTGTGTGGCCTTGATCTCCGCATGGACAATTGAATGGCGAGATTTGAATGACGTTATTTTGGTGTCACGGATGCCTTGGTAGCCTCGAAATAGTCTCAGCGTAATATTCTGCATATCTTCATGGGCGTGTAGCTCAGAAACTAAAGGGGTTTGGGCTTAAAAAGGGTGGGGCTGAGAACTACACTAAATGATATTCAAGGTGGATGTTTCAGTCAAAACCCCATACAAATGTGGGCACTCCCTTTAAAGAGAGCGTCCCACCTTTGGGACATATTAAACAGCATGCCGTGGTAAAACCTTTTTACCAGTTACGTCTGATAAGAGCAATGAGGAGACTGATTTCAATTATTTTCGAGTCTCAATTGTGGTGAAAAGTTTCGTGACAGCGCTTCACTTTCTTCTTTCTTGTTAGCCCTGAAGTGCAGGGCTTGCTCGTGATTAGTGCAATTTTCGTGACTGCCATCGTCAAGACAGCAGAATCTGTTAAGTACCATCGTCAGCTGCTACAGGTAAAAGGTACCACTTTGAGCCATTTTAAGCTGTACATTGTGGGCATGTCCGCGTAAAGGGCGCACCTTTGATGGCATGAATAATGCCAGTATCTCTGAACGTTTGTCATTGGCGCAGGGAGCGGTGAAAGCTGTGTACCAAGAAGCGCATTGAGTGAAAACTGAGCCAGTGCATCACTGTAGACCATGTTATTACCAGTTACATTCAGTTATGGAACAGCATATCAGTCGGAGTGGCAGTCTTGCTTCCTAGACCATTCGGTGCGTCGGTTCAATGTCAGCGTAGTGACGGAGAGAGAGAAATGGCTGGCGTACGACTTAATATTGACAGAGATCATTTTGCCATTTTAGGTGTGTGTGTGTGTGTGTGTGTGTGTGTGGGTGTGTGTGTGTGTGTGTGTGTGTGTGTGTGTGTGTGTGTGTGTGTGTGTGTGTGGTGTGTGTGTGTGTGTGTGTGTGTGTGTGTGTGTGTGTGTGTGTGTGTGTGTGTGTGTGTGTGTGTGTGTGTGTGTGTGTGTGTGTGTGTGTGTGTGTGTGTGTGTGTGTGTGTGTGTGTGTGTGTGGTGTGTGTGTGTGTGTGTGTGTGTGTGGTGTGTGTGTGTGTGTGTGTGTGTGTGTGTGTGTGTGTGTGCACCAGTTGTTAATATCCAAGAATGAAAAGTTGTATTGTTGGCCAGGGTCCGGAATGTGCTCGTGCACCTTGTTCAATTAAACACGGTCCTGTGCAGGACCGTGTTTCGGTCCTAAGTATTCACTTAGGACCGAACCATACGGAAATCGGAAAGTTTTAAGTTAATGTGCCAGCGATTGGAACCACCATAGCAGTCGCGTATAGACTATGCGTTTTAAGCGAGGTACTATGCTTTAACTTTGACGTACAAGCCAGCATTGAGGCAGGCTTAAAAGAATCACAGTTTTATTGTGACCACTGCCATGTCTGCCACGCACCGATGGGACCCCGGGTTGTTAAGATTTCGCACTTAACTTTTGTCAGATACAGAGTTTGTATATTTAGCAGGTGAAGAAATAATGCGTGCAAGAAATGACTGAGACAAAACGTTGTTCAGCAGCATACGGGCGATATGTGTTCGGCGTAGCAAAACGATAGCATATGGCCTAAAGAAGCATGGAAATAAAGTAGTAAATCGGTTCACGGAATTAGAAAACGACGTCAATGGTACTGACAACGAACAACAAATATCGTGCAGAACATGTGGCCAGAAAGTGGATGGAATAAAACAAACAAGACATCAAAAAATGGCAATAACAGCCTCTGGGACCAAGTGAGTGGAGGAGGGTGCAAAAATGACCAGCTGTTTTCTGAGCCGTGGTAAGCAAATGCATGCTCAAAGGACAAGTACTGAAATTAATAATGCGGGCCAAGTGTCATGAGAAAATAAGCTACATTGACTTACTACAATGACATAAGCTTCTAAGACACTGTATGGAACACTGCGAGGAGGTGATAACATCCTATCAGGGCATAGAAGGTACTGATAGCGGAATAATGGACAGCATTCTTGGGAGTGACCAAATCCCCTCCGAACAGGAACGCAAGTAATATGAAGGTCCCATTAGCGGCAAAGAATGCAAGTTAGCGTTGAGCTGGATGAGGAAAAACAAGGCTCTAAGCATCACGGGATTTGCAACGGAGTATTTGCGTACTTCTGGGATGATATCGAGAGCACCATTGCCAGATGCATCAATAATATCAAGAGCACCATAGCCACATACGTTAATGAAGCTTTCGTCGACGGTTTTTTCATAGCCCAGCGGCGGGGCATCAATACTCTGATTCCTAATAAGGTAGACCAGACCCGATAACAAAACAAAATGCCTGTATGTTTGCTAGATATGATGCATATAGTTGTTGCAAAGTTTATGGCTGCTCGTATTGGTTAAATCGTTCACAAATCTATATCTCCAGAACAAACTGGATTTATAAAGGACCGTGTTCTAGGTGAGAGCATAAGTTGACGGCAGATGTCGTTTAGTTTTGCGATATGGATCAGATTGGAGGATTAATGATTGTATGTGACTGTCGGGCCGTGTTCGATTCGCTGGAGTATGCTTTTTATATCTGCTCTTGAATAGTATAATTTAGGGGGCAATTGAATAACATGGGTTACAATCCTACACGGTGACGCTTTTCTGGCCATAATGAATAGCGCGTTTACATCAAAACGATGTACGTGCTGTCGCGACAGGTTCCAGGTCTCTCCACTTGGGGGAAATTATATTTGATTTGGGAATATGGGTTTTCGCAATAAGTAGGAAAAATAATGGAAGTATTTCCGGCATCATAGTGAAAAATGTAGAAATTAAATCATGGTTGCATACTGACAACATTACGTTCTTCTGTCAGGACAAGCAATCAACAGAGATAGTACTGCGCGTCATAGATGCGCTCAGCAAAACATCTGATGATTCACCCGCCATGGAGGGGACGGGAGGGGGGGGGGGACGGGTCGCTTTAGGCGCTCGCTGTTTACTGCTGTCTGGGATGGCATGCGGCCGGTGTCAGCGACCGCATTAAAGGTCAGGTAATGTCAGAGGGCATGTCGGACGTGCCGAGCATTGAGGCACGCTAGGCTTTCGCCGCAAAATTCTGCCATTGGCCCCGGATTTCACAACCGGATGGCGGAATCCGGGCTCACGACACAAGAACTGCCTGGCATGGGTGCTGATCCCAAGAATCAAATCAATGAAATATTTTGGACCCAATAAAAAAGTGTATGGAGACGGTATTGTCAAAGGCGTCGCATCCTTGCGCAGTAAAGCAAGCGCAAACCACAACTCACTAATACCAGCTTCATGTCTTGAGTGCGTAGAAGTGTTGCGCGATCGAGGTGTTCGATAGATCCAAGGATGCTAAACAGCTGACAAATGGCAACTGAGATCCTTTTTCTATTGTGAGACATCAAATCAACATTTCGTCGTTTATGACGGCATTGTCGACGTCAGCAGCGCCATCTCTTCGCGCAGTGCAACAAGCGGGAATCGATTGTTTAAATCCCTAATTTTTAATCATGTATCTATCTGTACAATTGTCTAATTGATGACCATCTGGCTGGCTGGCTGGCTGGTTTAAGTCCGCATCACTTCAGCTGGGTACACTTCGCTGACGACTGCATGGACTGCCGTGAAAGTTATACATGCGCTAGGTCGAACTTGGTGACCATCCGCGGCATAAATGCAGGTCCGTCCGATACCGTCGTCAATCACAGCGTGCACAGGACATCAGGTGTGGGGCGGGGTGGGGGGGTTGCCTTGACAATAACTGGGGATTGTTTTGTATAAGTGGAATAAGCAGGCTGCGTAAGCAATAGACACCATTGAAACATGCCGCAGGGCTTGGGCGACGGTGAATGTGGTGTGTCAACGTGTCCAGGCGGTTGTGAATATAAAGCGAGGCAAGCATTACGAGCTCCGCAAATTTAATCCGGGCAGCCAGCCGATCCGTGACGCGATTGATGCGGGATGCGATTTCATTTTACGTGGTTGGATAGTTGGCTATACCGATACCAACGGAGCCGGCGGGAATCACAGCGGAGCCGGCGGGAATCACAGCGGAGCCGGCGGGAAACACAGCGGAGCCGGCGGGAAACACAACCAAATGATAGCTTTTCGAGGTCCTGAGTGCGTAGAGCAGCGCGACATGCGCAATGTGTCTGAGAGACGCGTGATGTTCAGCCTTCAAGTGTGGCCTGAGATCCACTTCATGTTATTAAGGCACAGGTTAATGTTATGTTACGGGTGCCAGCGTCACTGGCTCCGCGGCGTCCCTTCGCACAGCGATACAGGCGAGTCACTTGTCTGTCTGTTATTTTAGCTGTCTAACAGTTTATGTTTATCATAATTAAGCGCTTGTCGCACCTAGAACTGTGGCGTGCACCCTCGAGTAGCCACGCTCTCGTTTTGGCAAATGCTAACAGCTCCAAGTAATAGGGGCAAATGTTTCTTGTCGACTTAGGTTTTCTGACACCTGTGGACTGTTGAATAACCTTTGTGACAAAAATGCGAGGATACTGTAATGCTTTTTGCAAGTCAAGACAAACTAAGGCGCGGAAAATTCCTTAGATTAGACCGTGGTCACTCGATAATTGTTCCATGTTGACGTCATAGCAATATCATATGGTGCTAGTTGTTCTGAGTTGATCAGAAGTACGCATAACTGAATGGCAAGCGCTGCATTATCCTTGACTTTAAATCCTATGATGTTTTGCTAAGTATTGATTTGATGATTTGATGACCTTGATTAATTGATTTGCTATATCCACACTGTTTGTCATTGTCTCATCATAGACATGTCACCTTAAGTTGTTTGCATGTGAACCTTTTATATGTGTGAAATAGTCTCGTTTAGCAGGATGCTTTCTCATTTCAGATAATTTCATAAGCGTAAAGTTTGTTCTCGGTTGGTTGGGTATTAATAAATGTCCTCTTTTTTCAGCGTAACGCTCTACTCTGAATTTCTTCCAACAAAGCAAAGAGGAAGCTGCATCTTATTTCTTAATGTGAGTGCATGCGACATAAGATAGACATCAAAAACACCCGACCTCTTTCCTGACCTTCGTTCGACACACATGAAGTTGCTGAAATGAAAAGGTTAACATGAATGGCTCATGTACAAGCGTCCAAGCGCTGCTAATGACCTGTTGAGACGCCGGCTGCGGCAGGCTGGGCGGTAGCGGGTGACCCGACCCGACCAGCCATGTCCCGGACACTCGGCCCGCGGGAGTTTCCGTTGGATGTTGGGACACGCCGTGGTGTCAGTGTGGTGCTGATGTATTCATGGTGCCGTTGTTCTTATGGTGCCTATGAGTTTGTGATGTCGATGTATGCGTGGTGCCGTTGTTTTTATGTTGCCAATGGGTTCGTGATGTCGATGTGTTCGTGATGTGAATGTCTTCATGGTGTTGATGTGTTCGCGGTGCCATTATGTTCAAGTGCCAGTGTATTTGTGGCTCCGATGTGTCCGTGGTGCGGGTGTGATCGGGGTGCGGAATATTCAAGGTGACAATGTGTTTGTGGCACCTATGTGTTCGTGGTGCCGGTGCGTCCGTGGCACCTGTGTGTTCGTGGTGTCTATGTGTTCGTGATGGCGATGTGTTCGTGGTACCTGCGTGCTTGTGGTGCCTGTGCTAACGCACGACATTTCGGCGCTAACGGCGCCGCCACTCGTCGCCGGCAGATGTTCTGGGCGCTGGGCAGCGCACTGGAGGTGGTGCTGGCGCTGCTTCTGATGCCGGAGCTCGGCTGGCGCTGGCTGTTGGCCCTCTCCAGCGTCCCGCTTCTGATGTTCGTCCTGTTCTCCCCGGTTCGTCCACTTCCGGTGTAGCGCACCTGTTCACTCTTTGTTTTGAATATGCATGGTTGAATCTTGTTGGGTAGCTGTACATCTGTTTGCGTCTCTGCATTTATATCCTCAACCGTTAACATATCTGCCGTCACGAGGACTCGATGGCATTCGCTCTCACCAAACCAATCCGACGTCATGCACTGTAACTGGATGAGGAGTGTCGCATTGGATGAACAACTCGCTTCTGACACAGCTGATCCCGGAAAGCGTCCGATTCCACGGGGCCTGCGGGCGCCCTGACCTAGCGCGAGCCGCCATTGACAAGATGGCCGCCGCCAACGGACAGCCCGCGCCGCGCGGCCAGCTGACTATTGACGACACGTCATCAGAGCGGCGCGGCCATGTGTGGGAGCTGCTGTCGCCGAAACTTTGGTGGACCACGCTGCTGCTCTGGTGCATCTGGTCAGTACACTGCATTCTCAGCCCCAGTAGGGTGAGGTCAGCCTATGGGTGCACTGTGGAGTGCTCCATCGGAAGCATCTGAGCCGCAACATTCCAGCCGCGCTGTTCATCAAGTCATTCATTCACATGCTATGGGCTGCTGTGGCTCAGCGTCTTTGGCTGCATTTCACCCTACCATACTGCGTGGCAGAACCAACACTCCGCACGAGGTCCAGCAAGGATCCACACGAAAGCTGACCCTGATGGTTACCGCCAGATGTCAGAGGACGTGGTTCCTCAGTAACACAAACCAGCAATATCCAAGAGCATTAAGCTAAGCTAAGTTGCGCGTCTGGGAAACCAGCGACAAAAGGTTCGATTATTCTCGGTGCTCTTCTTTCTTGCCAGCGCGGAACTGCGAGTTCTCCCCATCGCGACTCGGGCCATGCTGTCGACGCCCCTCAGGGAAGCGTGACCACTGCTGTAGCCAGGGGGCCACATGGGTTTCCACTTATCTGCGACCCTTCAAAAACATGAAACGCTGTCAAGGGCCACTGCTTTTGACTCCTAGTGCTCATTCTTAAGTGCGCAACTCTCGTTGCACTAGTCTCCGCATGATTCTGAATTGCCTGGTCCTGTGATCCCCAATTCCGTCTGGCATTAAATAGTTTTTTTTTGCCACCTGGCATGATAACAGCCGGCATCGTTTTCGCAACCCACTATTTCCGTTAGCTCCATATGCGATCAGCAGGAGCATTCGCAACGCTGGTGTATCGTGTAATTGCATGAGAAAAGCTTGAAACTACCAAGAGGCCTTGAAAACGAGGTTTGCACAAGATGTCGGATCTGTTGTTTTGTTGGGGCAATGCAATATGATGGATTAGTGAAGTGCTTCAAATCAACGCCACAAAAAAGCGAAAAAAGGCTCTAAGTGAAATAAAGTTTGCAACGTATCTTATCGACAAAACCAGCCATACAACAGTTTGTTTATGACGAGGAAATATCAGCATTTCTCGTTTTTGCTCTTGAGCAGCAGGCATTCTTGGTTCCACGATGGGGCGGTGGAAATGCCATTTGAGAGTGAATTGATCAGTGGCCGGCCAGCAAAACCTGTGGATTGGTGGAGTGACGGATTGTGAATTTGGACAAAAACGTAAATGTTCGGGCCACAGCACCTCAGACAGATATACACATAAATCATCACTTAGCGCATCCCAAGACAGCGTCTCAGACGAGAGATTCATGCTGACTAACGTCACCTAGCGCGACCCAAGAAAGGATTGTCTGCTGTGACCTGGTCTGGTGGGAGCGTGTTGGGCACGCGTTTCAGTGCCGGATTCGAGCCCCAGGGTGTGTGCGATGTTATGCTCGGCTCCCAACGGACGGCCTCTCAGCAGCTTGCACAGTGGTGGGCGCGAGCTCCTGGATTGACGAGTTGCTTTTCTTCGACCGTCGACAAAATGCTGCTGGACATGTGGCCAGAACAGATTCAATCTGATCTGTGCGGCCGTGATGGGATTCTGGCTGACGGAGAAAGGTATGCTAGAAACGCACTAAACCTGGTCATCCTGACCCGTGCGGCCGTCGGCGTGCTGTGCGCAGGGGCGGATCTAACGGGAAGGGGGGGGGGAGCGCGTGGCCATGACCCCTCTTGGCCCTCGGAGTAGCCCAGGGGCTCTGAAGGGGTCCCATAGCCTGCCGAACAGATGCAGTTTTTACACAAAACACAGTTGGACGCCTTTGGGCTTTCAGGCGACCAAGAACACTTGCATGCGAAAGTGAAGGACAGACAAAAACAAACACGAGCAGCCAAAAAATAGTTCTTCACTTATTGGAAGAGTGATGATTAAAAAATCATAAGGTGCGGTGCATTAGCTGGGAACATTACTCACATATATAGGACAGTAGTATTAGCCTTATTTCTCGGAAAAACAAGGAGAATGGAGATATAGTTGGTTGATATTTCGGCAACATGCCTTTATCGAAACAAAAATCTTAAGATATATTACGCAGTTCAGAAGCCCTACGCTCTTCCTGAAACCCCTATATGTCCACTTGCAAGATCGACCTGATCGCTAAGAAACCTTCCACGTTGCCCCTGATTTCTTTGCATTTATTCGGAGGGCCCCGTGCTGTGGTCGGGCCCTTTCTGCTGGCATGCCGGGGCACTCTGTCGACGAGTGGCCTTCCACCGATTCTTCCCATTTGCCCGAAAAGCTCTGCACGCTATAGCCGGGGCCCCATATGTCGACCTGCCCGGATATTGTTAGCTTTTCAAGGGCCCTCCGCCTTGTTATCGACCAACCTAATGACACACGCACGATATGCTCGTGGGCTCTCTGCATTGATCTAGGGCCCTCCAATTCTCTGTCGATGGCGGAGTCAAATGCTCTGCGCTCTCGTCGGGGGCTCCATCTGTTGACCTACTCGGGCACACTCGACCGCTCGATGCCCTCCATATTGGGTCTTGGGAAAATCACAATCTCTTTAGAGGTCACTACGCTCTTGTCGGAGGGCCAGTTGTTAAGCTGTCCGGGCACACTCAATCGTTAAGGGGTCATCACGCTTCGTTTTGGGTACTTCCCATCGCCTTTTGAGGGCCGTACGCTTTTGGTGGGACCCCATTTGTCAACCCGTTCGGGCACACTCCATCGTTCGGGGGCCCTCTTCATTTTGTCTTGGGTATTTCCAATTTCAGTGGAGGGTCCTACACTCTTGTGGTGGCGCCATCAGTTAACCTGCTCGGGCACACTCGATTGTTCGAAGGCCTTGCCCCCGAAGGTTATTGGACACTCCTTATTTGAATGTAGGGTTTGAATGACCCTACGATAGTAGGGTCCTACCATCTACTAACATGCCTGGGCACTCTAAGTCCACGTATTCTTCGCATTCGCCCGAAAACCTCTATACGCCATTGCCGGGCCACATGGGCCGGGGTACACTCGGTTGTTCAGGAGCCCTTCATATTGGTATCGGGTTCTTTCCACTTGCTCGCAAGACCTTGTGCGGTTTCTGGGGCCGATACCAGGTGACACACCGAGCCACTCGATGCGCAGGGTCCCTCTACATTGGTCTAGGGCTCTTTCCCTTTGAACTCATTTGTGGAGAACCCTTCACTCTCATCAAGGCCCCTTCTGTTGACCTGCCCGGACGTTCTTGATTGCACAGTAGCACTGATTTATGTACACTGGCTTTGGGTTATTCCCCTTTGCTCGGAGGGTCCTGTGCTCTGGCCGGGCCTTGTATGTTAGACATATGTGTTGACCTGCCGGGGTACTCCCGATCGTTCAGGGGCCCACCATCTTGGTCTTACGTTCGTCCCATGAAATTGTGGCACTTACTATGCTTGTGCATTGCGTTTTTCACACATTTTGAACGCTAGTATGCTCCGTACTTCTTCATAACGGTCAAACCAAAAACTCTGCACTAGTTATGAGCCATCAGCACTGACTTACGGACAAGCTGTAAATAAGCAAGGAATCAAGTTCGTGCTTGATTTTGAGAGCATATAACAGCCAGTTGTAGCATTTTCTGCCGTGTTTACTACGACATACTTAGCCTCAAAGCCACAGGTTCCACCATGTTCTGGGAAAAATTAACACGCACCATGCATCTGCATGCGTGGCACGTCTCGTTTTCTAAGGCTACGCACAATATGATGGCTGTCCGTATGAAAATGGCATGTATAGGAATCTTATATTTAAAGGCCGGAATACGAGGATTTTTAGGGGTGAGAGACCCAAACTCGGACATCTATACTCTAGGGGGCCCACAATGTTGCGCCCCCTTTGACAATCCGCCCCTGATTGTACGGCACGGCACGTCAAACGCTCTGCAGTCATGTCTGACGAGGTCAAGGGGAACATTACCCGCGAGCTAGATCAGCATAACTTGAGGCGTGAGATCAGGACACACGTTACAAGCTCTTCTAAACAAACGCTGTGAGCATAACACCATCCATACAAGGCATTCGACAACATGTACATACTTTTCAATCTGCAAGGAGCGGGGCAGGGGTGTGGGCGGAGTTCAAAGAAAGCATAGAATAGGACCAATGAGGCCTGATGACAACCGGTGTAGTAGCCAGATGTCAACTACAGTGTTGCAGTCAGGGGCGCAGCCGCAGTGTGTGTGTGCATGCGCGCGCGCGTGTGCGTGTGTTCCATCCTGATATTTTATTCTGGCTTATCTCTGAGCCTGACTCTGCCATCAGGTGGTGCCTCACGTTCTGCTACTACGGCGTGGCTTTAGTCAGCACGGAGCTGTTTAAACTGCCAGACGCTGAGCTGTGCGGCAGCATTGGTGTCGATCAGGAGGGGCAGGTACGTACCCTACCTGTGTCACACCGCGATTGTCAAGCTGTCTTGGTCTGAGTTTGGAAACTAAGCCGCTGAAGGTAATGATCAATAGCAGTTGTTTGTTTGTTTTCTTCTTGTTTTGTTACCACGTATGGTACCATAATAAGCTAATGCTTCCGGTGTGTTAGCACTGGGTTCTCAAAATTCGAAAAACTCGACATTCTTTTATCCTGAGTTTATTTGGTTTTTGGTCATAACCAGCCCGAAGTACCCTGTCTAGACAAGGTTTCCATGACTCAATAAGATGGACGGGTAAAATGTACCGATATTCATTTCACAATGCCTTTCCAGGGGCGTCAATTTTCACTCTTTAGATAGGGCAGTGGTTCCCCAAATGCTGATTGTAGTCCGCATTGTTTTTTGGCCACAATGTGCATGTTGCAGTGCTATACAATTTCGGGAAAGGGTCAACTATCGCAACCGAATTGAAAAGACAAATGCAAATTGTTTTCCGCCAGTACACAGTAAATACCTTGCTAAACACTAATTTCGGGGTTATTGGGCTGTAGGGCCATTGAAGTGCCCCCTTCCCAAATCATTGCTTGATTACTTCATCGCAGCTTATATAGCATTAATCGAAAGGCAATGGACAGCCGTTATGTATGGAAGTCGTGCTCATGAACGCCAGATATGAATGGCTGGATCACCGCATTTTTTTCGGCCTCGATCCCCGCATGGCTTATACAGTAACAGGACTTAAATGACGTTATTATGACGCCATGAATGCCAAAGTAACCTTGAAATACTCTCCCCGAACTGGTCTCATCTTTGCGAGCGTGTGGCTCAGAAACCAGAGGAGTTTAGGTCTTAAGATGGGCAGGGCCGTGAACTACACCAAAAGGCCTTCAACACGGTTCTTTCGGCTTCAAAACCGCATACAAATGTGGAACTCTCCCTTTAATACGTCTTCTGCTTGTTCGTCCTGCCAGGTTTGCCAGGCTTCGTGTCAAATGCTGTCCCAGGAAGACTACCTTGGTCTCTTGTGGACAACGCTGTCAGAAATTCCAGGTAACCCAAGCTGTCTGTCTACGCACAG